>NC_134786.1:65992601-66002601 GCF_046742065.1 Oratosquilla oratoria
ATATATATGTATATATATGTATGTATATATGTATATTTATATATGTATATATGTATGAGTGGAAAAGGTGGTAGAGAAACGCGGGATGGATTGAAAACACTATATTCCTGACGTTTGACTACAAATCTTCTTCAGAGTGACAGACAACGTATGTATACATTATATATGCTCTCTTTACGGCTCATCCCGCTGGATGTCTCAGAATGTCGCATGCTGATTGGCCCGATACTCCCACCTTTATAACCAATCTGTCGGCTGTAAATGACAGATTGAGAAATCCTTCTCTGTGGTGGCTAACCTTTCCCAGTATTATGCATGCGGACTCGACCAGCTTTCTCATTTTCCTCTATAGCCCGGTCCAGACAGGGCGTCCCTCTTCCCATTTTGGTAAATGCCCGTGCGTGTCCACGTGCACTACCAGAGAATTTGAGGTCCTATGATGTCGGAGGTGGTTCTTATGTTCCGTTAGTCTTTTTGTCAACCCCTCGACGTCTCACCGTAGTACGTTGAAGGACATTCACTGCATGGTATTCCATATACTACGCTATTCTCATTGGTGTGCTGTTTTTGTTTGTGTATTAAGACGTCCTTTATTTTGCGCCCGGATTTGTATGTTATTTGTATGCGCGCTTTAGCTAGTGTTTTTGTCATGGCTATATATATATATATATATATATATATATATATATAAATATATATATTTATATAATATATGTATATATGTATATATATGTATGTATATATATATATGTATATATATATGTATATATATGTATGTATATATATATATATGTATATATATATGTATATATATGTATGTATATATATATATATGTATATATGTATGTATATATATATGTATATATATGTATATATATATGTATATATATATGTATATATTTGGATGATGGAGAACATAAACACAGGAGAAGGCTCGGAACCCTAAACACTCTAACGTTTCGTTCGCGTAGAACTTCTTCAGAGAGTGTATGTAGAACTGCAATTGAAGTTTATGTACTAAATCTAATTATCTTTTCGGACACTTGGGAAATGTCGTTTTTCTGGCGTGCTTTAGAATTAAAATACTAGTTTCTTTAGCCAGAAAAACGACCTTTCCCAAGTGTCCGAAAAGATAATTAGATTTAGTACATAAACTTCAATTGCAGTTCTACATACACACTCTGAAGAAGTTCTACGCGAACGAAACGTTAGTGTGTTTAGGGTTCCGAGCCTTCCCCTGTGTTTATGTTCTCCATCATCCAAATAATTTGTCTAAAAATACTTATATGTATATATATATATAATGTATATATATATGTATATATATATGTATATATATATGTATATACATATCTATATATACATAAATATATATGTATACACATACTATGTATATATATATATATATGTATATATATATGTCTATATATGTATATTATATGTATATATGTATATGTATATATATAATGTGTAAATTATATATATGTATATATATATAGGTATATATATGTATATATCTATATATGTATATATATGTATATAATATGTATATATATGTATATATATATGTAATATATATATATTGTATATATATATGTAATATATATATATATACATATATGTATATATATATAATTATATATATATATACATATATATATATATACATATATATAGAGAAAAAGATAGAGGTGCTCCACAAAGGTCTAGAGAAAAAGAAAAAGAAAAATAGTGGAGGCAGCCTACATTACTTCCCACCCCTGCATCAACCATAGGGAAGGGTTTATAAAATTATCAAGGATGGATTATATAAGCTGTTAATTTTCTGAAACTGTATGTACTACGAAACGTCAGTGAATAAAACTCCAACTGTTCTTTGTGTTTAACTCACCACCCTTCCACTCATATATACATATACATATGTATACATATATGTATACATATATATATATACATAAATATATATATATATACTTATATATATATATATACATATACATATGTATATATATATATATATATGTATGATTATATACATATATGTATAATTATATACATATATGTATAATTATATACATATGTATAATTATATACATATGTATAATTATATACATATGTATAATTATATATATATATATATATATGTATAATTATATATATAATTATATATATATAATATATATATAATTATATATATAATATATAAAATATAATACATATATATATATATATTTATATATATATACATATATGTATGAGTTATATATATATATATATATACATATACATATATATATATACATATGTATATATATAAATAATTATATATATATATGCATATATATATGTATATATACATATATAATATATGTATATGTATATATGTATATATATGTATATATATATATGTATATATATATGTATATATATATATGTATATATATATGTATATATATATGTATATGTATATATATATGTAATATATGTATATATATATATACATATATATATATATATATGCTCAACAGAAATGTAGTAGCACATTTGTAAATGACACATAGGAAACCCATAGTCGGAGAAAATAAGCTTCGAATTAAGAAGAATCCTATATTTCGGCTATCAACTGTAGCCCTCTTCAGGAAAGTACTTTCCTGAAGAGGGTTACAGTTGGTATCCGAAATATAGGATTCTTCTTCATTCTAATTTTATTTTCTCCGACTGTGGGTTTCCTGTGTGATATATATATATATATATATATACATATTTATATATATATATATATATATATATACATATATATATGTATAAATATATATATAGTGTGAGAAAAAATTGACGCAGTCCGAGGGGATTTCTCCCCGTCTGCCTCTTTTCTACCTGAGAGGACGGAGAGGGTTGGGGTCGCTGAATTAATGAAGCGTCCTTGATGTGAATAGTAATAATAGTAACAGTAAAAGTAATTATGATATTAATGATAACGACGTTTTAGCGTTCCAAGGTATCTCGCTGCCTTCAAGTTCCTATATTTAGAAGACAAGACGTACTAAAGGATGTATCTAATCAAATTTGTAACTAGTCTTCTAGAAAATATCTTATTTATATTTCTATAATATCATATTTGAATTTTTGTGAAGATTTTTCATATTGTGTCTCTGAGAACATTCAACTCAGTCTTATTCAATATTTCTCAATTTAGGGAGAATGACGCCATATGACTTCATTTATATTGTGACGTCATGTATATATTGTGACACTTCACATATATATCATAAACAATTTTGTCCTTTGGAAATCTAGAAATTTAGACGCAGAAGCGACAGGTATTTCTGCCCGACACAGACTAGAAAGCGGGCCATTTGGCCGGGCACTATATCGAAAGGAAAATTATTTGAGTTTAAAGAAAATGGAAACTGTGACTCACTTTAGAGAAAATGGGAATAGAGTGACGAGAAATGGGAAGGGGGAGGGAGGGAGGTAGAGAAGGAGGAAGGGAGGGGTAGGGAGGGAGGGGAAGGAGCACTTAGTTTTGCCTCTCCAGGGAACTGAAGCCTCTTCTGTTAGGGTTTCAGACTCAATTTAGGGGGAGCGAGTTGAGGCTAGGCTCTGTGTGTGAGTGCGTGTGCGTCTCTGTGTGTATGTGTGCTTGTGCATATTTGCATGTGTGTTTGTGCGTGTGCCTGTGTGTGATTCACCATGGTCTTGGATCACGTGTTGGACTCGTGATCGACAGCAACTACCCTTCCGGAAGAGAGCTCAGGGCTCATATATGACCGATCTATGGGTAATGCTATGACCTTACACTCACACCCACACCCACGAAAATTAGAGTATAGACTCGCAGCGCAGCTATACTGAAATAATTTCAGCCCTGGGCAGGATTCGAACCCGGACCACCGTAGTGGTGGCCGGGAACTCGAACCTCTGCGCGTGTGTATCTGTGTGTTTGTTTGTGTGTGTATGTGTGCCTATACGTATTTGCATGTGTGTGTGTGTGTGTGTGTGTGTGTGTGTGTGTGTGTGTGTGTGTGTGTGTGTGTGTGTGTGTCTACCAGCTACCCAGTTAGTCTCGGTCAGTCAGTCAGTCGGTCATTTGGTCAGTCAGTCAATCAGTTGCCAGTCAGTCAGTCAGCGAGTCAGTTTTCCAACAGCCATCCAGTCAGTTAGTCAGTCAGTCAGTCAGTCAGTCTGTCCGTCGTCATCATTCATTCTCTTCCCACTGTCCTCCCTTTATTTTATTTTATTTATTCATTTATTTACTTTTTCTTTCCTTCCTTCACTCTAGCTCCTTCTCTAGCTGTGTCCCGCCTTCTTCCTTTCCTTTATTCTTTCCTTGATTTCTTCGTTTCTTCTCTTCTCCATTCTTTCCTCTTTCCTGTTTCACATTCATTCGTTTTCTTTCTTTTTCCCTTTACTTCCTATCTATAGTCTTTCATTTCTTCTATCCTTCCTTTCTTCCTTCAATCCATCCTAGATTACGTGGGAGTCGGGGGAGGGGGGGAAGTATCGGAATGTAGTTTAGACAATAGAAACAGCTCAGAGAGGGACTGTGAAGAGAATCGCCTAATCAGGTGGAGGGAGGATAAACTAAAATTTTATTTTGCAAACAGCAGAAGAGTAATAAGTATAATTTATTTGCTGCGACGTAAATCATGCGTAGAGACATTTGATATATACTATTATTGAATCCTGGATCAATATGACTGATAGGAATCGTAGAGCTACACAACCCCGAAAACAGATATAGCTTAGATAACACGTTTTTTTAGAGAAAACTAAGTGCGTGAGGGACTTGGGAGTTCTAGTGAGTCCTGACCTTAAATCCAGGAAACAGTGCATTACCGCCAGGATAAAGCTAACAGAGCATTAGGTTTCATTGCTAGGACGGTTACGAATAGAAGTGCAGAGGTATCAAACTCTATCTGGCGTTAGATCCATCCTTGACTGCGGTACAGTTATGGTCTCCGTCTTATACTGTAGAATGGACATCAATTCACTAGTTTCAGCACAGAGGAGAATGACCAAAATGATGCATGGTCTCAGAAGAGAGGCTTTGGCACCTTAACTTACATTCTCTGGAAAGACGCAGAGTGCGGGGTGATATAATAGAGGTGTTTAATTGGATCAAATACTTTAACAAGGGTGACACAAATAAGGTCATCATATCAAGACAACAGGGCAGGACTCGCAGTAATAGATTTAAATAGGACTTAGTAACCATGTAGTGAGCGCTGAAACTATCGGTTTTATAAGAAACGGTTAGGCAACTTTATGGATGGGAATGACAGGTGGTAATGGACATGGAACTGCCTAGTTTAGGCCTTATGGTCTCTTGCAGTCTCCCTCATTCTTTTGTCCTTATGTTCTTCCGGAAATCGAAATAGAAGGATACAAGTTTTTTCACAAGGATAGGGTTGGCAGGAGTGGGGAAAGCACTTTTCGTTAAAAATACAATAAACTGTATTATCAACAATTCGATTAAGGAAGAGGATAGTAAGGAATCTATTTGAGTGGAGATTATAGGCAAGAATAAGAAACTTATTATTGGCGTCCATCCTTCCTTACTTCCTGCCCTGGGTCTCTCCTTCCTTCCTTTCCTTCCTTCCCTCTTCTCTTCCTTTCTACCCTCTTCTCTTCCTTCCTTCCCTCTTCTCTTCCTTCCCTCTTCTCTTCCTTCCTTCTCTTATTCTCTTCTTCCCTCTTTCCCTCCCTCCGTCCTCCCTCACTTCCTTTCTCCCTTCCTTCCTTTCCTTACTCTCCCCTTCCTCCTTTCCTTTCTTCCCTCCTCCCTTCCTTCTTCCCTTCCTGCTTCCCTTCCTTCCTTCCCTTACTCTCCTCTTCCCCCTTTCCTTCATTCCCTCCTCCTTTTCTTCCTTTCCTCCTTCCTTCCTTCCCTTATTCTCCTCTTTCTCCTTTCTTTCCTTTTCTCCTTCCTTTCTTCTTACCTTCCTTCCCTCCTTCCTTCCTTCCATCCTTCCCTAGTTCTCCACTCTATGAGGCGGAGACCAAAATTGAACCGCATAGTTAAGGATGGGTCTAACTAACGCTAGAATTTTATATTACCTCTGTATTTCTATTCGTAACCGTCCTAGCAACGAAACCTAATGCTCTGTTAGCTTTATTCCTGGCTCTAAGGCACCATTTCCTGGATTTAAGGTCAGGACTCATTAGAATTCCCAAGTCTCTCTCGCACTCAGTTTTCTCTAAAAACCTGTTATCTAAGCTATATCTGTTTTCGGGGTTGTGTAGCCCTTCTTTTAACACGCTGCACTTTGAGATATTGAAATCCATTTGCCATTTCACCGACTATGTAAACAATTTGTTAAGATCATCCTGCTGACCTAATTAGGCTTCCTATTTCAGTGTCGTCCACAAACTTACTAATATCACTATCAATCCCATTATCCAAGTCGTTTATGTACATAATGAACACTAAGAGACCCATAACCGACCCCTGGGGAACTCCACTAGAAATACTTTCCCATTTGAATTTTATACCATTTATGGTGATCCGTTGTTTTCTGTCACTGATCCAAGCTCTAATCCATTCTAACACTTTTTTCCTCCTATGCCATGGGCTTTGATTTGATTTAGTAGTCTCTGATGGGGCACCTTGTCGAACGCTTTGTAACGCAAGGTAAATAACATTGTAACTATCATTGTTATCTGACGCCTTTTATTCGTTAGTGTAAAAAGATAGAAGATTAGTCACACATTACTTACCCTTGGAGAAACCATGCTGTGGTGAGTCACGAATCAAATTATGTTTCTCCATGTGATCTCTGAGTCTATTAACTATTATTGACTCAAGCATTTTACCTATAACTAATGTCAAACTGATTGGCCCGTAGTTGTATATAGACAATTTATCTCCCTGTCTGAAAACAGGAACAACGATTGCCTGCCCCTAAGCAATAGGCACAAAACCAGTACATACCGACTTATAATATTTCTGTTTAACTGGTCGCAGATTTCACGTTTATATTCATTAAGCACCCTCGGAAATTTTTCGTCTGGACCTGGGGATTTTGTAGCTTTAAGTCTTTCAATCTGTTTGACTACTACCTTACTAATGATATTTTCCTCATCCCCACCGAAAATCGGATCGCCGTCAGGTACCTTATCTAACCTTTCCTTAATAAAGACAGAAAATATTTATTAAACAACACGCTCATTTTTCCTTCGATTCTGTCATGACATTTTTGTCGTTTTTAATTGGGTCTATCCTTTCCTTATTTTTTGTTCCGTAGAGATGAAAGAAGCCCTTTGGGTTGGATCTCGCTTGTCTGAAGAGGGAATTGATAGCCGAAATATAGAATCTTTTCTCATTCGAAGTTTATTTTCTCCGACTGTGGGTTTCTTGTGTGTTATTTACAAATGTGCTACTACATTTCTGTTTAGATACATATGCATATACATATACATATATATACGTGTATGTGTGTGTGTGTGTGTGTGTGTGTGTGTGTGTGTGTGCGTGCACGCGCGCGTGCGTCCGTCCATCCGAGATTCGTGCCCCTGTCGTGCATCTCGGACGCCTCTGCTGCCGGGGCTCTCGTCGAGTTGGGCGCGACGAGGGCAGCTTCCGGCACTACGACAGGACGACAACGACGGGGCATCAGGATCTCCAATATACGCCTACGCCCCAAGGGAATTCGAGATCCCTCCACATGATCGCCCCAGGAGGCTCTTCTCGGCGGCGTGAAGGCGCGGGCAGAAGAGGGGCACTCCGGCACACATCGTGCGGGTGTCCGGAGTGCTCGCCCGCCTTCCGCCGAGACTCGTCCGTCGGTCCTCGGAGGGCCCCCGAGGAACCGCAGAACCTGATTGACGCGGGGGCCACGAGAGACGACAACACTTCGGCCGGCGGCACTCGCGCGAGTGTGTTCCGGGTGCCCGCCGGTCTCGACTGCCCAGCGCCGGGAGGAAGACTCGACGCCTGTCGGGGGAGGCCTCCCATTGAGGAATCTCGGGGTTCCTCGAGACGCGGGCCGGAGGAGAGGATCGCCAGGTCGGCGGCGCCTCGAACAGTGTCCGGGGCACCGCCTTCGAAGCGTCTCCACCGAATAAATGAGGGAGTGCACGCGTGAGTGAACGAGTGAGTGACTGACTGGTTGAGAGAACGAGTGAAAGAGTGCTTGAAAGAGTGAGTGAAAGAGTGATTGATTGAGAGAGTGAAAGAGTGCTTGAAAGCGAGAGTGAAAGAGTGAGTGATTCATTGGTTGGGTGATAGTGAGTACGAGTGATTGAGTGAGTGAAAGAGTGAGTGCCTGTGTCCTCCCCTCAGCTGAATAAATTATTTTTTCGTTAGCCACAACATAAAGTGCATCAGCGTATGTATTTGTATTTGCGAGCAATCGTTCCTACCTTCTATAATGACACCGTAAGTACAGCATGATGTAATAAGCCTAGCGGTTCCAGTGGAGATTTCAGGGTAATAACTGCCTCTAAGGTTTCACAGCTGTTCTCGATTTTTATCCATTACAAACAAAATAAGAGTTTATGCAACTGAATAAACAGTTCATATATACAAGAAGTATGTACAGTGAGGTACTGCTTTAGGTATAAGGGATTTCTTGGTATAACTTGTGTAAGTCACTATTCATCGCAGGCCCTGTCTCTCATCTGTAGTACGCAGAATCACTGACCCGAAATTTTTGCATTGCTCGTGCTGGTGAAGACACTACATATAGCTGATCATGTGAAAAAACAGGCTGATACGAAAATGTACTCCCTTTATTAAACGTTTGCCATTGCAGGACCCGTGGAAATTCCACGGTTATTCAACTTTGAAGTCTCCCGAAAGAGCCTTCAAAGTCTCCCAAAGGAGTCTTCAAAGTCTCCCAAAATAGTCTTCAAAGTCTCCCGAAGGAGTTTCCAAAATCTCCCGAAGGAGTCTTCAAATTCTCCCGATTTCGAAGTAAGTCTCCCGGAGGAGTCTTCAAAATCTCCTGAGCGAGTCTTGAAAGTCTCATGAAGGAGTCCTCAAAGTCTCCCGATGGAGTCTTCAAAGTCACCCGATAGAGTCTTCAAAGTCACCAAAAGGAGTCTCCAAAGTCTCCCGAAGGAGTCTGCAAAATCTCCCGACGGAGTCTTCAAAGTCTCCCGACGGAGTCTTCAAAGTCTCCCGAAGGAGTCTCCAAAGTCTCCCGAAGAAGTCTTCAAAATCTCCCGAAAGAGTCTCCGAAGTAGTCTTAAAGAGTACTAATTAACATGTAAAGCGTGATGCCCAGGACCTGTGGAAATTCCATGGTACTTTGAAGTCTCCCGAAGGAGTCTTCACAGTCTCCCAAAAGTCTTCAAAGTCCCCCGAAGGAGTCTTCAATGTCTCCCGAAGGAGTCTCCAAATTAGTCTTCAAGAGTACCAATCTATGTATGTATGTAGGTAAGCACTAACGTATTAGGGCTATGGAAACATTAACACAAATCCATTTTCTTCCAAGACACCTCGATCCACCTCCTCTCCTAACCTTTGCCCTAACTAGCGACGTCCTAAATCAGTCCACCTTATTAGAACTACCCTATTAACTAAACAATAGGCAAATTTAGCATCTCCATAATTATGCTCGATAATACAATATATATATATATGCACTAAAAACCCACTATTGATTGGATTTAAGAAAAGAAAGGAAATAACGATTTCCGTATATTTCGATCACTTGCTGTGATCCTCTTCAAGCGGAATACATAGACAAGAGAAAACACATTACTTATATACAGAGGAGAGGAGTGGAGTAAGGGAACAGGGACATTTCATATCAGGTGGCGTCGAAGTTGCCGCGCGGACTTTGTGGCAAGTCGTCCGCTTTTACAATATAAGGACGACTTGCCACAAAGTCCGCGCGGCAACTTAGACGCCACCTGATGTGAAATGTCCATGTTCCCTCACTCCACTCCTCTCCTCTGTATATAAGTAATGTGTTTTCTCTTGTCTATGTATTCCGCTTGAAGAGGATCACAGCAAGTGATCGAAATATACGGAAATCGTTATTTCCTTTCT
>NC_134786.1:66017601-66022601 GCF_046742065.1 Oratosquilla oratoria
GTTCCCGGACTTTGACTCGCTTATCGTTCTGGCTCCCCCGGACCGTGATATCAGCCACGTGTTCCGGGTCGGACAGACCCCGGACACTTTCTCAAACGCCCGGATATTAGTCTTAACTATCTTTAGTTAACTTTAAACCCTATGAATTCTGGCTCTTCCCCTAATCCTTAAATACATCATCACGTGACCGAAAGGTCCTCATCACAGCTGAAAAAATCGCCTGGCGGTTGCCATAGGCAGATAATTAGAAAAGGCTTTGTAGAAAATTTGCCTAGTAACTTTACATAAAGACTAGGGATCAATCAAGAATCGTTCTGTGCCCCAAGGCTAACGCTAGCAGAATGAAGGCCTTTATGAGAGTCAGTAATTTTACGTAAAGACTAGTTTATTTTTCATGAAAATTAGTAAATTTTTAATAAAACCTAGTAAATTTATATAATGACTAACAACTATACATAGAGACTGGTAATTTTACATAAAGACTAATAACTTTATATAAAGACTAGTAACTTCACATAAAGACTAGTAACTTCACATAAAGACTAGTAAATTTAAATAAAGACTTGTATCTTTGCATAAAGACTAGTAAATTTACATAAAGTCTAGTCATCAAACGAGTCACTCTAAATAATTTATTGCCTAGTGGGCGTCAACCAGAATAAAAGCTTTAAAGAATGTCCGTCGTCCTTTCAGGAAGTAAATTGTTCAAATGAAATGCAAACTGATGCCATTAATTGGGACAGACAGGTTTGTTATCTGTTATTATCTCTCTCTCTCTCTCTCTCTGCTCCCCCACTCTTTGTCTATCTACTGTATCTTTATTATTACGTATATCGTTAGCTTTACCGTTATCTTTATATTTTATTTGAAACTTTATCTTTGGTATTTGCTTTTATCTTTTATTTCTATATTTTTTCTTTATCTTTCATGTCTATCTTTTATATTTGCCTTTATCTTTATTCTTATCTTTATCTTTTATATTTGTCTTTACCTTTATCTTTATCTTTATCATCCTTATCTTTATCATCCTTATCTTTATATTTATCTCACCCGCCTCATTAATCATCCCCATCATGCCTTCCGTCATTTTTTCGTCCACCACCGAATGAATATGATTTTTGATGTCTTTATTTTTTCACCTAATTCGCCGCAAACCCACTCCTCTTTAAATTCCTTTACCCTCACCGCGGAAGAAATTCACGGAAAAATGAACATAAAATATTCTACTAATTTCGCCATTTACCGGAACATCCTTCACTTGATGAAAGAACCAAATCCATTGGATTAAGGTCTGGTGGTCCTATGCAGAACCTTTGGAAAACGAAGCAACGTTAACATCGTACCTGTGGAAAGTGGGTATATTGAGATGGTTATGTGTTTTGTGTATTAGGGTGGGTGTCTTTGTAAAGATAGTCTGGGGGCTGGATATAAAACAATTAAATCGTTAAATAAAATACGTGGCAAGGTGAGTCTGATTGTTAAAGGCCCAATGTTGTCCCTCGATGATGTAGTTTAGTGACGTTACTACAAATGTTTTCCAAATATCGATATTCTAACACACACACACATACACACACACACACACACACACACACACACACACACACACACACACACACACACACACACACACACATATATATATATATATATATATATATATATATATATATATATATATGTATGTATATATACATACGGTATATACATATATATGATATATATGAAGGATTCTTTTCCCATTGTACAAGGGTTGGTAATCCTGGTTATAAGTTGGCAGCCCTGTGTTCTCATAAGAATGCAAACAAAACCTTGTAACCAAGCTGTAACAACGATATATACGTAGTCAGGGGAACCCCCTTGACCCTGGCCGTCAGCTATATCAATGTGGTACATCAGGCTTGGATCTCGCCTTGCCATTTCAAGGTCCCGAGTTCGATCCCCAACTGATAATGGCCATTTTCTTCGCGTAAGCTTCCCACCAGCTCATTTTTGAGTCTTGTCGTTTTAAACGCCAGTGGGCCATGGAAAAATTCAAGCTTTTTTCAGATTTTGCTTTCAAAGTAGATTTTTGCTTTTCTGCCAACGGTTCGTCTTTCTACAACCAGAAGTCGTGGTTTGGGCTTTACTGGTTCTTCTGGTAAGATTTTTTTTCACCAGAAAAAAAATTCTAAAGGTTCTCGTTACTTGTTCTTGTATTGTCTCGGGTTAGGTTAAGGAAAACAAGGGTTATGCAGCAAGGGTGAATGTGGAACACAAATTGGGTTGTTTGGTGACCATTATTGCACTGGTCCACCGAGAGCCTGCTTGCTGCTCTCGGATTCGCTTAGTTGTGGGTTCGAATCCCGCATGCCTCTACAATTCCCAGCAATGACTGTTGGTCACCATCCCCAACAGCCCCTAAAGTGCATCATAGGACAAAGATGACGGCTTCAGTGGCAGCTACTAGGCGCCTCCTGGCGTAGACTCCCCATCTCAGTGACTTGAGATATGATCCCCATTATCTACAGTTACCCTGATGCGACCTACCAGCCAAAAACAGGAGTAATCTGTCTTTATAATTGCATGTCTTTGTAAATATATGTTGTTCAGGCATGTCCATCATCATAAATATAAATGTAATTTATGTAGTGTTCGTATGGCCGTTGGTGGGTACGTATCTATGTATATATAGGATGTGTTTGTATGTATATGGTTTGCTTCTGGCTCTCCCAAACGCCCTATTCCATGACAACCTGTTTTCCAATCTGTGACGTGTGTGTCACGAGTTCATCCATTGGTCGTTAGCTTTTGTATCGTAACCACTCGTTTGTTTGTTTGTGTCGGGTTTCGAAGCTTCGGAACCGACATTACGTCATGGCCGGCCGAGTGTAAATAAACGAGTCGAAATAAAGCGGCCAAAAGCTTCGTTTTTTTCAACCTTGGCTTCTACAATATATTTCCAGAAAAAAATATAAATATAATAATTAGTATCATGATTGCTTAGACATGCTATTACAGCTATTTGCATGACAACTTCTGAAGGACGAATTAGAAACAGGTACAGAAGTGTGATCGACTTAAAACAGGTTTGTGATCGAATGGTTGGCTACCCTTGGTCAATGAGAACTGCGCAAACAAGAGCAACGAAAGACTGCGTTTGTTTTGGGAGCGATTTCTTTTTTTGTATATCTACTTCTGCCGCCAGGTGATTTTATTCAAGTCAAGGAAACCCCACCCAACCTCGTTCACACTCCACTGAACTAAATCCTATTCTCACACGAACTCGTATCTTGGTCGAACAGATACGATGCGTACTTGGCTCGTCGCTTGGTTCGTTTTGTTAATTTAATTAGGTGCAACATTGTGAATTTACCAATTAATGCGTAAAGGAAGGTAATTACGTTGTTCGCTTGTTTGATCAATGATTTGTTTATTCGCTGGGTGTAGTCACATGGGGTTACTTGCCTGGTCATGTGTACGTGCTTGGTGGATGGAGGATATTAGCACAGAGAATGGTAAGGATTCTATGTTCCACTAAAGATGGCGGCACGTTAGATATTTCTCTCTAGCAAGCTACTTGATTTTGCTATTTCGAGTAGAAACTATTTCGGTCACGATCTTTTGTTTTTCAAATTTCCAAATGTCAAATTGCTCTTGCGTCATATGGTTAGAAGCTGAATGACGAACTAAGAAAAGCTAAACCTAGAATACGAATGTTAAACATAGTGCTGAAATATTCTTACGGGAGTCTATAGTATTGTAACCCTAGTCGTTCCTACTCAAACGAAATAGCAAAAGTAAGTAGCAGGCTAGCCTAGTGTGCCGCCATTTCAAGAACATCATCATAGAAACTATGTGAAAGAAAAGTTAGAACGAACTAGACTCTTTGCTATCCCCGTTTTTATACTCTACATCATCCAAATCTCGGAAATCTAGGATTAGAAGAGACTGGTGAAAAAGCTGGACAGTCTATGGACCCGTCAGCCAATCAGAAAGCTCCAAGGTTATCCATACCTCAGTCTAAGGCAGTGGTTCTTAACCTTTTTTGGCAGCGACCCAAAATTTTGCACAAATCAAGCATCGCGACCCATGCCTACATAGATATACATTGAAATTTCAAAACACTTCAAATCAATTTTCTGCTTTGGAGTTTTTATTTAATCATGGTCTGCTTAGAATCCTAAAATTAGGCATCATGTATTTTAATTATTACAGTATATAATTATAATATATTTGTAGTGGGAAAATAATTATTTTCTGCAAACCCTTAGCGACCCAATAAAATGGCTTGGCGACCCAAATTTGGGTCGCGACCCAGGGGTTAAGAACCACTGGTCTAAGGAGTCTACAATTTCCCAGACCAGATGATTAATCACCAAAGAAGTGCGAAAGCGCGTTATAAAACTCAAATTTGTGTGCTATGCCTAAGTATTTCCTTCTTAATAAATTACGTAGACATGTTAAGTCAACGTCCTTTGTATGGGAAAAAATATCGGGCAAAGAGAAAAAGGAAAGAAGTTTTGCAAGAGCAGACTTCCAAAATTTAATATGTTGCTATGAAAGTAAGACAGATGAGTGGAAAAGGTGGTAGAGAAACGCGGGTTGGAGCGAGAACACTATATTCCCGACGTTTCGACTATAAGCCTTCTTCAGAGTGACAGACAACGTATGTATACAGTATATACAGTATACTCTTCTCACGGCCCATTCGGCTGGACGTTTCAGAATGTCGCATGCTGATTGGCTCGATACTCCCTCCTCCATGACCAATCTAGCGGCTGTAAATGACAGATTGACAAATCCTAGAATGTTGGCAGGAATATGACAATCTGGGCCATAACGAGGCCATACCATGCCCAAACGAGACCTTGCCCCCAGGAGCAAACCTAACCAGGAAGGACTGGGTTACCTTAAACAGAGGAAGAGCCAAGGTGGGCAAAACGAGAGAAAATCAACACAAGTGGGGATACACCAATAGCCCCCAATGTCCCTGTGGCGAAGTACAGACGATGGTCCAC
>NC_134786.1:66027601-66050101 GCF_046742065.1 Oratosquilla oratoria
TCCTCATTCTCCTCCTCTTCCACCCCTTGTTCCCCTCCTTCATCTCCTTAATTCTCACATCTCTCTCCTCCTGCTCCTCTCTTCCTCCTCTTTGTCGTCCTCTTTCTCTTTCACCGCTTGCCATACTTCTTTTAACCTCCTATCACAACTTTTCCAGACTTCTCATCTCTTCCCCTCCTCCCCTCTCTTCCCTCCTCCATCCCTCCTCCCTCCTCCCCCTCCTCCCTCCTCCCCCTCCTCCCCCTCCTCCCTCCTCCCTCCTCCCCCTCCTCCCTCCTCCCCTCTCATCCCTCCTCCCCCTCCTCCCTCCTCCCCTCTCATCCCTCCTCCCCCTCCTCCCTCCTCCCCTCTCATCCCTCCTCCCCCTCCTCCCTCCTCCCCCTCCTCCCTCCTCCTTCCTCCTCCATCTTTTAGCCTCATCCTTTGCTTTTGCTCAACGACAAAAAACTTTCATCCATCCTGCCGACTTGG
Source organism: Oratosquilla oratoria (assembly GCF_046742065.1). Lineage (NCBI taxonomy): Eukaryota > Metazoa > Arthropoda > Malacostraca > Stomatopoda > Squillidae > Oratosquilla > Oratosquilla oratoria. The sequence goes on from NC_134786.1 coordinate 66,028,073, forward strand.
TCTCTTTTCTTTACCTTTTTTACCTTATATGGTAAATTCTCTCTCAGGAACCGTCAGTGCCATTGACGCCACCACTACCACCAACATCAACACCACGGTCACCACTAACAGTAGTAGCGCAACAACTATCACTATCACAACTACTTGTCCTTCATCACCATCGTCATCACCACTCTTTCCATTACAGGTCAACCAATACCACAACCACCAACACCACCACCTTCATCACCACCACCACCACCCTCACAAGCATATGTCGATCATCACCAATGTCATCACCGCTCCTGCCATTACAGGACAACCACTACGATTACCGTCACCTTCACCACCACAAGCATCTGTCCATCATCACCATCGTCATCACCATTCCTTCTGTTACAGGACAACCACCACCACGTACATTACCACCTTCACCACCCAGCGTCTGTCCATCATCACCATCGTCATCACCATTCCTTCTGTTATAGGACAACCACCACTACGTACATTACCACCTTCAGCACCCAGCGTCTGTCCATCATCACCATCGTCATCACTCCAAATTCACTCCACCATTACCACCAAGAACGATGAGGTTCTACTCACGATCTGTCCGGTGCCTCGACGAGGAGTGCCGGCCCCGTTCCTTCCGGTGGCCTCTGGGGCCCTTGAAGACCTCGCTGGGGTCCCCGGCCCCTCCAGACACTGACCCCAAGGTCACAGGCCGGGTCTCTGAGATGGATCCTCTTGATGGTGTACACGGCGCCCGGCGTCAGCTCCTCTCGCTTTTTCCCGCCACTCCGAACACCTGTTAATCCTCCTACTCCTCCACCTCCGCCCCCTCCGCCTCCTCCGCCTCCCCCTCCGCCTCCTGATCCGCCTCCGACGCCGCCTCCGACGCCCGTGAGGCTTCGTCGACCGCCGCTCGTCGTGGGCGAAGCACAGGCGCCATAGGGACCGTCTTCGTCGCTCTGTAGTAAGAAGAGGAAGAAAGACGTGCATCATCATCATCATCATGGGTCTTCATGAATGGGGATTAAAACTCGGGACTTTTTTTCTTCTAATTCTGTACTGGCTGTCTACGGGTGATGTAATCAAGTTCTGGAGGATTGTCATAGGATAGTAGGGATTCAAATGCCTTCGAACATCTATCCTGGAATAATTCTATATCAATCAGAACAAAATATATATGAAATTTGACAATCTTTTTAAAAGGGATAAAATGAGAAATATTCTATGCAACTCCTTTCCTGAACTACATAACACAAGTACAGCGTAAGAGTAGTTTGTCTATGAAATATTTACATCATACTCGAGAATATAGTCTAGTTCTACAACACCAACCGAGAGTCCCAACAAACGACATGACGTCACTTATTCCTCGTGACGTCACCGATTCTTCGTGACGTCAGATTCTTCGTGACGTCATATATTCTTCGTGATGTAATGTTTGATTTTTTGTCTTTTCCAATTTTTTTTTTTTTAGAAGATTTACTATTACTTCTCTCGAAGATGTATTTTATGTATCTTATTCTAATAAACATTAGTTGGTCTCAGAATTGATTTTAGATTTGATTGATCTGGTTTTCCTTCAGAACTATCATCAACTGAATAAACATACTATTTTTTCTAAATAGAATTTACTAATGGACCTTTAGGAAGACATTGCATTCGAAAGAAATATATAAATAAATAAATAAGGATAAATAGGAATAATGAATAGAATAGAATAAATGAATCGAGAAACAAATGTATAAATAGAAAATTGACATAAATAAATAAATGTATACATAGATAAGTAAATAAAGATAATAGAGAAAATAAAGACAAACTAATTATATGAATGAATAGATAGTAAATAAATGAATAAACAAACAGGCAAACAAATAAACAAACGAATGGAATAAAACAACGGAACTTAACTAAAACAAATATACAAATGAGTAAATAAACAAACAAAAAACATATAAACATAAATATATAAACAAACAAATGAAACAAAATGAATAAATAAACAACATAAACACAGACTAACAGACAAGTAAACAAACAAACAAATGAGTGAATAGATAAATAGGTAACTGGTAACTGGTACGTACAGCTCCTCCCTCGAGGAGGTGGCGGAGCTTCTCTCGGGTGCTGAAGACGGGCTTGGAGAGGCCGCTCCGGGAAGCCGGACTGAAGAAGTACAGGGAGCGTCCCCCCACTTTGGTCCTGTGGAGACAACAAAAGGAAAAACAGGTTAGGTTAGGTTAGGTTAGCTAAGGTTACATTAAGTTAAGTTTGATTAGGTCAGCTGAGGTTACATTAGGTTAAAATAACTGAGGTTAGGTTAGGTTAGTTGGGGTTAGGCTAGGTTAGGTTAGGTTGAAGGTATTAAAACAAAATGTGGTTGCAGGAGATGGAAGAAGAGGAGGAATAGGAAGGGAAGAGGAGGGGAAGGGCAAGGAAGAGGAGGAACATGAAGGAAGAGAGGGAAGAGGAGGAGGAAGAGTTTGAAACAAACGAAAGAAAGAATACGGAGAAGAAGGAGAAAGAAGAGGAGGAGGAGGAGGCAGAAAAAGGTGAGTAAGGGGAGGAACAGGAGGAGGAGGTTGAAATGTTGAAGGAAATAAAAAAAAAAAGTGTAAACACAGAGATGAAGAGGAGGAGAAAGGAAGGAAAAGGGGGAGGGGAAGGGAGAGCAAGAGGAGGAACAGGAGGAGGAGGAGCGGAAGGGGAAGAGTGCGCAGGAGGAGGAGGAGAGTTTCTGGTTGACATTTCCTCAAGAGGCTCTTGTGTACAACCTAGATGACGTGTCCTCTCTATTGTTAATTACCTGCCAATGTGAATTCTGTTTCCATTATTCTTTTTTGTCTCTTCGATCTCACGTAGCAGCACATGCACACACGTACACATACGTACACACACACACACACCTACATACACACACACATACACACACATACACACACACACACACGTTCCCGGCTACCAATACGGAGGTCCGGGTTCGAATCCCGCCCAGGGCTGAAATAATTTCAGTATCGCTGCGCTGGGGGTTGTTACTCCAACTGTCATGGGCGGGGAGTTGTGTGTGTTTGTGTGTGTAAGGTCACAGCAATATCCATAGATCGGTCATATATGAGCTATGATATCTCTTCCGGGAGGGAAATAGCTGTCGATCACGAGTCCAACACGTGATCCAAGGCCGGTGTGAATCTCACGCACGCACGCACACACACACACACACACACACACACACACACACACACACACACACACACACACACACACACACACACACACACACACACACACACACACACACACACACACACACACATTCATCTCCGTAACTTTTCACGTGACACCATTCGACCCTAATGACATCCTATGGCCCTGTTCACACTAGCGATTTCAACCGCGGCGGTTGATTTACAGTGCAAGTCAGTAGAGGTATTCAAACGCATCTGCACAGTTTTGCCTTGTCTAAGCAGTGCCGCCGCGGTTTCCGCGCGGTTCAGACCGCTAGTGTGAACAGGACCTAACTCTTATCTCCTTAATCCTTATCTGTTGTGGACCTCCCTAACACAGACAATCCTCACACTTCACACACACCCCGCCCCCCTCCCCTTCCCACTCCCCCGCCCCTTCCCCCTTCCACCTCCCCCGCCACCTCCCTTTCCCCACCCCCTCCACCTCCCTTTCCCCACCCCCTCCACCTCCCCCTTCCCTCCACCTCCCTTCCCCCTCCCCCTTCCCTCCACCTCCCTTTCCCCTGTCCTTCCCCCTCTACCTCTTTTCCCCCTCCCCCGACCTCTCCCCCTCCCTGCCCTCTCCCCCGCTCTTTCACCTCCCCCGCCCCCTCCTGAAATATACCTGAAGAGAAGACAAATACTACAGCAGTGGTTTCCAAACAAGGGGGCGCGCTTCCCCCTCCCCCGGGGTAGGCGTGAAGAGGATACAAGTGGTTGGTGCGTGAAGTCGTTTGCTCAAATATCATTGTTTAATAAGAATGAACAAGTATCCGCTGTTACATACGCGCAATGTATAATTTTATCAGTCATCCCAACCTTTTTTCTATACATGATTATATAATATATATATATATTTTTCCAACCATAAATCACTTTTAATTCCATGCCATCGCTCTCTTGATAGCGTATTGGTTTAAATCACTGTAACTTTGTTACGGGTTAGCTGGGTTCGAATCCTCGGCTCGTCCACGTTTCAATTGCCAACAATGCCTCCATCGAGCGATTCTTCAGTCTCGACTGCGATGGCATGGAATTTAAAGTGATTTGTGGTTGAAAAAAGATATTGATCACTGGGAACCATTCAGTGTATATGCATATATATATATATATATATATATATATATATATATATATATATATATATATACACATAAGCTAAATAATATATAATTCTATGTGGTATCTGCCGTTTTCTATACATGATTATATATTAGAAATAATTAATATATAATTTCATGTAAATACAAAAAAAAGTGGGCGGTGGGCGTGAGGCTCCGCTGGAAGCAAAAATTGGGCGTCATATAAGAGAGTAAAGTAACAAAGTTGTATGGTATAGATATGTGGTATGGGGAGGTTGGCAGTGGATGTTAAGTTAATTTCTCTGCTCTTTTACTTGTTTCTATATATGTTTATTGATTGATTTGTTCGTTATTAATTAATCTATTGACTTTATCTATATTTTTGGTTATTTACTTGATTATTTTTTGTTTATATCTCTCTCTATTGTCACAAGAAATCTGTTCTCTGAAAAAGAAAACATAATTTCTTTTATTATCATAATTACAATTGTTATATTATTATCATTATCATTATCATTGTTATCATTGTTATTATTATTGTTCAATTATATATATATATATATATATATATATATATATGTATGTATATATGTATATTTATATTTATCTGCAGCTACGTACCTTCATAATTTTGTTCCTTCATTAACTTAGGTAGGACGCTCCTCAATCATTCTATTTGTGTCTGCCTGTACCAATCTCTCCCCTAATCTCGTTCTGTTCGTATTTCTTACTCATTTCACATCACATATAATGCATTATCGCTCCACCCTACCCCAAGGATAGTCCGCTCCTGTATGGGCCCATGAACTCTAAACCCGAGTTTGTCACGTAATACTAAAGCCCTAAGGGCTTTATTAATCTTGGGGTCGGATACCAATTGAAAATAAACTTTACTGATCGAGACCCACTCCCACGTAGTGGGAAATGAGAAACCCATAGTAGGACAAAACTCTCAGCTGCAGCAAGCTTTTTTTTTTTTTTTTTTGCCGGCATTGGGTCGCCTCCCCGCCTGGCCAGAGCAGTCGGGAACCAGCGCGACATAGCCTCCAGCAGATCCCGGGAATCCATCTCACTGGTGCGATGGCCACAATAATACGAGTGTAGAGAGGAAGGGCGGATTTCCTTCCACCACATCTTAACCAGCGCTTCTATCCGCGACGCCTCGAGAAAAGCTAGGCAGGGTCAGGTGTGGTGATGCCGGACTAATTAAGTCTTAATTAGGAACGAGCTTAAGAGGCTTCGCGTCGAGGGGCGGAACCTCGGAGGAACCCAGCTTGACAGGTATTCCTCCTCCTCCTCCTCCTCCTCCTCCTCCTCCTCTTCCTCTTTTCCTCCTCCTCTTCCTCTTTTCCTTTTCCTCCTTCTCCTCCTCTTCCTCCTCCTCATCGTTCTCTTTTTCCTGCTCTTCCTACTCCTCCTCCTCCCCCTCTTCTTCCTCATCCTCTTTCTGCTGCTTTTCCTCTTCTTCCTACTCCTTCTCTTCCTATCCTTCTCTTCCTACGTGTCTTTCTCCTCATCCCCTTGTTCCTCCTCCTCCTCCTCCTCCATTTTCACCTACTCTTTCTCCTCTTCCCTCTTCCCCTCCTCTTCTTCGCCTTTCTTTTCCTTTTCCTCTTCCTCTTGCTCCTCCTACTCCTCCTATTCTTCTTCCTTCTCCTCCTCTTCATCTTTCTCTTTTTACTACTATTCCATTCTCACCCTCACGTTCTCTCTCTCTCTCTCTCTCTCTCTCTCTCTCTCTCTCTCTCTCTCTCTCTCTCTCTCTATCTACTCTCTCTATCTCTCTCTCTATCTATCTATCTATCTATATACTATCTATCTATCCTATATATCTATATATATATATATATGTATATATATATAATATATATATATATATATATATATATATATATAATATATATATATCGTTCTATCTATCTCTACCTCTCACTCCTCGTCTCCTTCCCTCTCCCCTTCCCTCCCTCTCCACCTCCCCTACCTCCGCCCCTCTCAACCCCCTCCCTTTCTACTTTCCAACTCCCCCTCCCTCCCTCTCTCCCTACTTAGTCCTCTACTTCTTAAAAAAGCATCATTAATGTTCAAGATCTGAGAAGACGATGAAACAGAAGGAAACGAAGACCTCGAAGTGTCCTTCAGGGTACCAGAGTCCTCCGAAGTATCCAACGAACTCGCCCTGTGGCGATCTCCACGAAGTAAGAAGCACGCACAGGAAGGGAGGGGGAACGGGGGAGTCGCTCTTGAGGCATTTGGTGCTGGTCCAGGTGACCGTGGATCGCTGCCGACACTCCCGGGGAGGCGGGGGAGATGATGAAGGAATTAATCTCAGTCTCCTTCGGGCATCATGATGATGATGGGAACTTTAGTTTGTCGGAACTTTGGAGTCTTTGTCGATATTACCTGTTCTTTCTTTTGATTAGCGTAATCCTTGGCAGGAGGAGGAGGAGAAGAAGAAGAAGAAGGAGTCATTGGTATCGTTATCGTTGTCCTCCTCCTCCTCCTCCTCCTCCTCCTCCTCCTCATTATCATCATCACCATCATCATCAAACATCATCGTCGTCATCGTCATCGTCATCATCATCATCATCATCATCATCAAACATCGTCGTCATTATCAGCACCATCGTTATCATCATCATCATCGCCACCATCATCATCGGGAGGAAAAGGGGTAGAAAGGGAAGGGAGAAGGAGGGGGAAGGGAAGAGAAAGGGGGAAGGGAGAGGGAAAGGGAGATGGCGGGGGGGGGAGCAGGGGACATAGTGTTGCACCCCCACACCCCCAGAATTACTTTTCCATCGACGTATTGCCCCCACACGACGAAGAAAGGACCTGCAGACGAGGAACCAATTAGCGCGCTGACTCGAATCCCGGTCCTCTTTTCAGTCCCCCGAAGACGTTCTTCTTGTTTCTCGAACTCTCGAACTAGATAAGGTCGAGGAGAACGTCTTCAAGTGAAGCCCCGAAGACGACGACACGGGAACCTGAATGAATTCTTTGGTTGCTGGACGCCCGAACTGTGATCAGTTCGCACCTAAATATTTTTTCTTTTTATTTTGACTGATTCCTCTCTTTGTTCTTTTTTATGAAAAAAAAACTCCCACTTCGTCAGTAAAGAGGCAAAACCAAATAAACATATGAATAAACAACGGGATCTTCCTCGATGTCGGAGCCTCCAGTATTTAATTTAATTTACTCCTGAGGACGTCGAACTTGTTGGCCTTCTTGGGTGGCCTTCCTTGGCTCCCTTTGTGTCCCCCGAGCACATTTTTCTTGATCCACAACTGTTTGTTCTTGGAGTTTCATTAATTTATTTTTTCCTCTCTGGCAACTCTCCGAACCAACCACTCCTTCCGTCACCCTCTTCCCATTCATCTATTTCATAATTTTGTCTCTCCTGTCTGTCTGTCTAGCTAGCCCTCTCTCTCTCTCTCTCTCTCTCTCTCTCTCTCTCTCTCTCTCTCTCTCTCTCTCTCTCTCTCACTCTCTCTCTCTCTCTATATCTCTCTATATATATATATATATATATATATATATATATATATATATATATATATATATATATATATATATATATATATATATATATATATATATATATATATATATATATATATGTATAATACATCTATCGCTATATGAGAACTATATCTACCTCTATCTCGATCTCTATTTCTATCTGTCTCCATATTTTTTGTTTTTCTTTCAAGTTTTATCTCCTCGCTTTCTTTATTCCATGCTCTCTCTTCCTCGCTCTCTTTCTAACCCGTTATCTCTCTCTCTCTCTTTCTCACTTTTAAAGTGTTTAAGGTTACTGCGGCTATTGTTGTTTATTTTCTATTGTTGCATTATTTTCTTTCAATTGTTATTTCTTATTGTTTTCTTTTTTGTTTTTCAATGTTATGAGTTTCAATACCATTGTTGATATTTTGTTTAAATGTGATTTGATGCTTTTGTGCTACGTTGGTTTTGTTTGTGTTTCAGTTCTGTTGTTTGCACACCATGGCTGTTTGTACTTTGTTGTTTGTATGTTTCGTGATTTCCGTACTATTTGTGGTTTACTGCTATCTTGATTCGGTTTAACGTCGCGAACCCCCCCCCCCCCCATCAGGACGGTTGCCCCTTGCGAAGGACTTTGTATCGTGGAATTTAATGAACCACGCCCTTGGTCCAACTCGCTGGCTGAAAGGTTCGAACCACCGTCACCTCGACCTCCGCCGCAAGTAGTGACGCTCTAATCCGCTCGGCCAGCGAACATTCTCGCTGTTATCTATATTTTGTTTTTATTTTTGTTGTTGTCTTTTTTATTCTTATTGATGTTACAAATGTTGTTCTTGTTGATATGTACTGTTAGTATTTTTTATGTCTTCTGTTGTGTTTTTGTTATTTATTCTTATGTGTTTTTGTTGATTTGTAATTCTGTATTTATTTTATTTAACCACCTAATTACTAATGTATATTTATTTACGGATTGTATTTATCTCTTTGTTTAATGATTGTTTTCTGTGTTTTTCATGTATCTCTGTGTTGTTATGAGATTTTAGTTGTTGTTCGTGTTGTTTGAGCTCCGTTGTTGATATCCATGATATTCATGATATTTGTCACAATCATTCGTACATTTAGTCATATTTTGTCGATAAGTTTTGCTCATATAGCTGTGGATACCGTGTCAAACTAATAAGCAGGTGCTCGTGAGTTCGATTCCCGGGACCAGCTGCGGCCTATCGCTTTGGTTCCCGAACAGCCCTGGCCAGGCGGGGAGGCGACCCAACATAGGTCTAGAAAAAAAAAAAAAAAAAAAAAATATATATATATATATATATATGTATATATATACAGTATATATATAAATATATATACAGTATATATATAAATATATATACAGTATATATATATATATATATATATATATATATATATATATATATATATATATATATATATACTTTAAGCTCACACGGCTTTGCCCCACCAGGGGTTTCTCACTTCCCACTGCACGACTGCACGGGAGTGGGATAGTGAGTTTCATTATTGCTATTTTTCATGTCGATATGTTTCCTATGTATTTCGCTATTGATTTTGATGCATTTCATTGTTCTTTTTCGTGAGTTTTGCTGCTCTCACTCTTTGCTCCACAGTGCCTCTCCGGTAACGGCAGGTCACCTTGTCATTGCTCTTGCACCGACGTCATCGCCTTAAACCGGATGTTGCACATTTCCGGGAAGGGATTGATCAGGGACCCCCCCCCCCTTCCCCTACCCCTCTCCTCTCCCCCTCCCTCCCTTCCTCCTACCCCTCTCCTCTCCCTCTCCCCTCTCCCCCTCCCCCCTCCAACCTCGTCCTTACTCTTCCTCTCCTCCTCCTTCTCCTTCCTTCATCCTATTACATACATACATACATAGATATATACATAAGTATACGAGTATGCATACATGTATACATATATACATACATGCATACCAAGGACTACTGTTACACAGGACGTGCGCACCCAGATCCCTGGGTCCGCTAGCGGAGGCCATTGCTTTCTTTGTAACCTAACATTTTATATTGGACAAACATATCAAAACTAGAAACCTAACATTGTATATAGGACAAATATATCAACTATTGACTTATTCAATGCAGTATAAGTTAATATAAAATTTTATAGTGAAATAAGAAACTATTCTTAAGGTACTGTTATGCTTTGATACGCCAATTTTAGTCGGACTTAACAGGTATTATTGTATGAGATTAGTGGACACCAGGGATGGCGATTTTTTTTTTCTAATATAAAAAATCTGATTTTTTTTTATTTAAATCAGATTTATTTGATTTAAATAAATTTCTTTTTATAGATTTTAAATATTGTGGGATTGCTATCTGATATGCGATCTGATTGCTAAAGGACATTTTTAGCATATCAATATAAGGAGCAGTGTTATATAGACTTGCCACAAGTATACAAAGAACGGTATAAGCCTACATGTAGTATATATCACTGTGCAGCCCACAACAAGTTTCAACAAGGCTCTTGTTGAAACTTGTTCTAGGTAAGCAGCTTCTCACTGAGTCAGTTGCTGCTTTGGAATCAACCAGGAAGGATGTTTTCTGGACTTAGCAGAGTGGTTCCTTCAGGCAGAAAAAATTATCCTGTCTGGAATTATTTTGAAAAACTACCAACAACTTCTTGGAAAGGGTACCGAGCTAAATGCAAAGACTGCAGCCAGGAACTACAGGGCACTATGTCAAGATTAAAATCTCACAGAGATAAATGCCAAGGTCAGCCACAGCATACAGAAGAAGAAATTGATGACCCAGGTAAATAATTTTACTTATATTGTGTGAATTTCTCCCTTTTCATAAGCAACTATATAAATTTTGTGAACAATGGAGAGCATGTGCAATAAAAATGTGAAGGCCTAAAGAGATGATACTTCAACTTCATAACTTCTAAATTTGGGTAATGACTATATCACTATAATATACTGTATCCTTTCAACTTTGGGGCCTAGATGATTGTTATTCATTTCATTTCATTCAACATTGTGTAATATATTTCATAGGTTCAATTGGAATTCAGCCCAAAGGGATTTAGCCTAACCTAACCCAACTAACCCATTATTTTTAGTGAATTTAAAAGTGGACTGAGTCCTGTGTGGGCTAAATTCCAAGCCCACCTATTTCATATCCTGTTAATTATTTCCAAAAAATTTAGTGGCTTGTGTGAATATGATCATTATCTAAAAAAATAACTACTGTACTCAAAAGTAGCCTAAATCTCACTGTATTCATTCATTTATTTATTCATTTATAAATTATGCAATATGCTAAAATTTTCTGTTTCCATTTCAGGATCTGTATCAACAGCTTCAATCCCTTCATCATCGGCTCCACTTGAATTATCTGCAAACTTGACTCCACCATTAAAAAGGTCACAATCAGACTCTTCCACAGGCGCCACTTCTGCTAAATCATTTTCATCTAAAATAAAGTCATCAACATCTTTGGACACATTTATCATAAAAACTTCAGCCTCTCAAAAGGAAAATCTCGACAAAGAAGTTGCAAGAATATTTGCTACAAATCCACCATTTCGTCTTGTTCAGCATCCTCAGTTTCTCAAGATGGTTCAGAACCTGAGGCCAGGTTATATTCCTCCATCCAGAAAAGATATTGCTGATAAGTACTTGGATCTTGTGTATGAAAAGGAATATAAAAAGTGTGCAGATGACCTGAATAATGAGACTGTATGTCTTTCAATTGATGGGTGGTCTAACATCCATAATGAGCCCATAATTTGTGTCACTCTAACAACATCCACTGGTCAGATTTATTTAGTTGACACAATAGACACATCAAGGAAACCTCACACTGCTGAATATCTTCTACAACTTGTACAAAATTCGATCAAGAAGGCTGAACAAGATTTTGGTTGTCACATTGGAAGTGTTATGACAGACAATGCAGCAAATGTCACCAAGATGAGAAAAGTCTTGGAGGAATCGAGTGAACCTGAGCATACCGTCCTCACATACGGCTTATACCGTTCCTTGTATACTTGTGGCAAGTCTATAACATTGCTCCTTATATTGATATGCTAAAAATGTCCTTTAGCAATCAGATCGCATATCAGATAGCAATCCCACAATATGTAAAATCTATAAAAAGAAATCTATTTAAATCAAATCTGATTTAAATAAAAAAAAAATCCGATTTTTTATATTTTTTAAAAGAAAAAAAAAATCGCCAACCCTGGTGTCCACTAACCTCATACAATAATATCTGTTGAGTCCGGCTAAAATTGGCATTTCAAAGCATAACAGTGTCTTAAAAATAGTTCATTTCACTATAAAATTTTATATTAACTTATACTGCATTGAATAAGTCAATAGTTGATATATTTGTCCTATATACAATGTTAGATTTCTAGTTTTGATATATTTGTCCATATAAAATGTTAGGTTACAAAGAAAGCAATGGCCTCCGCTAGCGGACCCAGGGATCTGGGTGCGCACGTCCTGTGTAATAGTAGTCCTTGATGCATATATATAATCATACAGCCGTACATACAATCATACATACATACACACACACGCACACACGTGCACATACACGCATACACACACACACACACACACACACACACACACACACACACACACACACACACACACACACACACACACACACACACACACACACACACACACACACACACACACACACACACACACACACACACACACACACACACACAGTTCGTTATGTTCTCTTTTATTTTCTTTTTTATTGTTCTCTTCTTTCTTTCTTAGTCTCTCTTCTTCTTCTTTGCGTCGCATTGATCTCATCATTTTTGCATACGAGAGAGAGAGAAATATATATATATAGAGAGAGAGAGAGAGAGGGAAAGAGAGAGAGACCAACCACAAAGCAAATCTCCCTCCCCCCATTGTTTTGTCACAGATTCTGTTGTTTCCCTAAACTGAAACCTGTTTTTTTACTATGATGACCTGATCTGACCTTTGTCCAATTTACACACCCTTGTTCTTTGTGTACGTGGGGTAGGTCAGTTGGTAAAGCTCCCGCCACACAATCATATGTCGTGAATTGGAAAAGCTGCATGACGACTTCGCCTACAGTATTCTAGGCTTCCCGAAGTCCACAACTAAACAATGTGTTTCATATTCGTATTCTAGGTTTAACTTCTCATTCAGCTTCTCAGTATATGATCCAAAGGTGATTTGACGTTTGGAGATTCGAAAAAAAAAAGAATGAAGTCGTTTTTACTCAAACGAACTCAGGAAGAAGGGATCTGTAGGAGGAACTGAGAGGGAAGAAGAAAGCGAGGATTGGGAGGGTTAAGAAGTGGGGAAGCAAAAGTGGGACTTTGGGAGAGGTGGGATGTGTGAAAGTGAGAGTGAGAGTGAGAGGTTCACATTGCTTTTGGATCACGTGCCGGAATCGTGATCGACAGCTATTACCCTTCCGGATGAAAGCTCAGAGCTTATATAAGGTCCGGCCTATGAGTGGTGTTGTGACCTTACACACACACACACACACACACACACACACACACACACACACACACACACACACACACACACACACACACACACACATACACACATACATACATAACTCCTTGCTCATCAGAGCTGGAGTGCCGGCTCCTAGCCCAACAATCCTGAAAATTTCAGTCCTGGGCGAGACTCGAACACGGGTCACCCTGAGTGTGTGTATATATTTGTGTGCGCGAGTGTACACGTCTGTGCACAAGCGTGTTTATGTGTGTATTTATATACACGTGTTTACCATACCGAGTACTATAAGAATGATTCATTCTTGTAATAAAATGTTTCTCTTGCCATAAGTCAACTCATTGACTATTCTGTTTGTATTAGTGGATAGATTGATGTCTATATACAAGTGGGTAAACACCCACACGCACCCACACACACGCGCACACACACGCACACACACGCACACACACGCACACATACGCGTGCGCGCACGCACACAGACACACACGGTGCGTTAGTCATCAATTTGATATGCATTGAAAAAGGTTCCATTTAATCTTACTCCGGTCTATTGCTTTCTCTCTCCCATCTCTCTCTCTCTCTTTCTCTTTCTCTCTTCCTCTCTCTTTCTCTCTCCCTCTCTCCCGCCCTCCCTCTCTCCCGCCCTCCCTCTCTCCCGCCCTCCCTCTCTCCCGCCCTCCCTCTCTCCCGCCCTCTCTCCCTCTCTCTCTCTCTCTCTCTCTCTCTCTCTCTCTCTCTCTCTCTCTCTCTCTCTCTCTCTCTCTCTCTCTCTCTCTCTCTCTCTCTCTTCCTCTCTCTTTCCCTCTCTCTATCTCTCTCTCCTCTCTCTTTCTCTCTCTCTCTCTCTCTCTTTCTCCCCCTCTTTCTCCCTCTTTCTCCCTCCCTCTCTCCCGCTCTCTCTCTCTCTCTCTCTCTCTCTCTCTCTCTCTCTCTCTCTCTCTCTCTCTCTCTCTCTCTCTCTCTCTCTCTCTATCTATCAATCTATCTCTTTCAGAGTATGAGTGTATGCGTGAGTATGTGTGTTTGTTTTTGTATGTATATATGTTTCCCTCTTCCCCCCTCTCTTTATTCTTATTTCACATCCTTATTATTTGTACCATCATGCTTCTATATTGTATTTCCCAAAACTTTTTTTTCTGAATTAATTGAATTCAAAGTACTCTTCTTTATTTTTATTTTTTCTGTGTTTACGTCCGTCCCTCTTCTTTATCCTCTTTCTGTCCTCTTAGTTGTATTCGTTGTACATATGAGTGAACATAGTGTGACATCACAACATCAATCAATACATGACCGCGAGCCATCGTATCTGTCTATTCTTGCGGCCATTACATAGGTGAGGAGCGTACGCCAGGAGGCGCTGAGTAGCCCTGTTATACACTTTAGGGACTCTTGGGGGGGCAGGTAATTATCAGTCACTGCTGGGAATCGATGAAGAGTGCGGGACTCGAACCTACAACTAAGCAAATGCGAGACTAACACGCTTCCGGTTACACCACTATTGCGTTGGTCCATTGTGGAAGCGGTCTCACTTTGGTGAAAGTATGGTGTTATTGTGTAATATGAATGGTGAAAACACGAAACTGTGAACACCGTTAGTGCGATTCTCTCCCACCGCTACCACCATTGTACACCTCAACCGCATCACCGTATTTCAATCATCTCTATCACCATTCTCCACTACCAATGCTACAAAATACTGATTACACCAACACCATTTAAGACAACTAACACCTACCACCAATTATTCCCATCAATAAAACTTATACCCACCACCAGATACCCACCACCAAATACTACTTATACCACCGCCAGCACCATTGAAGACAACTTACACCCACCACCTTCACCACCAAACGCCACCACCACCATCATTACTACCACCACCACCTCTTGCACCACATCCGCCTCCCCTTTCTGTGACCGTAACGTTATCTTGATAAGGGAATCCCAGTGGAAGCCATGCGGAGCTGATAAGAACGTTTGTCCAAATGGGCAATGACGGGCAAAGCATTAAAAGCCAAAATGTATAAAAATGCGTGACAATAGGACTTGGTATATCATTTTGGCTATTATTGCATTCGGCCGAAAGTGCAAAACCAGCCTCGTGATTGTTTCAACCTCTCCTGACACTACCCAGTCCTCGTATCAAATGTCCTATGTTTTGTTAGTTAAATGAAAAGTATTCGGTTTAACGTCGCGAACCCCCCCCCCCATCAGAAGGCTAGGGTGGTGCCCCTTACAGAGGATTTTGTTGCGTGGAATTTAATGAGCTCTGCCCTTGGTTCAACTCGCCAGTGGCAGAATTCAAACTGCAACCACCTCGAATTCAAGTAGCGACGCCCCACCCCACTCGCCCAGCGAGCATCCTATTTGAAAAATATTCTATAGATATTGCCAATAGACTACTCAAGTTTTATACATCATCAAAGTAAATTCTCTCAACCCACACCCCATACTACCCAGTTTTCATATTAAATATTTTCAACATTATTCATATGAAAATTATCCTCCATGTATTATCTAAAGACTACTCCATTTTTATGTGGTATGACACTGTTCATATTCTTTCACTACCCTATACTTTATGTTTGTAATCTATCTATATACCAAGGGTTTTTTTTTCCTTACAAGGGAGGTAGTCAAATCAAAAAGCAAGTACCCACTCCACTCCCATTCACAACCCTTTCCTCCCTCTCATCTTAGCTCCTCATAGATGATGGGTCACCCCTGTATCCCGCCCACTACCTTGGGTCAGAAAGAATGCAGCAAGACACAGCACATCCACAGGTAAGCCGCTTCACTTAATTGGCGACCTCACCCCTTCTCCGTCCCCTCATGCAGAAAAAGAGAGAGAGAGAGATGACGGGAAGAAATCCCTTCGGGCTGTGTTACAATATCATTCATACATAACCACTCCCTAACCCCATCCCCTATCCCCCATCCCCCATCCCTTCCTTTTCTAAATCACACTATTATCTACTGTATGTACTGCCATTCTCCACTCACCCGTATCTCCTGCCTTCCCCCCTCCTTGTTCAACAGACATTCACCTCTTTCTCAACGTCCCTTTTACTCTACCCATCCATCTTTGGTCGTCCCCTCAAGTTCACTCCCCCCCCCCACCTCTGCCTTCCACACCTCTTTTACTAATATTTCTTCACTCATTTTTTCTGTCCAAACCACCCTAAAAATCTTTCAGCCCTGTCTACCATCTTTTCCACCCCCACTCTCCTCCTCACCTCTTCGCTTTTCACTCTATCCAACCTTGCAACCCCTACCATACTTCTCAGACATTTCATCTCAAATACAAATTTAACTTTTCCTCTCTTAAATTCCAAGTCTCTGCCCCATATAGTGTAGTTGATATAAGCACCCCTTCATATATCCTCCTCTTTTCATCCACTCCCAAATGTCTATTTCTCATGACACTTTTTAATCGCTTCTCTCAGTCTACAATTTACTTCGACCTCCACTCCTCCCTTTCCTACCGCGTGTGACCCCAAATACATAAAGCTATCCACTTCTTCCTGCCTCTTTCCTTTAAAATGTACTTCCCACTAGCTGCCATCCTCTCTCCTTGTACATCTTATTACATTACTTTTAACCACATTTACCTTCGACTTTCTTCCATCGCATACCCTCCCAAACTCCGTCACTAACTCCCTTAAGCCCTCCTCTGACCCTACCGCAAGTGCAGTGCCGTCAACAAATAACAAATGGCTCACCTCACACTTTCCTCCATTTTCTTAACCATCTCCAGTCACCTGCCCATTACCCTCGCCTTTACCTCCCTTACCACCCCATCCATGTACACATTGAACAGCCATGGCGACATGACACAACCCTGACGCAGTCCTATCTTTATTTCAAACCACTCACTCTCTCCATTTCCAATTCTAACACAGGCTCTACTACTCTCGTAAAAACTCTTGACCGCCCTTTACAGCTTTCCTTAAATCCCACATATCTGGAAAACCTCCCATAGTGCCTTTCTGTTCACCCTATCATCAGCCTTTTCCAAATCCATGAAGGTCCAAATAACATTTTTACCTTTTGCTAAAGCTTTCTCACATATCTATCTTACCACAAAAATCTAATCCACGCAACTCGTACCTTTCCTAAACACATTTTGTTCCTCATCAATTACTCCCTCTGTTCCTCTCATAATCCTCGCAATCAAAACCCTCCCATATACCTTCCCAACTACACGCAATAAATTGAGTGTTTTAATAGTAATATAGAAATTATCCAACAAATATCATCTAAAGACTACATCATTTTTATACACCATGAAAGTATTTGTTCTTTCAATGGCTAATACTTTCTGAAGATCTTTGGTACTTCACGCTTTGAGACACAATCATCGCATTCAATTGGATTAAGATCGATATGCTATGGTCTTCGCAAAGCAATTTCGATCTCTTCCGAACCTGTTCCAATTTTCGTGAGTATAATTGGTTGATCGTCCCAATTTTTTTTAGTCTAATGGGATGGTCGATCTAATTTTCGTAAATGTGATTGGCTGATTGATCCAATTTTCGTGAATCTAATTGATTGGTCGATCCAATTTCCGTGAATCTAATTGGTTGATGGGTCCAGTTTTCGTGAACCTAATTGGTTGATCGACCCCACGTGACTTTGAAGCACGGGTTGCTCTCAAATTGATTACATTCTCTCGAAACAAATTAGAAGGCAGAATGCCCTTTTTCCCAAACACTTCATTTCTGTGTAAATACAGAGGCACAATACCCCTCAACGAAACAAGGAGAGTTTCTCTCTTTCCTCTTCTCTTCTTCCTCTTCTTACCTCCTCCCTCCTCTCTCCTCTCTTCTCTCTTTTCCATCTTCCCTCTTCCTTCATCCTCCCTCCTCCCTTATCCCTTTTCCCTCCTCCTCCCTCCCTCCTCTCTCCTTCCTCATCTCTTCTCCCTTTTCTCTCCGCCCTCTTCTCTCCTTCCTGCTTCTCCCTCCTCTCTCCTTTCTTCTCCTTCCTCCCTCCTTTCTCCTCTCGCATTCCTTCTCCCTTCTTTCTCCTCCCCTTTTTTCCTCCCTCCTTCCTCCTTCCTCCTCCCTCCTTTTCCTCCCTCCTTCCTTCTCCCTCCTCCTTCTTACCTCCTCCCTCCTTCCTCCTCCCTTCTTTCTGGTCTCTCCCCCCTTCTCTTTCTTCTCTCCCTCCACCTCCCTCTTTTCTCCTCTCTCCTCCACCTTCCCTTCTCTCTCCCTTCCTCCCTCCTTCCTCTTCCCTCATTCTCCCTTTCTCCTTTCTCTTCCTTCCTTTCTTTTCTCTCTCTCCTCCCTCCTCCCTCTTTTCTCTTCTCTCTCCCCCCTCCTCCCTTCTTCCTCCTCTCTCCTTTCTCCTCTCTCCTCCACCTTTCCTCCTCTCTCCTCCCTCCTCCCTCTTTTCTCTTCTCTCTCCTCCCTCCTCCTCCTCTTTTCCATGTTCTTCTCTTCATGATCTCTCCTGTTTTATATTTAAGTTTCTCTTGTTCTTCTGTTCTCGACGTTGTTCTCTTTATTTTACTTTCTGTTCTCTCTTTTCGTACGTTTTTGTCTCCGTCTCTCTCTTTCCATCTCTTTCTGTCTCTCCCTCACTCATTCGCTCTTTCTCTCTTTTTCCTCTCTCTCCATCTTTTTTCATTTTTCGCATTTCTTTCTCTTTTTTCTCCTCTCTCTCCCTCGTTTTCTCCCCCTCTCTCTCTTTCTCTCTCCGTCTCCCTCTCTTTCTCCATCTATCTCTCCCCCTCTCTCTCTTTCTCTCTCTCTCTTTCTCTCTCTCCCTCTCTCCGTCTCCCTCTCTTTCTCCATCTATCTCTCCCCCCTCTCTTTCTCTCCCCTTCTCCCTCTCTTTCTCCATCTATCTCTCCCCCCCTTTCTCTCTCTGTCTCTCTCTCTTCTCACCCTTTCCTATACTATTGTAGGAACATCTCCTCACATCCCTTCCCCCTCCTCGCCCCGTTTTTTTTTTTTTCTCTCCTTAATGGTCTCTTCTCCTTCTCGTGCGTGTCCTCCTGCGCCCCCCCCCCACCCCTAGCCAACCACAGAGACCCAGAATTGAGTAATGGCCGGACCCTCCCCTGGTGGCCGGGGGCCACGTCCGATCAGTTCTGGAGATAATTAGTCATTCGCGGAACCGGACATCCCACTTTACGACACTCCTGAAGACAGGGGGCTGTCGTCACGCCATCCTGAGGATCTTGTCCATTGGAGGTGATGGTCGTCTTCGTCACGCCTGGTGGTCAAAAGAAATTTTGGTCAAATTTGGCTCTATCCCTCCTCGGTTGGGTTCTACGGAAGCCTTTGTAAGGGAACAGTGAGTTTCAATCTTTTTCACTCCATCCCCCCCCTTCATGAATTTTCAGCATTCATGTGGATCCCCTTCGTTTTTCTCTCAAAACCCACCCCGCAAAAAATAAGTAAATAAATAAAAATAATAATAATAATGATAATAAAAATATATGATAATAATAATGATATAATAATAATAATAATAATTAATAATTAATAATAAAAGTAATAACATGATTATGATGATGAAATCTTTGCTTTATTATAAAGTTGAAAATCATTTCATGTATCTTCTGTCAGGACAGGGTGATGTATTTTTTATATACTCGTATATTCAGATTCCTCACAGCATTTATAAATGCACCATTTGTGACAGCAAACCATGGACCTCTTTAGATTCTTGTCGTGGCTCTCTTGGGGGTCGTGACACTCGGATTGAGAACCACTGGTATGGGCCAAGTTCCCACACACCCCAAAAAAAAATTCGGGGGGGGGGAGTGCATATGCTACATATAAATACTAAGATCTCACAGAAATGCTCAGTGGTCAACCTTATTATTGTACCTCATCACACCAAAGGAGGAGGAGCATGCCGACAGGAGACCTTTTGGTCCATAACTAGGTCGGATGCAAAGAAAATGACAATAATGATAAGTAAATAAATAGATAAATAAACAAATATATAAAAATGATTATATAAAAGATAATAGAATAAGTAGATATATAGGTAAATTTAAATAATAAACAAACAGGTAAATAGTAAATAATAAATAATCAAGGATATAATAATAAAGAAACAAATAAATAATATGAAATAAATGGAAGGCAATACAGCATCTTGCTTAGGTGTTTATCTAAACGAATCTTAAAGCTTCGAACTGAACTACATTGAGCTACCTCTGCAGGAAGTTTATTCCATTCATTAACTACACGGTTGGCTAAGTTGTTTGAGACCAATACTTCTTGTCGGATTCTCATTCAGTGTGAAAATTTTGTCACTTTTCATGTCGATTCACCTCAGTCTACGCATGTTTAGGGAAAACAGATTCATATGTTTTAGTCGATTTTCGTATGATTTCTCTTTGATATTTGGAATCAGTTTTGTGGCTTGCCGTTTTACTTTTCCGATCTGTCAACGTCTTTAATGGGATTCTGTGACCATGCGGATACAGCATATTCCAAATGTGGACGAACTAACGATTTATATAGCTTGTTAATGAGAGATGGACTTTTGAAGTCATAAGATCGCGCAATCAGTCCTAGGATCTTATTTGCTTTCTCAGAGGCTGAAATGCACTGGTTAGATGATTTGAAATCGTTACTGATGATTACGTCGAGATCCTTTTCACTATCCATTTTTGTTAACGAATTTCCAAATAACTTGTAATCGTATTTACTGTTATAAAGGATTACTACTTACTGTTATAAAGGATTAGACTTACTGTTATAAAGGATTAGACTGTTATAAAGGATTACACTTACTGTAATAAAGGATTACTTCATACTCTTATAAAGGATCACAACTTAATGTTATAAAGGATTAAAACTTACTGTTATAAAGGATTACACATGGGAAGAGAAACAGGAGCTAGGCTGAATCTAACTTCAGTTCATGATTCCCATTCTCTCTTTACACAAAAAGCAACCAATTACGATTAGACGAGTCTATTTTTATTTAATTAAACTAGTTACATTTTACGTTGTCAGTGGAGACCCCGCCCCCTTTCTCTGCCTCCACGCATCAACCAATCACATGGGACTACGAGGACGCTCCCTCCTGAATATTGACCAATAAAATTCTTCTGGGGATCAAAGACCCCGCCTCTCTTCTCAACACCCTTGATATTAACCAATCACATAAGGCGTGGGAGGAGCCTCCTCTGAGTCCAACCAATCATGTTCCTCATTGCAAGAGATGGCTCTGCCCACTTTCTTGACTTTCACGTATTAACCAATTAGGTAACAGGAAAGGTTACATCACCTTTCCTTTAACCTCCCCTTCCCCACTACCTCTCCCCTTCCCAACCCCGCTCCACCTTTTCCCTCCCCTTCCTCTTCCTATCCCTTTCCCCACTAACCTCCCCTATCCCTTTCCCTTCACTCTTTCTCTCCCCCCTCTCCCTCATCTTCTACCTCTCCCTTAAACTTCTCCCTCCATCTGCCTCCTCTGCCTCTATTCCTCAACCTTCCCCCACCCCCTTTCTATCCCCCCTTCTCCCTCTCTCTCCCTTTCCCCCTCCCTTTCAACTTTCTCCTTCCCTTCAGCCTTCTTCCGTTTCCTCTCCCTTCTCCTTTCCCCTTCCTCTCTCCCCTCCTTTACCCCCTCCCCTTCAATCTACCCTCTCCCTTTCCCTTTTACTTCCCTCTCCTCCTCTCCCCCTCCTCTTTCCCTTCTCTCTCCCCCTCCCCCTCTCCCCCTCCC
>NC_134786.1:66055101-66062601 GCF_046742065.1 Oratosquilla oratoria
CCGTTCCCCTTCCCCCGTTCCCCTTCCCCCTTCCCCTTCCCTCTTCCCCCGTTCCCCTTCCCTCTTCCTCTTCCCTCTTCCCCCTTCCCTCCTTCCCCTTTCCCCGTTCCCCTTCCCCCGTTCCCTTTCCCCCGTTCCCCTTCCCCCGTTCCCTTTCCCTCTTTCCCCTTCCCTCTTCCCCTTCCCTCTTCCCTCTTCCCCTTCTTCCCCCTTCCCTCTTCCCCTTTCCCTCTTCCCCCTTCCCTCTTCCCCCTTCCCTCTTCCCCCTTCCCTTTTCCCCTTCCCTTTTCTCCCTTCCCTTTTCCCCTTCCCTTTTCTCCCTTCCCTCTTCCCCCATCCCTCTTCCCCCTTCCCTCCTTCCCCCTTCCCTTCTTCCCCGTTCCCCTTTCCCCGTTCCCCTTTCCCCGTTCCCCTTTCCCCGTTCCCCTTTCCCCGTTCCTCTTCCCTCTTCCCCCTTTCCTCTTCCCTCTCCCCCTTTCCTCTTCCCTCTACCCCCTTCCCTCTTCCCCCTTCCCTCTTCCCTCTTCCCCCTTCCCTCTTCCCCCTTCCCTCTTCCCCTTCCCTCTTCCCCCTTCCCTCTTCCCCCTTCCCCCTTCCCTCTTCCCCCTTCCCTCTTCCCTCTTCCCCCTTCCCTCTTCCCCCTTCCCCTTCCCTCTTCCCTCATCTCCTCCCCCATCTCCCCTCATCTCCTCCCCCATCTCCCCATCTCCCCTTTCCCCTTCACATTTCCAGCCCACCTGTCTTCCCTTCCTTCCCCCCTACCTCCACCCTTCCTTTCCCCCCTACCTCCACCCTTCCTTTCCCCCCTTCTCCCCATCATTTCATTAATATATCTGTCACCCCGTCTTCCCCCTATGCAATAACTTTATCCCAATCACATCCACGATCTTTGGCTAAAGAGGCCACACCCCTTTTCTTTCCTTAACCAATCACAATCGTTTTCGGAAGAAACTCATTGGGCGACTTGGGTCTATAGCGACTGTGATTGGTCAGGAAAGAAAGGAGGCGTGGCTTGTTTCTCATTCTCAGTTACCCTTTTACAACTCAATTACTTCCATCCTTTCATTCAATTCTCTTCACTATTTCTAAATGACTCCCATACTTTTCATCGCAGTGACGTGATACATATAACTAATCTTTATTTATTTTGGTCAGGTTATGTGCAGTATCCCGACTGGAGGATCACGGTCTACTGAGACTGTTTCCCATAATGGGAATCTCGTGTTGGGTAAGTACAATAGTCTGGTTTTAGTTAAGGATGGACCAGAATTTATTTTTTTATCTATTTATTTATTTGTGTATTTATCTTTTGTCACTATATAAAAAAGTTGTTATTCTTATAATTAAATTAAAAAAGAACATATATATATATATATATATATATATATATATATATATAAATAATATATATATAATCACGTTATTATTCACTTTGAAGTCTACGTGATGTAATATCATATTCTTATTTAAAATAATAGTAATAATAATAATAATAATAATACCCAAAAAAGTCTCCAATTTTTGGGGTATCAGATTAAAATATGCAATGTATATATATACCAAATACATAGACAAGTTTTTAGGTTATATCCAAAAACGTCCCCATATTGGGGGGGGGGGGTTAGACTTAGTATGCAAAGTACATAAACATGTTTTTGGTAATACCCCCAAAAACCGCACCCTTCTTTGAGGGGTCAGACGGAAGTATAAAAAATGTATATAGATGATATGCAATCATGTTATAGAACCCCAAATTTGTTCCCATTTATCAGAATCACCTTTATGGCCCCGATAGCCCCATAGTTTGTATATATGGGGCCCCCAAATTTTGTATTTATGGGGTCCCATATGCTCTTTACGTCTTCCCTCTACGCCTCTTAACCCATTAAACTCCGATGACAAGATTCTTGTCATTTGGTCAAATAAAACAAAAAATCATAAAACACCAAAATGTTTGATCAAACACCAGAAAAGTATGTCGTCAGTCCTCGCTTCGCTTGCGAGCGAAGCGAGGATTGACGTCATACTTTTCTGGTGTTTGATCAAACATTTTGGTGTTTTATGATTTTTTGTTTTATTTGACCAAATGACAAGAATCTTGTCATCGGAGTTTAATGGTTTAATCACCTTTTTAACTCCATATTATTCCACCATTCCACATTCCCTCCACCTCCACCTCCACCTCCGTCCTGCTCACCTTTATATTGATTAATTAAATTCCTAATTCTGTTAAGTTGTATAAAGAATTATCTACATTGTAAGTCTAATTATCTTAATTTGGTTTAATGTCGCGAACTCCCTATCGGGAGGTTAGGACGGTGCCCCTTCCAGGACTTTGTAGCGTGGAGTTTAATTGACCATGCCCTTGGTCCAACTCGGTGGTGGCAGGGTTCAAATCGCCGTCACCTCGACCACGACCGCAAGTAGGGACCTAAATTTTAGGTCGTAGACGTTTAGGTCCTAAAATGCCCCCCCCCCTCCACAAGGTAGTACTTATCAGTGGAAGTAACTACAGAATTTGGAACTTCCTTGTCCAGCTCCTACACCAGGAGGAGCTGAGTAGCTGCGGCCGAAGCAGTCATCTTTGCCCTCTTATGCCCTAATGGGACTGTTGGGGCTGTCACTGCAACTGGGAATCGGAAAAGAGTGCGGGAGTCGAACCCAGGACTACGCGAATTGTGACTGTTGTAGGAAACTGGAGATGCAATCAGTAATATCAGGCAATGAGGGGTATTCCGCTGTCTTATGGATGGTATAGGAATTAATACTGACGAGTACAATGGCAAAATTAATAATAATAATAATAATAATAATAGTGATGATGATGATGACGACATTGCTAATCAAAATTTGATAGTTTTGATCGTAAAGGGATCGTCTGACGTCATCCGGTCCCGGCACTTAGAGAAAAATGAGACGCCGTGAGCTGAACTCTCTTCCTCTCCTCATGGCGCCAGGGCCTGTCCTGTCGGGAAAGACGAAGAACAAAAAGCAGCAACGACTGCAGCAGCAATATAGGAGAGAGGCCACAAGCAGTAAATTTAACGTTTAGCCCAGAAGGACTTCTTCAGAAGTCTTGCTGGGCGAATCGTTAAATATATTTGATGTAATTTTTTTCTTCTCTCCTACAAAGATGTAGAGTGCTGGGTGACCTAATAGACGTATTCAAGTGAGTCAAGGGCTTTAACAAGATGTCCTTTTTATTCTCTCTCTCTCTCTCTCTCTCTCCGACAAAGATGTAGAGTGCTGGGTGACCTAATAGACGTATTCAAGTGAGTGAAGGGCTTTAACAAGGGCGACGCAAGCAAGGTCATCCTAGAAAAAACGGGGTAGGACTCGTAGTAATGGGTTTAGATTGGACAAATTTAGCTTGAAGAAGGAAATAGGCAAATCCTGGTTTACCAACAGTGTGGTTAGCGAGTGGAGTAGACTTAGCGCGGGAACAATTGGTTGTTTTAAGAGAAGATGGGATTTTATATTTTTACCTAAAGTGCTTGATAAAAAAAAAAGGAAAATGGAAAAGTCCGATTTTAGAAAGAAATGTGGGAGTGGATGGGTAAGATGATGGAATAGGAAAACGATGTGAAAGAGGAGGAAGAGTAGAAAGAAAAAAGAGAACGAGGAGGAGGAAGAAGAGAACGAGGAAGAGGAAGAGGAGGAAGAAGAAGACGATGTCACAAACGACCAGAAAGGTGGAGTAGGAAGGGACGGTAAGCTTCAAGAAAGAAGAAGAAGAAGAAGAAGAAGAAGTCGCAGTAAGAGGAAGAAAAGGAGTAGGATTATGAAGAACTAGAAGAGGAATAGGAGGAATGGACGGCAAGGCTAAAGGAGGAGAAGATATGAAGAGGAAGAGAGAGAGAGAGAAGAGAGGCAGTGTTGAAGATGGACGAGACTTGCAAAGTCTGAGATGGGGAGATCATCACTGCGGGAGGGAGTGGGTGGGAGTGAGAGGAGGCATGGGAAGGCGTGGTGACGGAAAGGTGGCAAGAGGAGTATGGCACCCGATCGACAGGCTCATCAACCAGAAGTGGCACAGTGCCAAGGCAGGCGTGAGAGCCAATGGAGGGGGCTGGAGTCTGGTGACGCAAGATAGACAAGGGGGGAGTAGGGACCTGGTCAGCAGTGTTTGTCTGTTTCTTCTTCTTCTTCTTCTTCTTCTTCTTCTTCTTCTTCTTCTTCTTCTTCTTCTTCTTCTTCTTCTTCTTCTTCTTCTTCTTCTTCTTCTTCTTCTTCTTCTTCTTCTTCTTCTTCTTCTTCTTCTTCTTCTTCTTCTTCTTCTTCTTCTTCTTCTTCTTCTTCTTCTTCTTCTTCGTCTTCTTCTTCTTCTTCTTCTTCCTCTCTATCTTCTTCTTCTTCTTCTTCTTCTTCTTCTTCTTCTTCTTCTTCGTCTTCTTCCTTCTTCTCTATCTTCTTCTTCTTCTTCTTCTTCTTCTTCTTCTTCTTCTTCTTCTTCTTCTTCTTCTTCTTCTTCTTCTTCTTCTTCTTCTACTTTTTCTTCTTCTCTTTCTTTTCTTCTTCTTCTTCTTCTTTTTCTTCTTCTTCTTCTTTTTTTCTTCTTTCTTCTTCTTTTTCCTATCTTTTTCTTCTTTTCTTCTTTTCTTCTTCTTCTTTTTCTTCTTTCTCTTCTTCTTTCTTCTTTCTTCTCCTTTTCTTTTTTCCTTTTTCTTCTTTCTTCCTCTTCCTCTTTTCCTTCCTCTTTCTTCCTCTTCCTCTTTTTCTTCCTCTTTCTTCCTCTTCTTGTTTCTTCCTCTTTCTTCTTGTTTCTTCCTCTTTCTTCCTCTTGTTTCTTCCTCTTGTTTCTTCCTCTTGTTTCTTCCTCTTGTTTCTTCCTCTTGTTTCTTCCTCTTTCTTCCTCTTGTTTCTTCCTCTTTCTTCCTCTTGTTTCT
Source organism: Oratosquilla oratoria (assembly GCF_046742065.1). Lineage (NCBI taxonomy): Eukaryota > Metazoa > Arthropoda > Malacostraca > Stomatopoda > Squillidae > Oratosquilla > Oratosquilla oratoria. The sequence goes on from NC_134786.1 coordinate 66,059,988, forward strand.
TCCTCTTTCTTCCTCTTGTTTCTTCCTCTTTCTTCCTCTTGTTTCTTCCTCTTTCTTTCTCTTGTTTCTTCCTCTTTCTTCCCCTTGTTTCTTCCTCTTTCTTTTTCTTGTTTCTTCCTCTTCTTGTTTCTTCCTCTTCTTCTTGTTTCTTCCTCTTTCTTCCTCTTGATTCTTCCTCTTTCTCTTCTTGTTTCTTCTTTCTTCCTCTTTCTTCTTCTTCCTCTTTTTATTTTTATTCTTCTCTCCTTATTCTAGTTCTTGTTTCTTCTTTTTCTTTTTCCCTTTTTTATTTTTCTTCTTTGTCTCCTTTTTTGGCCCTTTTATTATTTTCTTTTTTTTTTCTCTCTTTTCATTTTTCTTCGTGTCTTTTTTTCTTCTCTTTCCTCTTTTTTGTTCTTTTTTTTTTCTTTCTGTCTTTCTCCTTTCCCCCTCTTATTTTTCGTCTTCTTTTTCTTCTTTTTTTTTTACTTCTGTTTCTTATTCTTTTTTTCCTTTTTTCTCATTGTTATGTCTTTCTTTTCTTTTTTGTTTCTTCTTAATTTTTCTGTTTCTTATTCTTATTTTCTTTTTTCTTCTATTTTTTTATTCTTTTTTCTCTTTTTTATGACTTTTTCTTTTTCTTTTTCTTATTTTTTTATTTATTTATTTTTCTCTCTTCTTGCGGTAAAATCCATGCTAAAAGTACCCAATCCATATCAAAACTAGAGTGGAAGCTTTATGATTCTGAAGACCCCAAGAATATGAACAACGGGAAGGACTTTCTTCTTTTTTTCCCTCTGGACTGCAGCTTACCAGGGCTTCTGTCTTTGTAAACAGCTCCCTCTCGATATCCGGACAGAAGCGGCTCACCATTACTGTCCCAGGCGGAAGAAGAGGAAGAAGAAGAACAAGGAAGAGAAGGGGAAGAAGGAAAGGAAGAAGAGGAAAAAAGGAAAAAAGAGGAAAAAGGATAGGAAGGAGATGAAGAAGAAAAGAGAAAGAAGAGGAAGAAAGGGAAGAGGAGGAAGAAGAAAAGAAGAGGAAGAAAAAGAAAAGAAAGAAGAGGAACAGGAAGAAAGTAAAGGAGAGGAACAAGAGGGCGGAAAGAGAGATCAAAGGAAATTAAAAATAATCGAAAGAAAAGAATGAAGGACTAAAAAGAAGAGTAAAGAGGAAGAGCGAGGTTGGTAAAAGAAAGAGGAGGACACTGAAGAGGAGGAGGGGGAGAAGGAGGAAGAAGAGAAAGAGGAGGAGGGGAAGGAGGAATAGGAGAAAGAAGAGGAGGAAGAAGAGAAGAGAACCACCGAAGAGAAATGACCTGGAGAACAGAAAGAATTTTTTTGAAAACCACAAGAACCCTCTTTTATAACCACAAGAACCTTCTTTTGGAACGGTAAAAACCTTTTTTGTAACCATAGGAACCTTCTTTTAGAACCTCAATAACCGTATTTTAGAACCGCAAAAAAACTTTTAGAACAGCAAGAACCTTCTTTTAGAACCACAAGATCCTTCTTTTAGAACCACAAGAACCTTCTTTTAGAACCACAAGAACCTTCTTGTAGAACCGCAATAACCTTCTTTTAGAACCATAAAAACCTTCTTTTAGAACCGCAAGAACCTTGTAGAACAGCAAGAACCTTCTTGTAGATCTGCAAGAACTTGTTTGTAGAACCGCAAGATTTTTTTTTGTAGAACCACAAGAACCTTTTTTGTAGAACCGCAAAAACCTTTTTGTAGAACCGCAAGAATCTTTATGTAGAACCGCAAGAACCTTTATGTAGAACCACAAGAACCCTCTTGTAAAACCACAAGAACCTTCACATAGAACCACAAGAACCTTCACGTAGAACCGCAAGAACCTTCTTGTATTTTAGAACCTCAAGAACCCTCTTTTAGAACTGCTCGAACCATATGATGGGACCACAAGAACTTTCTGGAGAATTACAAGAACATTTTGGAGAACCACAAAAGCCTTTTGCATTCAGACATCGCCTTTCCTCCTTCCTTCGCGTCGGGTTTGAGCAGAAACTATCTCTTCTTGAGAGATGTCCATCAGGAGCTTCGAAGGCTCTGCAAAGTCAGAAGCTTCTGTCGGTAGGTGCCGAAGGCGAAGGCCAAGACCCCGAAGAAAAGGTTGGAAGAATTACCCTTCGAACGTCGAGACCCGATCTCGGGGTTTCTGATCTGGTAGTACAGACACTAACGTCTACAGGGCAGATAATAGATGTATGATTACTTTGCTTACTGAAGATTAATAGTAATGCTCATTATTAATGAAAAATAGCCATTTTCATTTTTTGTATTTATTACTAATTATTCGAATCTTATTCTATGTACAACAATAAGTATCAATACAAAGATCGTCACTCTTATCATCATCATCGTCGTCGTCGTCGTCATCATTTTCTCATGTCATCTTTGAGACCACAAGACTTCTTAAACGGGGTTGCGTTCTTCGGCCAAATCCTTTTGTAAATTGAGATACAGTCAAGCGCTGACCCACCATGACCTTGCCTTCCCTTGGTAACAACCCCTTTAACATGTCAGAGAAAATTGCAAATAATAATATAATAATGATAGTAATAAACTAGATAAATAGATTAATAATAACAATAAAACAACAATAACAGCAACA
>NC_134786.1:66067601-66075101 GCF_046742065.1 Oratosquilla oratoria
GACTCTGGAACAAGCCTCTGGATCCAGTGACCCGAAGAAGTCTCTGGAACGTGCCTCTGGATTCAGTGACCCGAAGAAGTCTCCGGAGCGCGCCTGTGAATCAAGTGACCCGAAAAAGTCTCTGGAATGAGCCTCTGAATCAAATGACCTGAAGAAGTCTCTGAAACGAGGTTCTGGATCTAGTAACCTGAGGAAGTCTCCGGAACGTCCATCTGAATCCAGTGACCCAAAGAAGTCTCGGGAACAAGGCTCTGGATCCAGGGATCCAAGGAAGTCTGGAACGAGCCCTGGATCCAGTGACCTAAAGAAGTCTCTGGTCTCTGGAACGTGCCTCTGAATCCAGTGACCCAAAGAAGTCTCTGGAACGTACCTCTGGATCCAGTGACCCGAAGAAGTCTCCGGAATGCGCCTCTGAATCAAGTGACCCAAAGAAATCTCTGGAACGAGCCTCTGAATCAAATGACCCGAAGAAATCCCTGGAACCTGAAGAAGTATCTGGAACGAGGGTCTGTATCCAGTGACCCGAAGAGGTCTCTGGAACAGGGTTCTGGATCCAGTGACCCGAGGAAGTCTTTGAAAGAAGCCTCTGGATCCAGTGACCCCAAGAAGTCTCTGGAACATGCCTCTGAATCCAGCGAGTCCCCAGCTTGACTGAGTTCGGTTGTAGCAAAGGTGTTTCCAGGCTTCCAGTCGTCGTTCATATTCTCCTTTTAAGGGTCCGTCCGCATAGAACGGTTATTTGGATATATAAAAACTCTAGAATTAGGGTCTACTGGAGTTTGGATGTACCAAAAGTGTCTCCAGGCTTCCACTCTTCGTTCATATTCTTTCTTTGAGGTCGAGGGTCCGTCCGCATGGAACGGGTCTTTTGGGCATAGAAAACCTATGGAATTAGAGTCTGCCCTGTGGAAAAAAGGGAATTGAAAGGGAGCTGGGATGTCGAGGGGCTGGATCTGTGTACATGGAAGGGGATCCGACGCCGAGGACCTGAGAAACTATTTACTCATCGTCTCACGAAGGATTATAGCCTAAAGCGTGAATCAATAAGCGGAGTCAAAGGGAACAGGACACTTGGGGAAAATACGCGCAGGCGCAGTTCCTCGTGTTGTCTTTCGTGGGTCTTCCGTGATGGTTGATTTAATATAGGATGATAATAAATAAGAACATAGAATGAAGGAGACTACAAGAGACCATAAGGCTTACACTAGGCAGTTCCATGTCCAGTACCACCTACCATCCCCATCCATAAAGTTGTCTAATCTTCTCTAAAAACAACCAGATGTTCCAACCCTCACCACCTGGTTACTATGTCTATTCTAATCATTAACCACTCTGTTGGTAAACCAGTTCTTGGACCCTTTTTCTAATATAAGAACGTAAAAGTGGAGGAGACTGCAGGAGACCATAAGGTCTACACTAGGTAGTTCCATGTCATCCCAATCCATAAAGTTATCTCATCTTCTCTTCAAACAATCATTTGTTTCAGCGCTCATTACAGGGTTATACTAAGTCTAATCAATCTGTTAGCCACTCAGCTGGTAAACAAACACACACACACACACACACACACACACACAAACACAAACAAACAAACAAACAAACAAACACTCAGTGTACGTCAGGGTGTTCTTTATTCAGAGTATTTAGAGAACTTAGAAACAATTTGCAGTTATATTTTCCTCTCTCCCTCCCTCCCTCACTCACTCACTCTTCCCTCCCTCCTCCTCCTTCTTTCCCTCCCTCTCTCCAACCCTTTTCCTTCCTTCTATTCCTCCTTTCTCCCTCCTTCCTTCCCTCCATCTCTCCCTCCATCTCTCCCTTCTTCCCTTCTTTCTTTCCTCGCTCCTTTTGCTCCCCCTTTCTGCCCTTTCCTTTCCTCCCTTCTTCCCTACCTCCCTCCCTCCCTCTTTCCTTTCCTCCTTCCCTCCCTCTTTCCTTCCATTTCTCCTTCCTTTCCTCCCTTCTTCCCCTCCCTCCCTCTCTTCTTCCCCTCCCTCCCTCCCTCACTCACTCCCTTCTTCAGTCTTTCCTTTCTTCCATCTTTCTCTCCACCCCTCCCTCCTCCCCTCCATATATTTCTCCATTCCTCCCTTCTTCCCATCCTTCCTTCTTCCCTCCCTATTTTCCTATCTCCGTCCATCCCTCACTCGCTCCCTTCTTCCCTCTCTCCTTTTCTCCATACCTCCCTCCTTCCCTCCATCTCTCCCTCCTTCCCTCTCTCCCTCCCTCCTTCCTTCCCTCTCTCCCTCCTTCCCTCCATCTCTTCCTCCTTCCCTCTATCTCTTCCTCCTTCCCTCCATCTCTTCCTCCTTCCCTCCATCTCTTCCTCCTTCCCTCCATCTCTTCCTCCATCCCTTCTTCCCTCCATCCCTTCTTTCCTCCCTCCACCTTCCCCTCCCTATACCTTGCCCTCCCTCCCTCCCTCCCTCCACCCCTCCCTGTCCCTAATCCGGGGCGTACTAGAAACTGCTGCGTTGGTGTTAGTGATTTCCAATGTAATATGAGTTTGTTTAGGACTTGAGGTCGAGTATCCTACATGTCCTATACATCCCCCTCCAGTTCTCAGTACTACTCTTAGAACCTAAGTGAACATAGAGCTCTACTTTACCTATTTATCAAATATATGGTCTAGGTTGTGTGTGTGTATTTCTTTGTATGTTTGTGTGTATGCGTGTTTAGGGGAGGTCTGTGCGTGTGTGTGTGTGTGTGCGTGTGCGTGTATGTACGTGTGTGTGTGTGCGTGTGTGTATGTACGTGTGCGTGTATGTGCGTACGTATGTGTGTGTGTTTGTTTGTTTACCTGTAGTATACAAGAAAGAATCAACGCTTGTAGGGTACTGTACTTTGCTCCCCAGTTATCGTGTGTGTGTGTGTTTGTTTACGTGTGTGTGTGTGTGTGTGTGTGTGTGTGTGTGTGTGTGTGTGTGTGTGTGTGTGTGTGTGTGTGTGTGTGTGTGTGTGTGTGTGCGTGTGTGTACGCGTGTGTATGTTTCAGGAGGATAGAAGGAACCAGGCAAGAAGGCAATACGGCTTAAAGTATGATCTTCATTGTTTGTTGCTGAAGTATGCATACGTATACCAAGAACAACAATTTATAATTCAGTTTATATTTAGACTGCGCCAGAGTGTCTTGAACCAACAATATCATGTTCAGTTATTCTTAGAACGCATAGTAGTCTACCGCTTACTTATACCTGCATCCACTCGAAATCGTATAACACAAGAGCTCTCAACTTGGGGGGGGGAGGGGAGCAAATGTACCTTTGGGGAGAATCTTAGGATTTCGGTGGGGGTGAGGGGAGACTGGATCCACTGATATTCCTACATAGAATTGCTGGATTATTGATGTTTCAAGAAACTACAATTTTATAGATACTACAATCTACGTGATCTACAGAACCTCGCAATTTTATAAGCATAATAGATTAAACAAACTGTATGTATATATATATATATATATATATATATATATATATATATATATATATATATATATATATATATATATATATATATTGTTACAGGGTATCACAAAAAGTTGAGACCTCCTCTACTATTTAAATTCACAGGTCTACCTGTGAAGTTTAAAGTTTGGACAACTCCGAGCATGTACCTGGAAATAATTTTGAGTTCATTGCGGGCTCAAAAAACAAAAAGATAAATAGAAAATAACACACATTCGCGGAGACTCAATTTTCGTTCCTATAAGGCACTAATGTGATCCAAGGCCCCTTGCCTAATGTGAGCAACATTCGACCCCTCTATATGTCTATCTATCTATCTATCTATATTCCAAAGTACTTCTTCCCCTTTGTAAAAGAAGTAACTATACAAGGCATATATCCAACCCCCATCACCACTCAACCATCATCAATTTGTTCCCTTATTATCTTACCTCTCTGTGGATGAAGGGTCATCCCTGTTTCCCGACACTCCGCTCGGGTCAGAAGCAATGCAGAAAGACACACTACGTCCAGAGCAAGGCATGACAGCCGAAGATGGTTTATCCCCACCGAGTCATTTACATGGCGACCCTCTCTTCAACGAAAACACTATTATTCGGTTGAACGTCGCGAACTACCTCTATCAGGAGACGAGGACGGTGTCCCTTTACAGAGGACTTTGTGGCGTGGAATTTGATCAATCATGCCTTTGGTTCAACTCGCTGGAGGCAGGATTCGAACTGCCGTCACCTCGACCTCCGTTGCAGGTGTAATATTACCCGAATATAGTCACATAAGCATTTGCAGGTACTCGAGAACTAACGGTGGTATTCTTAAAAAAAATCTTTTCCTTATATAAATCTTATATAAATCCTTGGAAGGGAAAGATTTATATAAGGAAAGATTTTTTTAAGAATGCCACCGTAAAGCTCTTACGGTGGTATTCTTAAAAGTCTTTCCTTATATAAATCTTTCCCTTCCAAGGATTTATATAAGATTTATATAAGGAAAGATTTTTTTTTTAAGAATACCACCGTTAGCCCTTTTTCGTTTCAGTTGGATCAGCACCCACAGAGACCAGGTGAGGGAGGGGGGGAGGGAGGAGGCGGGAACTCAACCATACGGTGACTTTAGCGTTTCAAAGATAGAATTAAAATCACAGAACCTCAGACGGAAACTACTAGATATTATTGTTTTTTTAAGGTACATTTTTACAGATTCTACAAACTACATAATCTGCTTCCTTCACCCTTCTCTCTCCTTGTTTCCTCCCTTCCCTTTCCTTTCCTTCCCTTCCCTTTCCTTCCCTTCTTCTCCCCTTTCTTCACTCCTCCATTCTTTCTTCCCTTCCTCAATCGTTCTCTCTTTTTCCCCCTGCAATCTCCTTCTCTCTCCCTCCCTGATCTTCTTATGTTTCTTATCCTCCTCACTTATTCATAATATTGAAGCCTTTTTGTTCCTAAAACAGCGTCAGGTAAAAATAAACATATCTAAAGAAACTATATGCACCTTCACTGATAGTTAAGAGATAGGAAATAGGGAAATAGAGAAACACCATCTTCATGGCGTCAGTATCTGTTCTATTATGGGCACAAGCAGCATGAATATGCTGTACCAAACTTCAGCATATTCGCAAACAAATATACATGTTTTTTTTTAATAACGTTTGCTGTATTTAGTAATGGAGATATCTATATTGGTATTGAAATCTATACTAATTTGTGTGTAATCAAAACGAATTGTTTTGAAATTGAATGTAGGTTTAAATTTGATTTGTCATATTTATCCAATTATTTGTTGTGGTATTATTTGCTGCCAGTCTTTCTCGTACCAGTTTTGTCTTTGTGTACTGCTGTCTGTGGAAGAGCTGTGTCTCGCTGCACAGCGTTTGGTCACAGAGGCTGAGGTAGATAGGGTGTTTGAGTGTGTCTTTCCTTATTTATTATTATTACCTTATTATTTTGTTTTATATTAATCTATTATTTTATTGTTTTTATTTGTTATCTTATTTTTATCATTTAAGTTCTTTTTGTTTTATAATTTTATCTTTCATTGTTATATTATCATTTTGTTTATTTTGTTTATTTTCATTATTACTTTGTATTTTTTATTCATATACTTAAACAGCCCTTTTTATCAGGACAAAAAGGTCTTTGATAAATTAGGTATGTTTGTGTATTGTTTCCTGTGTCATTTTTACCTTTAATTTTTTTTTAAACCTTCTATTTTTCTTTTATTTCTCTTTCATCTTCCTTTTTAACCAAACCCATCCCTTTTCTTGCCTTAAAGGTCTCTCTTATATCCTTGGTTTGTCCATTCCCTTCCCCTTCCAAGAATCATTTACCTTTCTACCTCCCTCCTCTTAAAAAAAAAAAAAAAAAAAAAAAAATCCCTTTCTTCTTCCCTTCACTTACTTGTGGCTGTAGACAACCGCCTCATAGGAGATGTGTCTGGGGAGGAGCTTCTCGAGGAGCTGATGGTCGTAGGGGGAACTGTTGACGACAGCAGCCGGAGGCCTCAGCGGCGAGGCCCCCGCTGAATTCGCGGCCGAAGAGGCACCGGTCGAGGTCGCCGGGGATCCCGACCCGCTCTTGTTGTTGTTGCTGTCGTTCTTGGTGGTGTCCGACTTCCCGTCGCTACTCCCGCCACCTCCACCTCCCCCTCCGCCACCCCCGCTGCTGCTGCTGCAACTGCTCGATTTGCTCGACTTGCTGGGGCTGCTGGTCAGCATCCTGGACCAACTGCTCAGGACCGCCCTCGGAGAGCCGCTCGAGGGCGGAGTTGGGCTCGAGGTGGTAATGGTGGTGGTAGGGGTGGGGGTGGGGGTAAGGGGGGTGGGGTGGTCCCAAGGAATGAGGTAATGGTGTTAAAGGGATTATGGTGCTCTGACCATGGGGTGGTGCCTGTTTTGGTGCAAGTAACAACAGATGATGATAACGGTGGTGGTTGTGGTGGTGGTATGTGTGTGAGTGTGTGTGTGCGTGTGTGTGTGAGTGTGTGTGTGTGTGTGCGTGTGTGGTGTCAAGTTTTGATTAGTTTAGAAGGCAATAATGGTGAACGCAGTGTTGGTGAATACAAGAAATGGTGATGGTGGAATAAGAAATGGTGCAAAAGTAGATGAATTAATGTTTCGGAAAAATGGTGGTGAAGGTTGTGGTGATACTGGTGGTGGCGTTAAAGATGATATTAAAGATAAAGGTGATAAAATTGTGGATTAAACACTGACAATGTCGACAGTATAGCCCAGAAGTTGTATCAGTGACTGAATTGACTAGGATGAATGTAGTGAATTACTTTAGTGTTAAGCTTATGTGGTGGGTTTATTTTGTGATAAGAATGACCAATGATGATTTATTCATGAAATGGTAAGAAATAGCGTGCATGGTTTTTATCCAAGTAGACGTAGTATTAAGGATCTACGATCTTGTGTAATGTATACTTATGTCTTGTGGCTTTTGTGTAAATAGAATGACGTTTGGTCTGTGTTCACTTTCTTGTTCTTTGGTGTTATTTAGCACAATTAGACTTGTTTACTTGTAAGTAATGTCAGTGACAAGCTTGATGAAACTTAAATGGGTTTTGATGACGTCAGAGTCGCTCGGTGGATCTTATGACTTCACGTCGTTCGGTGGATCTTATAACGTAATGTCGCTTTGTTATGATTCTCCCAAATCGTATCACATTTCTTTTTTTCATTCACAAAAGATTTTTTTCTTTTTCATTTCAAGAGAGGGAATGTTCTGTATAAATTTTCCACTTTTTTCTCTCTCCTTTTTTTTTTTGCCTGATTAGAAAAGGCCTTATATTTTATTTTATATTTTCTTTGATTTCCTTCACCAAATGATCTTCACTCAATGCATTCCGTTTATCGTTGTTTGCTCCATTCTTTCTTTCTTTTTTCTTTCTTTGACTCGAGAACTTTATTTTTCTTTTCTTTTTTCTTTTCTTTTGAATTCACAAAAACACTAGATATTCAAGGATTTTATTTTTTTCTTTTTCCTTTGGGTAGACAAGAAGACAGTAAGTATTTTTGGTACACTATTTCACTCCATATTCT
>NC_134786.1:66087601-66105101 GCF_046742065.1 Oratosquilla oratoria
TTCCTCCGTTCTTATGTTCTTGTGACAGATTGGACCTTGTATAAGTCCATCCTGGCGTAGTCATGTGACCTTAATACGATTTGAAAAAGGTCATGAAATTCGCGTGTGGTATGTGACCTTTGTATTTGGATCACGTACAACGGGCACTTGGCTTAAAAGCTCCCCAACAAAGGCTTTCTGACAGCTGGCCTAAGACAAGCTTTTGACACAACAAAGGCTGACAGCCTTCCGGATCGAATGACTCTTCTGTTTTTTTTTTTTTTTTTATATATATAATTATGGATGTCGGAAGGTGATTTTATTTAGGTGTAGGTGACTTCTTTTAAGAAGGTAACAACGAGGAACTACTGCAGTCATCGATTTTTTTCTTAATTTTCTTCTTCCTCCACGTATTTACCTTCCTCTTCCTCTTCTTCCTTTTCCTCTTTTTATTATTATTTTTTTTATTCTTCTCTTTATTTACTTAGGAACCTCTTTGATAACTTTATATTTGTTTCTGCATCCGACCTCGTTATAAACAAAAACGTCTTTCGTCGACCTCTACCCATTGCGTCCCATTGAAACCTCTACCCATTGCGTCCCATTGAAACCCATTACCATCCATTACATACTACTACACCCCGCTGCAAGCCATGACTACCCAGAACCCCATTGCACCCTTTATAACCTATTGCACCCCATTGGAACCTTTATAACCCATTGTAACCCTTTACAACCTGTTGCACCCCATTGCAACCCATTACACCCCATTGCAACCCATTGTAATACATTACTACCCATTCTACCCTTTACAACCTATTACACCCCATTGCAACCCATTACAACCCATTACAATCCATCGTAGCCCATTACACTCCATTGAAACCCATTACAACCCATTACACCCCGCTGCAACCCATTACACTTCATTGCAAATCGTATGAAATAAAATGGACCAATAATTATCAAGTAACGTTATAAAATCGCTGGACAGAAAGAGGAGACAGACAGACAGACAGACCATACAGGTAGACCTTGTTGTTGTTTACCTGAGGTGATCACGTGACACAGATTAATGATGACGTCATATAGCTTGTTTACGTCATAACATCCGTGCCCAACGCAGAGTGTAATAAAAGTTATATATGAAAAACGCTTACCGTGAAACAATTATTTATTTAGAAAATATACAGTGAATACTTAGTATGTAAAGAATTCTTAATTCTGAATGTCGTACGAGACTTTTGCTTGTCACTGTACGTGTTGGCCAATAACATTAAAGTTTACGCGCGCACACACACACACACACACACACACACACACACACACACACACACACACACACACACACACACACACACACACACACACACACACACACACACACACACACACACACACACACACACACACACACACACACACACACACACACATACATTCATACACACACACACACACACACACACACACACACACACACACACACACACACACACACACACACACACACACACACACACACACACACACACACACACACACACATACACACACACATACACACACACACACACACGCATACGTACATTCACGCACACACACACACACACACACACACACACACACACACACACACACACACACACACACACACACACACACACACACACACACACACACACACACAGGGAGAGAGAGAGAGAGAGAGAGAGAGAGAGAGAGAGAGAGAGAGAGAGAGAGGTGGGGAAGGAGATTAGAAGAGGTGAAAAAATTGCAAGAAAATTAAGTACTTCCACTTAACCTCCAATACTGTTAACCTTGTTGCACAGTTAAACCAAGAACTAACTTAGATGATCATATCACGATTAATCCCTTCCTTACCTGAGGATACTTTTCCTCTTGCTGTGTCTGCTGCCAGGCGATTTTATACAGTTTTATGTAACCCGAGGTAAGGAATGAATTATTGAACTTATCAATTTATTTACTTATTTTATATATCTATTAATCTATTTATCTAATCCTTTCTTTTGTCAATGTGTTTATTGTATTGAACCATTTTATTCAGTTTTGTGTAACGCAAAGAAAGGAATTAATTATTGAATTTATTGAACTGTTATAAAATTTACTTGCTCATTTATTTACTTTATCTGTCTATTTATTCATTAACTTAATTAATTAATTCATCTATATTTGTCCATTTATTTACTTGTCTGTTTGAAAACAAATTCTAAGGTTTCAATTGAATCTCATCTTAATTGAATAAAATCTTTTGACGTCAAACAGAAGAAAATCTACAGCTATGACGTCATCAGGGAGGCAAGGTAGTCCCAACTACCGCCCACAGGAACTACTCTACCTAATGGCTTGACATCAGAAACTACTTTCTGTAATGGTCCTCTCGCCCAAACCCCACTGAGAGCGTAGTAGGGCTGTTTGGTACGCTACAGTATAAGGCCCTGTTCACACTAGCGGTTTGAACCGCGGCGGTTCATTTACAGTGTAAGTGAATGGAGGCGTTCACACACAACCGCGCAGTTTTCTTTGATTATGCGGTATCGCCGCGGTTTCCACGCGGTTCAAATCGCTAGTGTGAACAGGGTCTATGGGATGTAGTTTACCAGCGCTTCTATTCTGGAGTTGTATAAAATATCTAAGGGACGTTACTTTTCATCTTTACTTATTTATCTATTTATTTATTTATTTATTTATTTATCTATTTATTATTTGTTTTTATGTAACTTTCTTCATCCCCTCCTCCCAGTTGCTTTCACTTTTAAACACTACAATGATTGATTTCTTCTAAGAAGCTATTGCGAACCATAAGTCTTTGGGTCAACTACGACCTCATAAGTTTCCGAATATCGTAAGTATCCAATGTAAACAACACCCTCGATTCAGCTTCACAGAAAACGATGATCACTCTGGTACTTAGAAGTGACTACATGTGTACGTCACCTTGAAGGAAGTCTGTTATAAATATGCACCTGTCCTTAAGATCATGCAATTGAACTCTGGGAGGAAAAAATTGATTGGATTAGGATAAGAAAATTGATTGATAAAATAATAACGTTGATAATGATAATGATAATAATAATAATAATAATGATAATAATAATAATGATAATGATAATAATAATAATAATAATAATGAGTCCAGACAAAAAATCAATAAATAAATTAATTAATCAATAATTAGATAAATAAACATAAACTATTAATAAGAAGAATAAAATGAAATAAGATAAAATAAAATGAAATAAAATGTTCGGATTAGGATCGAAAACGAAGAACACACTGGCTGCGTTCCAGATTCCAGGTTCCAGACCCGATACTCCAGACTACTGCGACACCAAATTACTTTCCATACAATTTGCCTGAAACATTAATTAGATTCTGGAAGGGCGAGCAGAGGGGGAAAGCGACTGAGAGAGGAGGAAAGGCAGACAGAGAAGAGGAGAGAGAAGGCGGAGGAGAGGGAGGAGGAGTAGAGAGAAAAGAGAGGAAAGAAAAGAGGTTGAGAAGGGAGATTGAGTATCGAGAGAAGAGGAGAAGAGAGAAGAAAGATTGAGGAGCGAGAGGAGAGATAGTGAGAGAGAGAGAGAGATAGTGAGAGAGGAGAGTCTGTGGAAGGTATTGACCAGAGGTTGAGATAGGAAGAAGAAGAGTTTGAAAGAAGTAGAGACTGAGAAGTAAGGAGAGAAGAGAGAGAGGAGGAAAAGAGAGAGAGACAGGAGAGAGTGAGTGGACGGTGAAGCTCAGAGGTTGAGGAGGAGGGAGAAGAGGACGGGGAAGAATGAGGGAAGAGGCGTGGGAATGGACGAAGGGAAGAGAAGTGAGGGGAGAGGGAGAGGAGAGAGTAAGAGGGGAGGCTGGAGGGTAGGGGGAGGAGGGAAGAAAAGCAATAGAAGAATAGGAGTTTGTTTTGTTGTTTTGTGTTTTGAGATTATTTGTGTGTTTTTGTTTGAGTTTTGTTTTTTGTTTTGTTTATTTCTTCGTTTAGTTCTTTACTCTTTCAATCTATTGTTTATTTATTTGTCATTTCATTAGATTATTTATTTATCTACTTCTTCTTCATACGACCTTAATCCCACTGTATGGCGGGGTCGGCCGCTCGAGTTACCATTCTCCATTTGTTATCCATTGCGTCCTCCTCTTGCACTCTTAGTTTCCTAATGTCACACCTTGTTGCGTCTCTCCATCGCATTCCTTGTCTCCCGATGTTTCTTCTTCCCTTAACTTCGGTCATCATTGCCTTCTTCACTAGTTCGTCATCCTCTCCGCTTTTAACGTCTCCAAAGTATCTCCGTCTTGCTTCTCATGCATTCTCCTTTATATTTATTCATCTACTTATTATCTCCAATTATCTATTTGTTTTGATTTATCTTAACTTAGTTTATCTAATCGAATTTCATATTACCAAGACATCATTACGAGTATCTCTCTCGTTATTGATGGATAGATCTTCGTTATTTTCGTTATTTTCCAGTCATTGAGGTGTTTTATTTTTTCTATAAAGTTGTATTAATACAGTGTACCGAGGAAAACGGAATTGTGTAATTTTGATGTACTATGGGTCAGGTTGTTTAGTCCGAAGTATTACGTCATAATGTAAGGAAGTGGGGGAAGAAGAGAGGAGCCAGAAGGGGAAGAGGAAGAGGAGGAAGAAGAGGAAGAAAAAGAGGAAGAGGAATGGGAGGAGGAAGAGGAAATTTAAGAGTAGAAACAGGAAGGGAAAGAAGAGGAGGAGGAAGTGGTAGAGGTGGAGGAAGAGGAAGAGGAAGAGGAGAAGGAAAGGGAATAAAAAAATGAAAGCAAAGAAGACGAAAAGAAGAGGAGGAGGTAGAAGAGGAGGAAGAGGAAGAGAGGCTGTTGGTGGGGAACCTTCAGAAGTCCCGTGGGAGTTGAGGGAAGCGGAAGGGCCGTTCCCGATACGCGATAAGAGGCAACGCAGTCATGAGGCATATTGAAGGCAGGAGGGAGGCTGCGGAATGGGCCATGAACGAGGAGGAGGAGGAGGAGATGGAGGAAGAAGATGGAGGAGGAGTATGGGGAGGAGTAGGGGGAGAAGAAGATGAAGGGTAAGAGGAAAAGTGGTAGAAGTAGTAGTAGTAGTAGGAGGAGGAGGGGGAGGAAAAGGAGTAGGAGGAGGAGAAAGAGGAAGTACAGAGGAAAAAGAAATAGGAGGAAAAGGATGAGGAAGAGGAAAAGGAGGAGGATAAGGAATATAATGCGTTAAAGGAAAAATAAGATGGAGGTGAAAAATAAAGAAAAGGAGAGGGAGGTGAAGAGAAAGAGAGGAAGGAAGAAGAGAGGAGAAGACGGAGCTAGGGGGAGGGTGCAGAAGAGGAGAAATAGGATGAGGAGGAGAAGGAGGAGTAAAAGGAAGAGAGAAGACGGAGTAGGGTGGATGTATGGGCCAGAAGAGGAGGAATAGGAGGAGGAAGAGGAGGAGGGCGAGGAGGAAGATAGAAGAGGACGATGTAGGGACAGATGGTGAGGAGTCTACACCAGGAGGCGATTAGGAGCTGCTGCCGGGTCAGTCACCTTTGCCCAATGACACGATATGGGGACTGTTGTGGCTGGTAACTAACAGCCACTGTTGGAAATCGGAAAGGAGTGCGGGATTCAAACCCACAACTTAGTAAATGCGAAACCAGCACGCTTACGATTACGACACCGGCGTACAGTGAGGAATGGGGCAGAAGAGGAAGAGTAGGAGGAGGAAGAGAGAAGACGGAGTAGAGAGGGGAGTGGGAGGAGGGGGCAGAAGAGGAGTAGGAGGAATAAGAGAAGGTGGAGGAAGGGAGGAGAAGACGTAGTAGAGAGGGAAGGGGTAGGGAGGAAGGGAGAGAGGCGAAGAAAGATTCTGAAAAAGTCCTCGACTTCTTGTTCTGGAAACTGCCTCTTTCTTCTTCAGACCCATTTTCCATTTGTTGTCTGCTTCGTCACATATTTTCTTTTTTTCTTCATTTTTTCCATTTTAGAAGCGAGGACATGGGGACAAAATTGTTCGCTAAATCTTTAAGAAAATCCTAATCAAATCCAAGGTTCTGGAAGAAGAAGAAAAAAAAAATGGAGGGACACTTCAAAGGAAATGTACCAATTGGCTTTGGCCTCAAGAGAGTCTCCTGGACCAAGTAACTCAAGAAGAAGAAAAGGAGGAGGAGGAGGAGGAGGAAGAAGAAGAGGAAGAAGAAGAGGAGGAGGAAGAAGAGGAGGAGGAAGGGAGGAGGAGGATATGTCATAGAGGCCATTTATATGCAAAGTGAAAATATGTTTGGTTCCTGAGGTACACACAACTCAAAGCGTCTTGCAATCCAAGCCCTCGATCATTGTAATGGTTCGTATTATTAATTGGAATTCTCGTTCACGTATGAATTGGGAAAGAAGAAGAAGAAGAAAGTCTGGAAGAGAAAGGGAAGGATGTCACTATCGACCAATTTGAAGTGGGAGGAGGATATTGCGCGACGTTCTCTCTCCTAATGAGGATATTCTTGGCTTCGTTTTTGATTTCTTGTGACATTGTTATGTCTTTCTGTTTCTGCGTCCTCCCTGCTCTAGTATTTTTGTCTGATTCTCTCTTTCTTTATCTGTATCTTTATCCATTTGTTTCTTTATTATGTTACTTATCTATTCGTTTACTTGTTTACCTGGTTATTTATTTAATTATTTATTTTCACGTCCCGGTTCTTTATATGTATTTTTATTCATTTGTTCATTTACTTACCTATTTAATTATACACACACACACACACACACACACACACACACACACACACACACACACACACACACACACACACACACACACACACATACTGTATATATATATATATAATATATATAAATATCTATATATATATATATATATACTGTATATATATATATAATATATATAAATATCTATATATATATATATATATATATAATATAAATATCTATATATATATATATATATACATATATATATATATATATTTATATATATATAAATATATATATATATATATACACATATATATATATAAATATATATATATATATATATATATATATATACTGTATATACATATCTATATATATATATATATATATATATATATATTCAGTTATTTATCTACTTTATCTTTCTATTAGTTAATCTGTTTAATTATTTATATATTTGATTATTTTATTTTTCCATTTATTCGTTTGTTCCTTTACTTGCTTGAGTGATTGTTTTTCATTTATTTGTTTCTCTATTTGTTCATTTATTTATTTATTTATCTTTATTTGCTTGTTTTATGTGAACCTATTCATTTATCTGTTTGTTTATTTATTGACGCTTTTTTATTTGTTTATGTACTTGTTCATTTCTAGACAAAGGATTACAAAGGATTACAAAGGCGGAGCATGCCGACAGGAGACCTTTTGATCCATATCTAGGTCGGATGCAAAAAAAAATTTATATTAATAGTAGAATAATAAATAAAAACTATGATAATGTAAATAACAAATAAAATACATAAATGCATAGGTATAGTTAAATAATAAACAAACAGGTAAATAGTAAATAATAATAAATTGACATATAACTAATAATAAATGAAAATCAGACAGACAAATGATAACAAAACAAAAACAAATAATATAAGATAAATTATAATCATTACAGTATCTTAGGTATTTATCTAAATGATTCTTAAAGCTTCGAACTGAACTACATTGCACTACCTATGCAGGAAGTTTATTCCATTCATTAACTACACGGTTGGCAAAGTTGTTTCTACCTACTTCCAAATTGAATTTATTTCCGGACAGTTTGAGACTATTGTTTCTTGTCTGATTCTCATACAATGTAAAAATTTTGTCACTTTTGATGTTGTCAATTCCCTTTAAAATCTTAAAGACCTGTATCAAGTCACCTCTGAGTCTACGTTTTTTTAGGGAAAACAGATTGATATGTTTTAGTCGATTTTCGTATGATTTATTTTTGATATTTGGAATCAGTTTTGTGGCTCGCCGTTGTACTTTTTCCAGTCTGTCAATGTCTTTAATGAGATTCGGTGACCATACGGAAACAGCATATTCCAAATGTGGACGAACTAACGATTTATATAGCTTGTTAATGAGTGATGGACTTTTGAAATCAAAAGATCGCGCAATGAGTCCTAGAATCTTATTTGCTTTCTCAGAGGCTGAAATACACTGCTTGGATGATTTGAGGTCGTTACTGATAATTACGCCGAGATCTTTTTCACTATCCACTTTTGTTAACGAATTTCCAAATAACTTGTAATCGTACTTACTGTTATTTTTACCTGTGTGCATTACCTTGCATTTACTTGTGTTAAATTTCATTAGCCACTTTTCAGACCATTGCTGTAATTGATCTAAATCTTCTTGAATATTTAATTGGTTTGAGTGATCATTTGCCACTCCGTACAGTTTTGTATCATCAGCAAATTTGGAAATAGTAGATTTTAGTCCATGGTCTATATCATTTATATATACTATGAATAGAAGTGGCCCAAGAACGGAACCCTGAGGAACTCCACTTGCAACACTTTTCCAGCCAGAAGTTTTTCCATTTAAAACAATTCTCTGTTTTCGACCATTCAACCAATTACTAGTCCAACCTAATAGGCTACCACTTATTCCATGCAAAGCTAATTTAGTAAGTAGTCTTTCGTGGGGGACGGTATCAAAACCTTTTGCAAAATCTAGATATATTAAATTTATAGTGTTTCTTTTGTCATAATTCGAGATGATTGTGCTGTAGAATTCGAGTAAGTTAGTCACTCAAGAACGTTTCCGTCTGAATCCATGCTGGCTATCATTTATCAAACAATTACTTTCTAAATGTGTTCAATAGCATCTCTGATGATAGTTTACATAATTTTTTCTACGATTGAAGTCAAACTTATAGGCCTATAGTTATTTGGTTTCTTTTTGTCACCTTTTTTGAATATGGGAGTAACGTTAGCTAGCTTCCATTCTCTTGGGACATCTCCGGATATGATGGATTTCTTGAAAATAATTTCTAATGGAACAACAATCTCATTTTTCATTTCCTTTAAGATTCTTGGATGCCAACCGTCAGGCCCTGGTGTTTTATTAACTTTGAGTTTGTCTATACACCTTTTAATTTTTTCTTTTGTTATATTTACCGTAGTGAGTAAGTTTACCCTAGACTTTTCACAGGTTTCAGTTTGGAATTCACTTTGAGGTGTTTCGTTTACGAATACCGAGCTAAAATAATTGTTTAAGATATTACACATTCCTTCATTTGAATATTCAAGTTGACCGTCAGCAGATAATAGTGTACCAATGTGATTCCTAACAACCTTTTTATCTCTAATGTAACTATAGAATTCTTTGGGATTCTCTTTGGATTTATCAGCGATGTTCATTTCGTATTGTCGTTTTCTTTTTCTTATTGTCTTTTTTAAATCTCTCTGTATTGATACATAACTTTCATAGTCATTAGATGCACCCGAGCACTTATATTTCTTATAAGCCTGTCTCTTTTTAGCAATACTTTTTTCAGTTTCTTTGTCGAGCCACTTTGGGCGAGCCTGGTTTGGGGGACGTCTGTCCTTAAAAGGAATGTAAGTTTGAATCATCTTAGTGAGCGTATTTTGAAATATTTCCCACATCTGATCTACAGGTCTTTCGTTTAATTTTGCCTCCCAATCTGTAAGCTGAAGCTCCTGACGTAGTCCTATGAACTGAGCTTTACTGAAATTGGGTATTTTAGAAACACGAGTATCTATTCTAAAATTGTTTAGGAGTTTGAATCTAACTAGGTTGTGATCGCTATTTGCAACAGATTCACGGACTTCTACATCAGTTACCATGCTTTCGCGGCTAGTGATCAAAAGATCGAGTAAGTTTCCATATCTTGTGGGCTCTTTTACATGCTGAATTAAGTAATTGTCACCAAGAAAATCAAACAAGCGATTACCTATATGGCCATGTTCAAGGGTCATCCAATCAATGTCAGTAAAATTGAAATCACCCATTATCAATAAATCCCGGTTGCAGAAACTAGACAGTTCTTGAAATAACAGTTTGTCGTCTGCTAATGATAATGTCTTTGGCCTATATATTACACCTATATTCATTTTTTGTCCATTTGTTTGGGTTAACTCAACCCACAAACTATCATATGCATTCTGTTTCACTTTCTCTAAAACACAAGCATGAACATTGTTTTTAACGTACAATAGAACACCCCCACCTTTCTTGTGGTTTCTATCCTGATGAAAGTGTTTAAATCCCGCAATATTAAATTCAGCTTCGAACTCTGTACCATTTAACCATGTCTCAGTTATTCCTATCATATCGAGATTTTCGCTTTTGACATACGCCTGTATTTCTTGAAATTTGTTTCTAATACTACGAACATTAAAGTACATGGTTTTAAGAAACTCGTGATTATTTCTTTTTGACACATTTTGAATTTCAATATCATGTCTTACATTATCATTTTGTTTTTCATTTATACCTTGCCATTGGGACAATTTATTTACTTATTTGTTTATTTGTTAGATTCTTTGTTTTCTTGTTAATAATTCACTCTTTTGTTTACCTATATGGATATATGTTTGTTTGCTCACCTTTCTATTTCCCAACCTATTGATTGGAGATAGAAAATTACTATCATTAGAATTAATAAATATAATAAACACAATATGAAATGTAGAAATAAGGAAATGATAATATGAATAATTGAAGATAGAAATAAGTATCATTATATATAATATATATATATACATATATATATATATGTATATATATCTATTTATATATATATATATATGTATATATATATATATATATAATATATGTATGTATATATATATATTTATATAATATATATATATTTATATATATATATATTTATATATATGTATATGTATATAAATATATATATATATGTATATGTATATATATGTATGTATATATATGTATATATATATATATATATATCTATATATATATGTATATATATGCATATATATGTATATATATATATATGTATGTATGTATGTATATGTAATATATATATATATATATGCATGTATATAATGTGTGTATGTATATATATGTATATGTATATATATATATGTAAATGTATATATATTATATATATATATATATATATGTGTGTATATGTATAATATATATATATATATATATATATATATATATATATATATATGTATATATATATATATATATATATATATATATATATATATATATATACATATATATATACATATATACACGAGTATATATGTATATATAAAAGAAATATCATTGGAGACGGATTTTTTTTTTTACAATGAATTCTGTTCACGCAGAACAGCAAACTGCCCACCACATCCATTTCACAATGGATCAACTTCAAGTTGACTGGATCCTCTGTCCATCCATTGATCGTGAATTCAATTATCATTGGAAAAACGGGAATTATTAGTTGATTTGCACGGATCATATGGCCTCGTAGAATAAGGTGAAATTCACAAAAATACATATATGAAATAAATAAATAGAAATTAATTAATAAATAGACAAACTTAATTTTTTTTTGCCGAGAAGTGAACATTGCAGAATGTTATTGTGTTTTGTTCTATCAGATCACTTGTTCAAGAACAAAATCAAATTAAATGAGCAGGATGTAGCGTCGCTACTTGCGGCGAAGGTCGAGGTGACAGCATTTCAAAAAAAAGCCGCCAGCGAGTTGGACCAAGGGCATGGTTCATTAAATTCCACGCTACAAAATCCTCTGTAAGGGGCGCTCGCAATGTTAAACCGAATCAGTCAACATTGTTGAGTATGTCCAGAGCTTTAGAAGGGAGAGCAGGAACCCCCCCCCTCCCCCCGAGTTCAAGGCTTTCCTTCACCGGAACGAAATCTTCAAGTGCCATCCTTAACAAAATCTGTCAAGTGCTTCGCTGTATTTAAACAAAGAAGGAAGAAGGTTAGGAGACTACGCCAGGAGGCACTGAGTAGCCCTAATATGCACTGTAGGGACTGATGGGGCAGGTAACACTCACTGCAACTGGGAATCGGAGAGGAGTGCGGGATTCGAACCCACAATTAAGGTGACTGGGAAACTCACGAGTTCTTGTCTGCAACTGAATAGATTCAAGGATGATGCAGACAATGTCATCATATTAAGACAGTACAGGACTCGCAGTAATAAGTTTGAATTGGACAATTTTAGGTTTAAGAAGGAAATAGGCAAAATTTGGTTTACCAATAGAGTCGCTAACGAGTGGAGTAAACTTGTTAACCACGTAGTGAGCGCTGAAACTATTGGTTGTTTTAAGAGATTAGATAACTTTATGGATGGGGAAGATAGATGGTTAGGGGCATGTAACTCCCTAGTGTAGGCCTTATGGTCTCTTGCAGCCTTCTCCATTCTTATGTTGCCCAGAACAAAATCAATGAAGAACAACAAGTCGAAGACAATAGAGAAAAAAAAAATAAGGAAGATGTCTTGGCTGGTGGGGACGAAGACTATTATATGAAGGATTTCGGAAGGATTGACAGGATTGAAGGATTTGACAGAAATCAAAGTTTTATTTGACCCCTGTCAGATGACAAGCGTCAGGACAGAGACGGTTCGCCTGAGAAATAAGAACAAGAGGACATAAGAAGACTGCAAGAGACCATGAGGCCTACACTAAGAAGTTCCTTGTCCATTACCACCTATCATCCCAATCCATAAAGTTATCAAACCTTCTCTTAAAACAAACAATTGTTTAGATGTTCACAACATGGTTACTAAGTCTATTCCATTCGTTAACCTCTCTACTGGTAAACCAGTTTATGCCTATTTCCTTCTTAAACTTAAATTTGTCCAATTTAAACCCATTACTGCGAGTCCTGCCCAGCTGCCTTAGGGCTCACTAACACCAAGCCTATGACCTATTTCCGACGTGGTCACCGACCAGTTCCAGGTAGTCTTTGGAAGTCGCTGGTAGTCGGTAATAAGATAAGATAAAGAGAGATATCGATAGATAGATATATTACAACACACACTGAATAGTCCCCAGTATATAGATTTTCATCTTATCAACCACATTAACTTTTTTCCATTTCAATTCCTTGAATAGGTTTTGTATCGCCGACCGATCGCTTGATTTTCGGTCGAAGGTGGTCGGAAACAGGAGAGACAAACAAGAGAGACAAATCCTTTCGATGAGTGAAATAACCTTTTGACTATTGAGTTATATATTGGTTTCTAAGCGTGCTGGTTGCTTAGTTGTGGGTTCGAATCCCGCTCTCCTCTCCGATTCCCAGTAGTGACTGTTGTTACTTGCCCCCTAACAGTCCCCAAAGAGCATCACAGGGCAAAGGTTGAGGGCTTCGGCCGCAGCTACTCAGCGCCTCCTGATGTAGGATCCTCAGTTGTACTTTCTAGCTTACATTTCTTTTTTATGCAGCAAGGACGTACTCTGGAGGAGATTTGATGACATATATTGAATATTATCCCTGTGTTTAGGGAAGGGTGCGAGTCCCTAAGAAGGGAGAGAGCCCCTGGAAAGAAGGGGAATTCCAGGGGAAGGGGAAAGGCCAGAGAAGAGACCCAGGGGAGGAAGAAAACCCTAGATGAGTAGGAAAGCCCCTGCGAAGTAGGAAACCCCCCAGGGAAAGAGGAGGTCCCTAGGAGAGAGAAAGAGAGTCTTAGGGAAGGACAAAAAGCCCCAGCAGAGGAAGAGGAGGAAATGGAGGAGGAGGAGGAGGGGAAGGAAGAAGGGGGGAGAGGAGTAGGAGGTGCAAGAGGAGGAGGAGAAAGAGAAGAAAGAAGAGGGAGAGAAATAGGAGGAGGAAAAGGCAGAACAGGAAGATGAGGAGGAGGAGTAGTAGAAGGAATAGGAAGAGAAAGATGAGGAGGAAGAGTGAGAAGAGGAATAGGAATAGGAGGAGGAGAAAGATAAGGAGGAAGAGGAAGATGAGGAGGAGGAAGAGTGAGAAGAGGAGGAAGAATAGGAGGAGAAAGATAAAGAGGAAGAGGAGAATACTCCCAGGGGATAAGGAGACCCCCAGAGGAAACTCCCAGGGAGGGAAGATGGCCCACGGAGGGAGGAGAAAAAAAAACTCGAAGTTGCTTTGCTCTGCATCTGGTAACGAGGAAGAAACTAGACGGAAGTCTTCCAGAACTGGTTTGGATCCAAAGGTCTTCCAGGTTAGTGCTTCTTCTTCTTCTTCTTCTTCTTCTTCTTCTTCTTCTTCTTCTTCTTCTTCTTCTTCTTCTTCTTCTTCTTCTTCTTCTTCTTCTTCTTCTTCTTCTTCTTCTTCTTCTTCTTCTTCTTCTTCTTCTTCTTCTTCTTCTTCTTCTTCTTCTTCTTCTTCTTCTTCTTCTTCTTCTTCTTCTTCTTTTCTTCTTCTTCTTCTTCTTCTTCTTCTTCTTCTTCTTCTTCTTCTTCTTCTTCTTCTTTTCTTCTTCTTCTTCTTCTTCTTCTTCTTCTTCTTCTTCTTCTTCTTCTTCTTCTTCTTCTTCTTCTTCTTCTTCTTCTTCTTCTTCTTCTTCTTCTTCTTCTTCTTCTTCTTCTTCTTCTTCTTCTTCTTCTTCTTCTTCTTCTTCTTCTTCTTCTTCTTCTTCTTCTTCTTCTTCTTCTCCTTCTTCTTCTTCTTCTTCTTCTTCTTCTTCTTCTTCTTCTTCTTCTTCTTCTTCTTCTTCTTCTTCTTCTTCTTCTTCTTCTTCTTCTTCTTCTTCTTCTTCTTCTTCTTCTTCTTCTTCTTCTTCTTCTTCTTCTTCTTCTTGGGCTTAGATATTCTTAGGGATGAAGAGGAAGGAGAGAAGGAAGGAAGGAAGGAAAGAAAGATGAAAGGAAGGAAAGAGTAAAGGAAGGAAAGCAGGAAGGAAAGAAAGAAGGATAGAAGGAAGGAAGAAAGGGAAGAAGGAGGAAGGAAGGACGGATGGGAGGAAGGAAGGAAATAAGAAAGGAAAAAATGCGGGAAGGAAGAATGGATGGCATGAAGGAAGGAAGGAAGAAAGGGAAGAAGGGGAAGGAAGGAAATAAGAAAGGAAAAAATGCGGGAAGGAAGAATGGATGGCATGAAGGAAGGAAGTGAGGAAGGAAAGAGGGAGGGAAAGAAGGAGTGAGGGAAGGAAAGAGGAAGGGAAGAAAGGAAGGCAGGAAGGAGAAAGGAAGGAAGGAAGGAGGGAAGGAAGGAAGGAGAAAAGTAAAAGAGGAGGGAAATAAGGAAAGAAAGAAGGACGGAAGAATGGAAGGAAAGAGTGAAGGAGGGTTGAAAGGAAAGAAGTAGGGAGGGAAGGAAGGTCGGAAGGAAGGAAGGAGGGAGGGAAGGAAGGAAGGTCGGAAGGAAGGAAGGAAGGAGGGAGGGAAGGAAGGAAGGGGGAAGCAAGGAGGGAGAGAGGGAAGGAAGGGGGAAGTAAGGAGGGAGGGAGGGAAGGAGGGATGGGAGGAAGAATTTGGTCTGAGAGGAAAAATAGGATAAAAGAAATTGTGTTTGGGAATCTGGGCGGGACGAGAAAGCCCTGAGGAAACCAAATGGACCAAGAGTAAGTCTCGTCTCACAAGTATCGACTCTTCGCCGTCCACGACACGACTGACGTCATGCTCTCAAATCACCATGGGTATCTATGGATGCTTTCACATATGACGACCACGTGTGAGAGCGACCACAGACACTCATGGTAATCTGAGAGCACGACGTCGTGTCGTGGACGGCGCATGGCGAAAAGTCGGTACGTGTAAAACGAGCCTAAGACATGAGGAGAAAAAGGAAGAGATAGAAAGGAAGTTGGGTAGCAGTTCTTCTGGTTTTATACTTCTTCATAGTGTTTAATTCGTTTGGTCTTTACTGCTCTTAGGCTTAGGCACCTTAACTTACGTTCTCTGGAAAGACGAAGAGTCTGGGGTGATCTCGTAGGGGTGTTCAGATGGGCCGGGGGAGGAGGAGGGGGGGGATAGAGGATGGGGGAGGTGTGGAGGGAGTGCTGGAGGAAGGAGGAATGCTGAGGTGTGCTGGAGGGGGGGTGTTAACAAGATGAAAAAGAAACAGACGAGAAAACTAAGTAAGCGAAGCGGACACATAGGCCCTTAATCAAGAGAGTAGGCACGGAGGAAAGAAGGGAAAGGAGAAAGAAAGGAAAGGAGGAAGAAGGGAAGGAAGGCAGGAAAGATGGAAGGAAGGAAGGAAAGAGGGAGGGAGAAAAGGAGAGGAAGAAGAAAGGAAAGTAGGAAGGAAGGAAAGAAGTCAGGAAAGATGGAAGGTAGGTAGGAAGGAGGGGGAGGAAAACAGGAAGGAGGGAGAAAAGGAAGGTAAGAAGGAGGAGGGGAAGGAAGGAAGGAAGGAAAACCGGAAGGAAGGGGGAGGAGAGACCGAAAGGAAGTAGGGAGGGAAGGCAGAAAGAAAGGAAGAAGAGAAAGAAGGAAAGGTTAGCCAGCAGGGAAAAAAAGAAGAAGAAGAAGAAGAAGAAGGTAAAGAAAGTGGGAAGTGAGCGGAAATCCGTTTTCCGCCGGAATGGACAAATGCAGCCGCGGCGAGGGAAAGACGGGCGGGAGGGGGCACGGGGAGCGGTTGCGGGGAGAACCGCGCGTGCAACCGCGGAATGGAAGATGAGACGATCCCAAGTGGAGGGTCTGTCAGTCTCCAAGTGGCTTAAAAGGCGGTCGGAGGGAAGGAGGAAATGGAGGATGCAGTGGGACTTGGAGGGAACATAATCGAGAAAGGGATGACCTTTTGTGGGAATAAAAGATTCGAGAAATTGAGGTCTTGTGATATATTAGCCCCTTCAAATAGGTGACGTAATATAGATGTGTATATATATTTATATATATATATATATATATATATATATATATATACATATATATAATATATATACATATATATATATATATATACATGTATATATATATACATATATGTATATATATATAGATATATATAGACATATACATCTGTATATATATATATACATATATGTATATATATGCATATATATACATATACATATGTATATATATACATATATATATATACATATATATGTATATATATACATATATATACATACATATATATATATATATATATATATATATATATATATATATACATATAAATATATATACATATAAATATATATACATATATATATATATATACATATATATATATATATAATATATATATATATACATATATATGTCTATATAAATATATATGAATATATATATATATATACAAATATGTCTATATAAATATATATGAATATATATATATACAAATATGTCTATATAAATATATATGCGTATATATATATATATATACATATATAAAATATATATGTATGTATAATATATATATATATATATGTATATATATATACATATATATATATATATACATATGTTTATATATATACATATATGTCTATATACATATGTATATATATATACATGTATATATACATGTATATATACATATATGTATATATACATATATGTATATATACATATATATATGTGTATATATATATATATAC
>NC_134786.1:66112601-66115101 GCF_046742065.1 Oratosquilla oratoria
TCATCGTCAGTGACGTTGTCGTCTTAAGGGGCTATCACACTGGGCTATTTTTCATTCAACCCCCGATTCATCGGCGGTACCGCCTTCCTCCAACACTTTTTCCGTCGTAAAGTCACACATTTAATGTGCTGGATGAATTTTTTTTTCCTCCAGCACATCGGATTCATTCATGAAAGCTGCGGGCTGCAAATTTGCTCCAACAGTTGGAGGAGAAATAGCCCAGTGTGATAACGCCTTTAGTCTTTTTTCGTCAACATTCCCATTTCCATAATTTTTCCTTTGATCGCATTTCTTCTTTCATAATTTGTATTTTCCAATTTGAATATCTAATCTATGCTCCTTTGTACATATAAAAATTGTATATTTTTCTGGAAAACAAAAAGAAAAAATATTGACAAAATGTGGAAAGCCCCAAAAAAGTAAATATTTCTTTGCTCTTTCATCCTCATGTGATGTTTTTGTCCTATTGATGGTCCTCCGAGTTTGACGTCAATGAGAAGTATCTCCCCCTCTGCCCGTCTAGAGGTGCAACCCTGAGGGGCTGGCGTTCGATCTCCTGGCTGGGCCGAAGACACCTCTTGATCAGTTTCGACTGTTTTCTCTTCACGTTTTCACATAAGGAGAGTAGACAACCGGCGACAGCTCCCCTTCCTCCTCCTCCTCCTCCTCCTCCTCTTGATCCCTATCTTTCTCCTCCTTTACTTCCCCATTATCCTCTTTCTCCCCCTCTTCCCCTTCATCCTCTTTCTCCCCCTCTTCCCCTTCATCCTCTTCCCACTTCGCCTCTTCCTCATCCTGTTCTTCCACCTTTTCTTCTTCCTTCTCCTTTTCCTCCTCCTCCATTTACTCCTCTTCCGCTCCACTTCCGCTCCTCCTCTTTCCTCTCATCTTATTTCCCCTCCTACTCTTCCCTCTCCTCCTCTTCCCCTTCCTCCTCATCTTTTTCTCCATTCTCCTCTTCCTCCTACTCCTCCTCCATTTACTACTTCTCTTCTCCCTCATCCTCTTCCCCTTTCTCCCTCTCGTCCTCTTTCACATCCTCGTCCTCCTCCACTTCCTCTTCTTCCTTCACTTCCTCCTCCTCCTTTTTTCTCCTATTCCCCCCGTATCTTTTCCCCCGTCCCCCTCCTCCCCTTCCCCCCCTTCCTCCTGCTCTTCTTCCTCCTCCTGTATCTCCTCATTTCCCCCTCCTCCTCCTCCCCCTCCTCCTTCTCCTCATCTACCTTCTCCTCCTCTTCCCCTTCTCCTTTTCGTCCTCTTTCACATCCTCGTCCTCTTTAACATCCTCCTCCTCCTTCACGTCCTCCTCCTTTTTCTCCTATTCCCCCTTATATTCTTCCCCCTCCCCCTCCTCCTCTTCCTCCTGCTCTTCTTCCTCCTTCTCTTTTTCTTCCTCCTTTTCCCCATCCTCCTCCTTTTCCCCATCCTCCTCCTCCCTCCCCCTCCTCCCCTTCCTCCCCTTCCTCCTCCTTCACTTTCTCTTCCTCCCTTTCCCCATCCTCCTCCTCCCTCTTCCTCTTCCTCCTACTCTTCTTCCTCCTCCTCTTTTTCTTCCTTCTTTTCCCATCCTCCTCCTCCCTCCCCCTTCCTCCTCCTACCCAAGGGCGGTATAGAAACGAACCCTATCTATGGGAATACTATAGGACCGATGCCGGCAACTGTGAGGCTGCCGATGTCCAGTTCTTGGAACTCGAAATAATAGTTGTCATTCACCCTCACAGATGGTGTTGGTGTAGCCGGTCAGTGAGCGCTCTAAACCTGGAACCATTTCCGAAAAGAAGAAAAAAAGAATTAAATGAAAAGAATATTCTGTGTTTGATGTGACAATTAATTTTATAATGAGAGGTCACCTTTGGCCTGGTGACATACCAGGTGGATTTTATTTTATCTTATTTTATTTTATTTTATTTTATTTTATGTATTTATTCATTTATTCATTTTTTTTTTTTTTGTGAGTTAGGAACGGGGAGATGAGATATATCACCTTTGGCTGGCTGTACTTTTTTTCTTTTCTTTTTTTTAAGTGGAGGGGGGGGGCGAAGAATTCTCGCAGAGTGGATAGGATTGAGACCTAATTGCATTGGGAAAAGAATGCATATTCCTAGTATTTAATTCAATGCACGCCTTTTGTTCCTAATATTAATGGATTGATACTATTAATATTATCTGTTATGGCAACCAAAACTCATCTATTTGTTTTATTCTATCTATTTGTTTTATTTAGTTTTATTTATTTATTTATTTATTTATTTATTTATTAATTTATTTATTTTTTTTTATTTTTTATTTTTTTTTTAGAAAGGGTCACCAACCAGCCTTGATATACGAAAACGTAAATAACAGAAGATTTTGA
The DNA here is from genome assembly GCF_046742065.1 of Oratosquilla oratoria. Lineage (NCBI taxonomy): Eukaryota > Metazoa > Arthropoda > Malacostraca > Stomatopoda > Squillidae > Oratosquilla > Oratosquilla oratoria. The sequence goes on from NC_134786.1 coordinate 66,114,955, forward strand.
GATAAACACGATGATAATGGTATCAAATTTGTTTTTTATTTTGTTCATAACATGACCTTCATTAGTGCAAAAATATTTTTTGTTTTTCTGCTAGATTTTGGTCTAATCCTTGACATGTACTTCATTAATGTGGCGACACACTAGGTT
>NC_134786.1:66122601-66127601 GCF_046742065.1 Oratosquilla oratoria
GAAGGAAATGAAGGGAAAAGAAGAACAGGGGAAAGAGGGAAGGAAAGGGAGGAAGGAAGGGACGCAGGGAAGGAAGGAGGGCAAGATAAGAATATTCAGAGAAAAGGGGAAGAAAGGAAGGAGGACAAGCAACTAAAGATATAGGGAGAATATATAAAAGTATAAAAGAGAAATAAAAAAAATAAAAATAAATTCTCAGCTTTCTTGATCAAGGATTTGCTTCCAAAAACAAAATTATGCTCCGGGACTCTGGTCCGTAAGGGTGGAAGTAGATAAATAATATTGAGTGAATAGAATTTAGGCAGGGGGGTATCCATTATTGGAGGGAAAGAACATAGGAGACCATAAGGCCTATATTAAGCAGTTACATGTGCTTCACCACATGTCATCCCTATTCGTAGAGTTATCTCATAATCTCTTAAAGCAACCGATAGTTTCAGCGCTCGCTACTAAGTCTATTTCATTCGTTAACCACTCTGTTGGTCAACCAGTTCTTGCCTATTTTCTTCTTAAACCTAAATTTGTCCAACTGAAATCCATTACTACGAGTCCTGCCCTGATGTCTTAATATGATGACCTTGGGGGGGGAAAGTTTTGTGATGAAAAATTTGCTGATGTAGGGTTGGAGGCGACATAACGAAGATTGACACAACGGAAAACGGAAGAAACGCTCTGAAAAGAAAACGAGAATTTAGGGTACGTTTTGCTTGATGCTATCATTATTAGCCTACATATCGGGTATCATTTCGAAGCAAAGCAGCCCCATCATTCAAAAAACAAAGAATTAGTGTTCTAGACAATCGTTTGACGATTATCGTTGAGCCATGAACGATCATCGTTGAGCGGCAATTATTGCACCGAGCAAAATATACCTTTATTTGTTGGTATCCGAGAATTTTATTTTCATTTCTATCTTGTTTTGTTTTTATTTCTTTTTATTATTATTATTATTTTTAATCTATTTACTTATTTTATTTTTTTACGCAGCGTAGGATATAACTTGTTTTGGCTGTAGAGGTCGGGGAATTTAATTATCTATTTCTAGTCGTTGATTATGGACGCTCGCTGTCGGAGCGAGTTAGAGCGTCGCTACTCGCAGTGAAGGTCAAACTGCCACCACGGCAGTTTGGCCTTTGCCACAAGCGAGTTGGACCAAGGGCATGGTTTATTAAATTCCACGCTACAAAGACCTCTGTAAGAGGCACCGTCATAGCCTCCTGATAGGGGGAAATCCGCGACGTTAAACCGAATAATTAATCTTTGATTTCAGGAAACGGAAATCAATGTATAGAAAAGTTGCAACTTCAAGAACAAACCTCTTGTGAATTATACAAACTAAAAGGTTAACCTTTAAGCCCCTTCAGGGGCTTCCCCCAACTGAATAAAATCATCTGCCGACAGATAGGATGAATATAAAAGTTCAATATGCTCAGATTACCAAAAAAAGAATAGAATTGAAATTCGATATTGTTGGATCACTTGTTGGACTCGTGATGGACAGCTACTACCTTCCAGGATGAGAGCTCAGAGCTCCTGTATGACCGATCTGTGGGTAATGCTGTGACCTTATACACACACATACACCCAATTCCCCGCCCACGAGAGTTGGAGTAAAGACCTGCAGCGCAGCGATACTGAAATAATTTCGGCCCTGGGCGGGATTCGAGCTCGGACCGCTGTAGTAACAGTTGCTAACGCTACCACTGCGCCGCCGAGTCGCGATGAACAATCCGACCCGAGTGAATTATGCTTAGCAGATTAATCATATCTTTCATGCATTCTTCATTGTTACATTTTTATTCTTTATTAAATATTCATTTACTTGTTCATCTGTGTATTTTTCATTTAATTATTTGTATTTTCAGTTAATTATTCATTTACCTCTCTGTTCATTTGTTTATCTATTAGTTTAGTTATTTATCTATTGATTTATTTATTCATGTGTCTATTTACGTATATATTTATTCACCCATTCATTTATTATTCATTTATCATTCATTGTACTTGTCTATTTATTTTAGAAGGGATTACAAAAGAGGAGCATAACAACCTTTAAGTCCATAACTAGGAGACCTTTTGGTCCATAACTAAGTCGGATGCGAAAGAAATGATAATAGCAATAAATAAATAAATAAAAATTATAATAATATAAGTAATAAATAAAATAAATATTTAAATTTTTATCTTTGATTTATTAATTTATTTTTTCTTTAATTCATTAATTGCAATATGTAATAATGCTATAAAAGAAATCCCTCCCTGGTCCACTTGCAAAAATAAATACACACATTTCACCAGTAATCACGTGGTAATCGGAAAATTATGTGAAAAATCAAATCATACCTGTCTAGTTTACGATTACAGAATAATTTGTCGGATTACGTCTTTCAAATCGCATTTCTGCCGCCATTTCATATTCCTAATGGACGCACTCACGCCCGCCCTTAAATACATTTCAGTCACAGCAACTGAACACAGAACCAAAAAATTTCTTTTTCTATTTCCGTGGGAAATATGTATATATATGTACAACTGTATGAAAATATTAAATCTAGATATGTATATATATATTTTTTTTTCATGTGTGTGTGCGTATGTGTGTGTGTGTGTGTGTGTGTGTGTGTGTGTGTGTGTGTGTGTGTGTGTGTGTGTGTGTGTGTGTGTGTGTATGTGAGATATGTAAGTATGTATGAATTCATGTATATATAGGGTGTAAATGTAAATAAATATATGAATATATAAAATATAAGCAATATAACCAATATATAGAATATATGTATAAATATATAGATATGTATAAATATATGAATATATGAAATATAAATATGTATGTATAAATTTATATAGTATATGTATGTGTATATAATATGTATATATATGTAAATATATATATATATATATGTATATATGTATATGCATATCTGTATATATGTATATCTATATATATCTATATATATAGATATATATATGTCTGTGTATGAATACATGTATATGTGTATGTATATATGTATAAATACATGTATATATGTATGTATATAAGTATGAATTCATGTATATATGTATGTATACATATATATATATATATATGTATATATATATATATATATATATATAATGTATATATATATATATATATATATATATATATATATATATATATGTGTGTGTGTGTGTGTGTGTGTGTGTGTGTGTGTGTGTGTGTGTGTATGTATGTATATACATACCATATATATATATATATATATATATATATATATATACAAATATATACACATATATGCTAATAAGAACACGGGTACGTGTGTTCACTTATGCAAAGTAGACCACTTGGAAAAAATAAACTAACGAAGCAGAGCGCTTTCGTATATTACATCTTCAGTGCAACAAGTACATAGTGATAGGAATGCATAGAAAATATATACATGATACAAAGGAACAAGAACAGTTTGAATAAGCGTAGCGACCAATTACCCCCTGGAGAGCGGAAGGTCATTGTCAATTATCTTAAGATGGTGGGGCGACATCAGGTCACAGTCGCCAGGGTCACTGTTTCTACTAATGATATAGGGCGACATTAGGTCAATTCGTTGGGTTACATTTTACCTGATATCTTACAGAAATTCATTTCAATTAGTCCCCCTTTGCCACATATGTATGGTCTCATTAAGACTCATAAATGTAACAACCCCGCTAGACCTATTGTTTCGTCAATTGGTTCTGCTTCTTACAAGCTTTCCAAATGGCTAGTTACTATCCTTAGCCCTTTAGTAGGTACAATCTCTTCTTCTCATGTTACAAACACTTCTGATTTAATAGACAAACTCCATAATATTAAACCCAATTATAAGTTTACATTGGTTAGTTTTGATATAGTCAGTTTATTCACAAAAGTTCCCATAAATGATTTATTATTTTACCTTCAAGATGAACTTAATAAACATGTTCTTCCATTGCCATCATCTACATTGATTGAACTAATTAAGTTATGTGTCAAAGATTGTAAGTTTCAATTCAATGGTAATTTCTATTCCCAAAAATTCGGCATGAGTATGGGAAACCCTTTATCCCCAGTTTTGAGTAATTTATAGATGGAATTTTTTTAAACTAATATATTACAAAAAATCTCCCCCCGTAACATCCCTGGCTTAGGTATATTGATGACATTTTATGTCTTTGGCCAGAAGAAAAAAAATGTCCATAATTTTCTAACTAAGTTGAATACCCTTGTTGATTCTATTAGATTTACTTTAGAAATTGAGAAAAATTGTACCTTACCTTTCTTAGATTGCACTATCCTACGTCATGACAATAGCCTTAAATTTAAAGTATATCGTAAACCAACCAATGTAAGTTCATATATTCATTATTATTATTCTCATCCAAATAATATTAAACGTACAGTATTTGCCTCAATGTATTTAAGAGCTTTTCGTATTTGTAGTCCTGAATTTATTGATGAAGAAATCAGAAATGTTTTTAACATTGGGCTAGAATTAAAATACCCTAAGCAATTCCTTGATATTGCTTACAATTTTGCAAGGAAATAATTTTTAACTCCTCAGCCTAAATCACCTTTCAATTATCATAATGTTTTAATTTTACCATTTCAAGAAAATTTGTTAAGTATCACAGAATTATTAAAAAGATTTAACGTAAAGGTAGTTTTTAAACATGATAGTACAGTAAAACATAAACTCATCAACAATAGTATTGAAATTAAAAAAAGGATGCATTTATAAAATTCCTTGCAAAATGTGTAATCAATTTTACATAGGTCAAACTGCCAAACCCTTAAACATTAGAATTGAACAACACAAGAAAAATGTTAGGGATGGCAATCATTCTAGTGGTATATTCAAGCATATTGAATTAAATAATCATCCAGTTGATTGGGGTAATGCCCAGGCAATCTATTATACCAACACCATAATAGCAAGAAATTTAATAGAGTGCAGTTTGATTCATACCACCAGTAATCAAAATACCAACCTACATAAAGG
>NC_134786.1:66132601-66135101 GCF_046742065.1 Oratosquilla oratoria
TACATATGGGAGAGGGTGGTGGATGGAAGAGTGGTAGATAGAGCGTTAATGGATTATATAGTGGCAAACAGGATTATGATAGGAAGAGTTAAGGATGTACTCGTACATGTGCTAAGGGGAGAGGGTGGGGGAATATCAGATCATTTTTTGGTGGAAGGTAAGTTGAGAGTGTAGGATAGATGGAGAAAGAGGAAAGGGACAAAGGGTAGGGTGGTGCTTAGAGTGAACTCTTTAAATGAAAAGGAAAAGTAAAGGAGTACAAGAAGAAGCTGAAGGAGGAGTGGGAGGGAGTGAAGGATAGAGTAGAGCTAGGTGTGGAGGAGGAATGGGGATGGTTCAAGGAGGGAGTCACAAAGTGTGCAAGGATGGTGTGTGGAACAAGAAGGACAGGAGGAAATAGAAGGAAGGGTAGTGAATGGTGGGATGAGGAAACAAAGAAGGTTGTAGAAGAGAAGAAGCGAGCTTTCACAGATTGGTTACAAAGTAGGACGAGGGAGTCATATGAGAGGTACAAAGAAAAGAAAAGAGAAGTAAAGCATAAGGTAAAGGATGCAAAGAGGAGAGCAGGTGTGAAATGGGGTAAGAGTATGACAGAAAATTTTGAAAGTAATAAAAAGATGTTTTGGAAAGAAATTAAGAGGAAGAGGAGGCGAATCAAGTAGAGAAGAAAAGGTAAAAGGTGCAGATGGAGAGATGATAATGGAAGAGAAGGCAGTAAGGGGAAGATGGGCAGAATATTTTAGGGAATTGCTAAATGTGAAGGAGGATAGGGAAGGAAAGATAGCTGCAGTGGGAAATGCTAAGAAAATGAGAGTGATGAGTGAGGAAAATGGAGGAGAAATAAGGAAGGATGAAGTAAAGGCAGTTGTTAAGATGATGAAAGCAGGTAAGGCACCTGGTCTGGATGGATGCCATGCAGAATGTCTAAAAAAACGAGGTACAGTGATGGACTGGCTTGTGAGATTATTTAATGTTTGCTGGAAAGAGGGTAGAGTACCGGAGGACTGGAGGAGTGCCTGTATAGTTCCACTTTACTAGGGAAAAGGGGACAAGTGTGAATGTAGTAGTTTCAGAGGGATTAGCTTGTTAAGTGTAGTTGGGAAGGCTTATGGGAGGATCTTGATTGAGAGGATTAGGAAAGGAACAGAGAGAGTAATTGGTGAGGAGCAGTGTGGATTAAGGATGGGTAGATGTTGTGTAGATCAGATATTTGTGGTAAGACAGATATGTGAGAAAGCTATAGGAAAGGGGAAGGATGTTTTTTGGGCTTTTATGGATCTGGAAAAGGCTTACGATAGGGTAGACAGAAAGGCACTGTGGGAGGTTATGCAGATATATGGGATAGGAGGAAAGCTTCTAGGAGCTGTCAAGAGTTTTTATGAGAGTAGTAGAGCTTGTGTCAGGATTAGAAATAGAGAGAGTGAGTGGTTCGAGGTAAAGGTGGGACTTCGTCAAGGATGCGTTATGTCGCCCTGGCTGTTCAACTTATACATGGATGAGGCAGTGCGAGAGTTAAATGCAAGGGTAGTGGGTCAGGGATTGGAGATGGTTAAAGGAAATGGAGAAAAGTGGGAGGTGAGCCAGCTGTTGTTTGCGGACGACACTGCGCTTGTGGCAGGATCGGAGGAGGGATTGAGGAAGTTGGTGACAGAGTTTGGGAGAGTATGTGATAGAAGAAAGCTAAAGATAAATGTGGGTAGAAGTAAGGTGATGAGATGTACAAGGGGTGAAAGTGGCAGTAGACTGGAAGTGAGCATTAAGGGAGAGCGACTGGAGGAAGTGGATAGTTTTAGATACTTGGGTGCAAATGTGCCAGGAACAGGTGGAGTGAAGGTGGAGGTAGAATGTAGATTGAGAGAAGCGAGTAAATGCCTTGGTGGATTAAAGAGTGTAATGAGAAATAGACATTTGGGAATGGATGCTAAGAGGAGACTGTATGAAGGAGTGATTGTGCCAACAGCACTGTATGGGGCAGAAACATGGAACATAAGAGAGGAAGAGAGAAGGAGTTTGAATGTGTTTGAGATGAGGTGTCTGAGAAGTATGATGGGGGTTACTAGGCTAGATAGAGTGAGAAATGAGGAGGTGAGGAGGAAAACAGGGGTGGAAAGGGAGTTGGGAGATAGGGTTGATGAAAGAGTATTAGGATGGTTTGGACACATGGAAAGAATGAGTGTGGAAGGAGTGAACATGAGGGGACGTCCTAGGATGAGGTGGATGGATGGGGTGAAGGGGGGCTTTGGGGAAGAGGAGAATGTCTGTTGAGGAAGGACGGGAGAGGCTAGAAGACAGGGGTGAATGGAGAATGGTTGTATATGGATGATGTTGTGATGCATGAGGTGGAATGGGCGGGGGGATGGGGGGTGAGGTAGTATGTGTGAGCAAAATTTGACTCAGTTCGAAGGGATTTCTCCCCGTCTTCTCCTTTTATGCATGGGGGGATGGAGAGTGGGGGTCGCTGATTTAATGAAGCGGCCTTGCTGTATATGGTTGTATATGG
>NC_134786.1:66140101-66145101 GCF_046742065.1 Oratosquilla oratoria
TTGCCATCCCTAACATTTTTCTTGTGTTCAATTCTAATGTTTAAGGGTTTGGCAGTTTGACCTATGTAAAATTTATTACACATTTTGCAAGGAATTTTATAAATGCATCCTTTTTTAATATCAATACTATTGTTGATGAGTTTATGTTTTACTGTACTATCATGTTTAAAAACTACCTTTACGTTAAATCTTTTTAATAATTCTGTGATACTTAACAAATTTTCTTGAAATGGTAAAATTAAAACATTATGATAATTGAAAGGTGATTTAGGCTGAGGAGTTAAAAATTATTTCCTTGCAAAATTGTAAGCAATATCAAGGAATTGCTTAGGGTATTTTAATTCTAGCCCAATGTTAAAAACATTTCTGATTTCTTCATCAATAAATTCAGGACTACAAATACGAAAAGCTCTCAAATACATTGAGGCAAATACTGTACGTTTAATATTATTTGGATGAGAATAATAATAATGAATATATGAACTTACATTGGTTGGTTTACGATATACTTTAAATTTAAGGCTATTGTCATGACGTAGAATAGTGCAATCTAAGAAAGGTAAGGTACAATTTTTCTAAATCTTTCCCCCCTAACATCCCTTGGCTTAGGTATATTGGTGACATTTTATGTCTTTGGCCAGAAGAAAAAAATGTCCATAATTTTTTAACTAAGTTGAATACCCTTGTTGATTCTATTATTCAAGAATATTGAATTAAATAATCATCCAGTTGATTGGGGTAATGCCCAGGCAATCTATTATACCAACAACATACATACATACATATACCAAGGCATTTCCCCCCTTACAAGGGAGGTAGCCAAAAAGGGAAAGGCATAAAATCATTTCCACCCATTTCATCCCTAAATACACTCCACACCCCTCCCACCCTTCCTCTCATCTGAGCACCTCCTGGATGACGGGTCATCGCTGCACCCTGCCCACCACCCTGGGTCAGAAGCAGTGTCGCAAGACACAGTACATCCACAGCAAGGCCGCTTCATTTAATCGGCGACCCCCCCCGCTCCGTCCCCCCTGCCATCACCGGAGAGGACGGGGAGAAATCCCGTCGGTCTGCGTCAAAATTTACTCACACATACTACCCCACCCCCCACCCCCCGCCCATTCCTCCTCATGCAGTCACAACATCATCCATATACAACCATTCTCCACTCACCTCTGTCTTCCGTCCTCTCCCTTCCTTCCTCAACAGACATTCCCCTCTTCCCCAAAGCCCCCTTCACCCCATCCATCCACCTCATCCTAGGACGTCCCCTCATGTTCACTCCCTCCACATCTGCCTTCCATACCTCTTTTACTAGTCTTTCTTCACTCATTCTATCCATGTGTCCAAACCATCCTAATATTCTTTCATCAACCCTATATCCCAAATCCTTTTTCACCCCTGTTCTCCTCCTCACCTCCTCATTTCTCACTCTATCTAGCCTAGTAACCCCCACCATACTTCTCAGACACCTCATCTCAAACACATTCAAACTCCTTCTCTCTTCTTCTCTTATGTTCCACGTTTCTGCCCCATACAGTGCTGTTGGGTTGGCACAATCACTCCTTCATACAGTCTCCTCTTCGCATCCATTCCCAAATGTCTATTCCTCATTACACTCTTTAAACCACCAAGGCATTTACTCGCTTCTCTCAATCTACATTCTACCTCCACCTTCACTCCACCTTTTCCTGCTACACTTGCACCCAAGTATCTAAAACTATCCACTTCCTCCAGTCGCTCTCCCTTAATGTTCACTTCCAGTCTACTGCCACTTTCACCCCTTGTACATCTCATCACCTTACTTTTACCCACATTTATCTTCAGCTTTCTTCTATCACATACTCTCCCAAACTCTGCCACCAGCTTCCTCAATCCCTCCTCTGACCCTGCCACAAGCGCAGTGTCGTCCGCAAACAACAGCTGGCTCACCTCCCACTTTTCTCCATTTTCTTTAACCATCTCCAATCCCTGACTCACTACCCTAGCGTTCACCTCTCGCACCACCCCATCCATGTATAAGTTGAAAAGCCAGGGCGACATAACGCATCCTTGACGAAGTCCCACCTTTACTTCAAACCACTCACTCTCTCCATTTCTAATCCTAACACATGCTCTACTACTCTCATAAAAACTCTTGACAGCTCCCAAAAGCTTTCCTCCTATCCCATAAATCTGCATAACCTCCCACAGTGCCTTTCTGTCTACCCTATCATAAGCCTTTTCCAGATCCATAAAAGCCCAAAAAACATCCTTCCCCTTTCCTATAGCTTTCTCACATATCTGTCTTACCACAAAGATCTGATCTACACAACCTCTACCCGTCCTAAATCCACACTGTTCCTCACCAATTACTCCTTCTGTTCCTCTCCTAATCCTCTCAATTAAGATCCTCCCATACGCCTTCCCTACTACACTCAACAGGCTAATCCCTCTGAAATTACTACATTCACACTTGTCCCCTTTTCCCTTGTAAAGAGGAACTATACAGGCACTACTCCAGTCCTCCGGTACTCTACCTTCTCTCCAGCAAACATTAAATAACCTCACCAACCAGTCCACCATCACTGAACCTCCCTTTTTCAGACATTCTGCATGACATCCATCCAGACCAGGTGCCTTACCTGCTTTCATCATCTTTACAACTGCCTTCACCTCATCCTTCCTTATTTCTCCTCCATTCTCCTCACTCATCACTCTCATTTTCTTCGCATTTCCCACTGCAGCTATCTTTCCTTCCCTATCCTCCTTCACATTCAGCAACTCCCTAAAATATTCTGCCCATCTTCCCCTCACTGCCATCTCTTCCATTATCAACTCTCCATCTGTACCTTTTACCTTTTCTTCCCTACTTGATTCGCCTCCTCTTCCTCTCTTAATTTCTTTCCAAAACATCTTTTTATTACTTTCAAAATTTTCTGTCATACTCCTACCCCATTTCACATCTGCTCTCCTCTTTGCCTCCTTTACCTTTTGCTTTACTTCTCTTTTCTTTTCTTTGTACGTCTCATATGACTCCCTTGTCCTCTTTTGTAACCAATCTGTGAATGCTCGCTTCTTCTCTTCTACAACCTTCTTTGTTTCCTCATCCCACCATTCACTACCCTTTCTTCTATTTCCTCCTGTCCTTCTTGTTCCACACACCATCCTTGCACACTTTAAGACTCCCTCCTTGAACCATCCCCATTCCTCCTCCACACCCATCTCTGCTCTATCCTTCACTCCCTCCCACTCCTCCTTCAGCTTCTTTTCGTACTCCTTCTCCTTTTCCTTTTCATTCAAGGAGTTCACTCTAAGAACCTCCCTACCTTTTGTCCCTTTCCTCCTTCTCCATCTATCCTCCACTCTCAGCTTACCTTCCACCAAAAAATGATCTGATATTCCCCCACCCTCTCCCCTTAGCACATGTACATCCTTAACTCTTCCTATCATAATCCTATTTACCACTACATAATCCATTAGCGCTCTATCTACCACCCTTCCCTCCACCACCCTCTCCCATGTGTACTTATGCTTGACTTTCTTCCGAAACACTGTATTTGCTATCATCAACTCTCTTTCTAAACACATTTCCACCATCAACTCTCCACTACGATTCTTTCCTGGAACTCCACACTTCCCAACCACTCCATCGATTGGACCATTTCCCACCCTAGCATTAAGGTCTCCCAGTACTATTACATTGACATTTCTTCCTAAACCCTCTATGCACTCATTTAAATCTATCCAAAAGGCCTCCCTTTCTTCCATGCTCTTCTCACTGCCCGGCCCATATGCACTTACAAAGACCCACATCTCCTTTCCCAGTTTCACCTTCATCCACATTATCCTTGAGGAAACCTCCTTCCACTCCACTACCCCTTTACCTATCTCCTCACTTACTAGAATAGCCACCCCTTCCCTCCCTCGCCCTCTCTTCACTCCTGATAACCTCCCACTTACACTCCCAAACTTACACTCACCCTTCCCTTTCAACTTAGTTTCACTCAAAGCCAACACATCCATCTTTCTTCTCACAAACATACTACCTATCTCTTTCCTTTTACTCTCATCTGTACCACATCCACGCACATTAAAAGACCCAAACCTTAGGGTGCTGGCCCGAGGCCCTCCAGCACCCCTTATGCCTTTCCTTTGCTTGTTAGGAAATTGCCCCTTGGGGCTACAGGGAGAAGGATGCCTAGTCCCTCTCCCCGTCCCTTTCTTCTCGCCTCTTACGATCCAAGTGGGAACCTTGGTGGCAGTATTCTTTTCCCCCACCACAGGGAATTCCCCCAATCAGAAAGAGAATACTCAGAGAAATGGTACAAGACAGCAACAAGGGGTTGGGGGACTGCATAACGGAGGGACAGTCGTAGTATAAAAGTGTCATCATTTCTCTATGAACAGAATTTCTTCTATCATAGACAAAATGATGTGTGGCTCTGGTCCGTAGGGGCGCCCCATATAGACCCTAAAGTATCGACTGCATGCTACTTTGCCACAATAACAAGCAGCCAAAATACCCCATAATAGCAAGAAATTTAATAGAGTGCAGTTTGATTCATACCACCAGTAATCAAAATACCAACCTACATAAAGGCTTGTACAAACTTGATAATTTCATTTGTCAAGAAATTAGTAAGATAATATCAGGTAAAATGTAACCCAACGAATTGACCTAATGTCGCCCTATATCATTAGTAGAAACAGTGACCCTGGCGACTGTGACCTGATGTCGCCTCACCATCTTAAGATAATTGACATGACCTTCCGCTTCGCTTATTCAAACTGTCCTTGTTCCTTTGTATCATGTATATATTGTCTATGTATTTCTATCACTATGTACTTGTTGCACTGAAGATGTAATATACGAAAGCGCTCTGCTTCGTTAGTTTCTTTTTCCAAGTGGTCTACTTTGCATAAGTGAACACACGTACCCGTGTTCTTATTTGCATATATATATATATATATATATATATATATATATATATATATATATATATATATATATATAT
>NC_134786.1:66147601-66152601 GCF_046742065.1 Oratosquilla oratoria
TTATTAGTTATTATTATTTTTGTTATTTTATCATTATTTTATTTTTATTTTATTTATCTATTTATTTATTTATTTTTTACATGGACTCTACAAGTATAATGAGTTTGCATTCAACCATTACCTAATCAACAGGCTTTGAAAAATAAGACAATTTAATTCCCATTACTGTGGCGATTAAACCGCATAAGGGGGAGGTGGCCCTTCCACTCTGGGAGTGGTACTACAAAGACGAGTAAAATCAGCTGACGGCAGCTAGAATAAAAGGGAAAGTGCCATCCGGGACGGAAGGCACTGACATCCAACATGAATTTATTATTATTATTTTAGGTGAGCCATCGTAATGACGTAGACAGCGTCGCTTTAACCTTCAATGAACGATGCATCTGTAACAACTTGCATCTCGGTGTGATCCCGCATCACCCCCTTATCCCCCTCTTCACCCTCAACACCACCCCTACCCCCTCCTATTCACCCCCACTACCCCTAGCCTCACCTCTTCACCCCAACACTCTCTACCCCCCCCTCCTATTCACCCCACCCCAAACACACACCCAACCCCTCCTTCCCTTTTCATGCGGGATCTCCTCTCTGTGGAATCAAAGCGCCACGTGTTATCCGAGTTCCAAACTTATGTTCCTCTGGACAGCCGGCATAACCCCTAAAGGACCATCTATCCTCTGTTCCTCATCACAGTGGCTTCATCCGGCTTAGTGTATGAGGCTAAATGTCTTATCATCTTATTGTGTTGCTTATGGTAACGTGGGTTAGGTTTCAGTGTCCTACATATGACGCTGAGGTCGCATAGGTGGTGTTTGTGGTCTTCTGGTCTGATCGCCTTTTTTTTGCTTTTGTATTTGTTTTTGAGATTATAACATTAATTTCGGTTTTGGTTCTTAAATTTACTTCACATTATCTTTACATTTATCTTTACATTATCTTTCTAGTACAAATTAAATCCAAAAAGAATTAATTTCCTGTCCTTCACTAACATTGCAGTCCTTGTCCTGAACGGGCAAAAGACCATCTCAACTCCCGAGACCTTCTCTCCCTCTCTCACTCCCCCTCCAACGTCCACCTCCTCCCTCTCACCCTCACCTTTCGGCTTCCCACGTCATCAGCCTTGATTTACTATTTGGTTACCCTCCCTCTCCTTTTCCCTTAGTCAAAATCCCTCTCTTTCTCCCCCCCTCTCTCTCTCTCTCTCTCTCTCTCTCTCTCTCTCTCTCTCTCTCTCTCTCTCTCTCTCTCTCTCTCTCTCTCTCTCTCTCTCTCTCTCTCTCTCTCTCTCACCTCTCTCTCTCACCTCTCTCTCTCTCTCTCTGTCTCTGTCTCTATCTCTTACACACACACACATACATACATACGTACATTCATATACACACACACACACAGGCACGCACACACACACACAGGCACGCACACACACACACACACACACAGGCACGCACACACACACACACACAGGCACGCACACACACACAGGCACGCACACACACACAGGCACGCACACACACACACACACACACACACACACACACACACACACACACACACACACACACACACACACACACACACACACACACACACCAAACAAGCATGTGCACCAACCCTGCACTCCCGCATAGAGAGTGTATCCAACCCCCGAGAAGTCAGCGGCTCCATCTACGTACCCAAGGCCCCCCGGAGGTGATATGCTCCGTCTATGGTCACGTAGACCCCCACACCATCAAAACGACCGATTAGGCCCCAGGGAGGAGGGCGAGGAGGAGGAGGGGGTGGTAGAGGAGTCAGGAGAGGTGGAGGAGGAAGAGGAGGGTGAGTGGAGGTGGATAGAGGAAGTGTAAGGTGGAGGGAAAGGGAGTGGAAGGGATCAAGGGTGGGGAAGGGGTTGAAGTAGCTCAGGGATATAGTGGAAGCACCCCACCTCCGCTTGATTGCAAAACTTTGGTTGCTGGTGCTGCTGCAGGATCCATCTACCTGCTCCTATTTTCTTTCCTGTCAGTGTCCTACTCTCTCCTGTCCTCACCACCCCCCTTCCCCCAGCTTCCGCTCCTCCTACTCCCCCTCTGTCCATTCGTTTTTATCCCCACTTAAATCTCTCCAGACCAGGGTCACATCGCCTTAAGTCCCCCAGTACTCCCGACCTCTCCTTCTCTCTGTCCATCCCTCGTTTTTATCCCCCACCTTTCCCCTCTACTCTCTCCCCTCGATCGAGACCCCTCCAACTCTTTCCACGTCCCCACCTACTCTCTCCTCCCCCTCCTACTCTTCTCACTCCCCCTCCTACGACGCTCTCCCCTACCCTCCTCCCGACCCTTCTACTCTCTCCCCTCCCCCCTCCTATCTTCTCACCTCCCCCTCCTACTCTCCCCCCCTACTCTCTCCCCTCCCCCTCCTACTCTCTCCCCTCCCCCTCCTACTCTCTCCCCTCCCCCTCCTACTCTCTCCCCTCCCCCTCCTACTCTCTCCCCTCCCCCTCCTACTCTCTCCCCTCCCCCTCCTACTCTCTCCCCTCTCTTTCCTTCTCCCTTAGATAATCTTTTCCACATTCCCTACCCTTCCCGTCCTCTCTCCCATCTCAACTTGCTCCCCTAACCTAACTTAATCTCAGCTAACCTAACCTTCTCTTCCCTCTTCTCTTCCTTTTCTCTTCCTTTTCTCTACCCCGTTTCCTCCCCCTCTCCCGTCCTTTCTCTCACCCTTCCTCTAGTCCAGATGTCCCAATCCCTCACGTCCTTTCCCCTTCTAACCTGAGACCCACTCTTTCGTCAAACCTTCCAGCTCCTCTAAACCCATTTGTCCTCCATCCCTTACCCCTCCTTTTCCTCCCCCCCTTTCTTGCTCTTTTCCTCTCCATCCTGTCTCCTTTTCCTCTCACTTCCCTCTCTTCTACCGTTTCTTATATCTTTCCTTGTCTAAGACCTATCCCTTTCTCCCCATTCTTCTCCCTCGTCTTCTGTCTCTTCTTCTCCTTCTCCTTCTTCTTCTTCTTTTCATTATCGCTTTCTTCCCTTTAGTTCACTTGAGGGATGCAGTCCTCACTCACACATTCCATTTCTTTAACCCATTTATTCGGGTTTGATTAATAGATTATTGCTCTGGCTGACTGTAGACAATTTAGTTCTGTCTGAGAAAGCGAACCTGGAGCTACATATCATCAGCTGAATGAAATCATCTACCATTAGCAGTGACACACTTTAGGATAAAGTAATTTTGAGTGATTAATTTTTTTTCCGCATTTCCATAATTGTAGGAAGGATATCAAAAAGAAAATCTTTATCTGGGGTCCGGAAAAGGAAAACATTGATTTTATATGTTAGAGTATAGCTTCTGTCTTTGTAGAAGAATCATATGGGGGGGGGGAGAGCATCATTTGAGAACGATTTTTTTTATTCGTGTTTTTCCTTTTTTATCTTTATTATTATATATATATATACATATATATATATATATATATATATATATATGTATATGTATATATAGTCTTCGTCTTGAAATGTTTTCTCTACCATAAATATAAGTACTTGCCGTCTTTGAATAAGAATCGCCTGACTTGACACAAGAAGTTTCCGCTTTTGTACAAGAAGCTTTTGGTTTCATGAAAGAACCCTTAGCTTTTATGTGTGTACCTTCTGTTCTGGAGCAAGAACCTTCACGCTTTACCCAAGAATATGTCCCAGAACCCCTTCTGCCCTCTTGGCAGAACCCTTCTGCCTTCTAAGCAGAAACCATCTGCCTTTATTCCAGAACTTTCCGCCTTTATTCCAGAACCTTCTGCAATCTAAGCAGAACCATTCTGCCTTTATTCCAGAACTTTCCGCCTTTATTCCAGAACTTTCCGCCTTTATTCCAGAACCTTCTGCAATCTAAGCAGAACCCTTCTGCCTTTATTCCAGAACTTTCTGCCCGTATGCAATAACTTTTATTGATTGATCTGGTTTAACATCACGAACTCCTCCTATCAGAAAACTAGAACGGTGCCCCTTACAGAGGTCTTTGTAGCGTTGAATGTAATAAACGATGCCCTTGGTGCAACTCGCTGGTGACCTCCGCCGCAAGTAGCGACGCTCTAACCATTTTACCTTTGCGAAAAAACTTCGTGGTTATAAACAAGAACCTATTTCTTACACGATTTGAAGATAGGCATGATAATTGGATAGTAAGAGACGAAACTCCACGAACGTTACTTCTTTCTTGTGTACTACAGATAGGTAAATACTGTTAGGCAAATGGAAGAATCCCTTACCTTTTATGTATAAGATTTCTGCATTCTACATAAAAACAATTCTGGTTTCAATAAAAAAAAATGTGTAAAAGAAGAACTTAGAACAAAATATATTCAATTTGTGGTATAAGTGATGAATAGTCCTATTTCTTCTCGCCCAAGGTCTAGACACGAACAGGCTACTTCACTCCTTAGTGATGTCGTCACAGACCTTCAAGTCACCACCCCGCTCCCGCGCAGTGAGAAGTGAGAAACCCACGGCAGACCAATGCTCTGTCAGTTGTGGAAAGTCGCTGTTTTATTTAGGCCGATGTTGGGTCGCTTCCCCGTCTGGCCAGGGCTGTCTGGAACCAACACGACATAGCCCACAGCGGGCCCCGGGTATCGAACTCAGGACCACCTGGTCATGAGTTCGACACGGGAATTGACAAAATCAAAAGTGATGATATTTTTACACTGAATACGAATCAGACGAAAAATAATGGCCTCAAGCTATGAGAACGTAGATTTAATTAGGAAATCGCTAGAAACAACTTCAACCGTGTAGTCAATGAATGGAATAAACTTCCTGCAAAAGCAGTGCAATGTAATACTGTTCGAAGTTTCAAGATTCATTTGATTGAACACCTAAGAAATATGCTGTTATCCCTGCCAACTGTTAGCTTTGCTTGTTTACTAATTTTTACGTTTAACCACCTGTTCTTAGCATCCGACTTAGTTACGTACCAAAAGGTCTCCTGTTGGTATGTTCTTTCTTTGTAACATCGCCTGG
>NC_134786.1:66160101-66162601 GCF_046742065.1 Oratosquilla oratoria
GTCAAGAGGAAATCCAGTGTCAAAGTAGTAAGGATTTGGAAAGATGACGTCCCCAGCTGTACATGTCAAAAATTTATCCCTCTAAAAAAATGAAAGAAAAGTAAATAAATAAATAGATAGAAAATAAAAAGTAATAATAATAATCAATAATAGCAATAATTATTGATGATAATAATTGATAATAATAATTGATAATAATAACTAATAATAATAATGATAATTGATAATAATTAATAATAATAATGATAATAATAATTGATAATAATAATAATAATAGTAATAATAATAATTAATAATAATAATAATAATAATTAAAAAAAAAATCTAACCATCACAGCCGGGGATTCGAACTGACGAACGTCTCCTGGGCGCCATGGCGCCTGGGAGCCACAGTTTGGGGGCCACTGAGGAAGGCGGATGGAGGGGGACCATAAACAGAGTGTCATAAAGGACCCGCCACCCGCGGCGTGCCCTCGTCAGCTGATTGGTTTTGTCCTCTCGTCTCATTCAGCGGAACAAAGAAATTTTATTTGCTTTGGTGTGGAAGGATACACATGTCCTCTCTCTCTCTCTCTCTCTCTCTCTCTCTCTCTCTCTCTCTCTCTCTCTCTCTCTCTCTCTCTCTCTCTCTCTCTCTCTCTCTCTCTTCTACTACTCCCTCTATTTACTCTTCCGTTCTATTTTTCACGTCAATTTTATCACTTATTCTCTGCCTCCTTTGGCCCCCGTAGCTTACCCCCCTCCCCCCTTCCCTGCTCTCTCCTGTCTCTCTGTCCCAGCCCACGAACCTCCTCCTCCTCCTCCTCCTCCTCCTCCTCTTCCTCTTCCTCTTCCTCCTCCTCTTCATCTTCCTCCTCCCCCCCCCCCAGCCTTCCCGTCCTTCTCTTCTGTCTCTCTAGGAGACAGGTGACCACCCGGAGACAGATCTTCCTGCTGAAGGGAGATCCTTCCTGTCACGTCACGGGGGACGAAAGGGGGCGAGGGGGCGACAGAGAAGTGGAGATGTGTGAGACGGGAATGTGTTGACAGAGTGACAGACTGACGGGCAGGCAGACCAGGACTGCCTGAGAGTTTGCTGTCGCACTGACGAAGGTGGGGGGAAGGGGGGAGAAGGGGGAAAGGGGGTCTTATCTCCCCACGCTTGGGTGCAACTACTCGTGGATTCAGTCGATGGGGGGGAGAGAGACGGGGGGGGGATAAATGATCTTAGGCTCTTCCAGGAAAATCCCACTACCTTCCCCCCAACCCAAGTTTCCCCCACCCCCTTCGCAACTCCCAACCTACACTCCCCACCTACACTCCCCCCAATACTTCCTTTTCCTTTGTTCATCCCCGTTCCATGTCTCTTTTATTTCGAAAATCCTTTTCTTTGCTTTTTTTTTTTTTTTTTTTTACATTTCTGTTCCATTCTCTTTCCTTTTTATTTTATTTTTCCTTTTCCAGTTCCTTTCCCACTCTCGTTTTTTTCTTCTTCTCGTCTTTGTTTCCTTTTCTTTTTACCTTTTCCATCTTCCTCTCCTTTCTCCTCTCCTTTCTCTTCTCTTTTCCATTTAATTAGAAACAGCAACAGAATGAGGAGGAAGAGGAGGAGGAAGACGAGTAAATGGAGGAGGAAGGGAAGGAAAGGAAGAGAAAGAACAGGAGGAGAAAGAAGAGAAGCAAGTAAAGAAGGAAGAGGAGGAGGAGGAAAAGGGGCAAAGACGAGAAGGAGTAGGAGGAGGAGGGAATAGAGGAGGAAAATGTGAAGGCTGAGAAGGAGGAGGAGGAGGAGGAGGAAGAGGGGAACAAAGAGAAAGTATAAAAAAGAGGAAGAGTAGGAGGAGAAGATAAAGGTAGAGGAGGAGGTGAAGGAGGAGGAAGAGCAGGAGAAGGAGGAGGAGGGGAGGAAGAGCAAGAGGAGGAGAAGGAGGAGAAGAAAGGGAAAGTATATAAAAAAGGAAGAGTAGAGGAGGAGGTAAAGGTACAGCAGGTGGAGAAAGGAGGAGCAGGAGAAGGAGGAGGGAGAGCAGGAAGAGGAACAGGAGGAGGAGGAGGAGGAGGAGGAAGGAAATGAGGAGGGGGAGCAAGAAGAGGGGTAGAAGGAGGAGGAGGGGAAAGAAGGAGGGGAAGCAGGAGGAAGAGGAGGAAGAGAAGAAGGAGGAGGGGAAGAGGAGGAGGAGGAGGGGAAGCAGGAGGAAGAGAAGAAGGAGGAGGGGAGGAGGAGGAGGAGGAGGAATTGAGGAATGTTTGGGTCTTGAGAGAAAGTAAGATGTCCCTCGACGTTTTGCTGATGTAGTTTGTAACGACCTGTAAACCGAGCCCTCCCCTCCCTCCCCATCCCCCCCCGATTGGCTTCTCTCCTCCTTTTCCCCTCTTTCTCCCCTCGTTTGGAACCTGCCAGCCCAACTCCTCCTGCACCTCCTCCTCCTCCCCGGAACGCCAGCCGCGCCGCTCCTCTGCCTCCCCCCATCCTCCCTCCGCACTCCCGCACTGCCTCCCCCCATTCAACCCTTCGCCCGCT
>NC_134786.1:66164709-66204709 GCF_046742065.1 Oratosquilla oratoria
CCTCTTGCTTCCCATTCTTCCTTAATCAGCCATCTTCCTCTTTCCTCCTTCCTCCTTCCTACATTCCTCCTTCTTCCCTCCTCCTTCCTACATTCCTCTTTTCTCCTTCTTTCCTTCTTCCTCCTTTTTCATCTCTCCTCCACAACCACATTTTCTAACCATTCTCGCTTTGCATTTATTGCTCCGTTTTTCTCCTCCTCCTCTTCCTCCTCCTCCTCCTCCTCCTCCTCCTCCTCCTTCTCCTCCTCCTCCTCCTTCCTCCTCCTTCCTCCTCCTTCTCCTCCTCCTTCCTCCTCCTTCCTCCTCCTTCCTCCTCCTTCCTCCTCCTTTCCTCCTCTTCCTCCTCTTCCTCTTCCTCTTCGTCCTCCTCTTCCTCTTCGTCCTCCTCCTCCTCTTCCTCCTCCTCCTCTTCCTCCTCCTCCTCTTCCTCCTCCTCTTCCTCCTCCTGCTCCTCTTCTTCTTCCTCCTCTTCTTCCTCTCCCTCCTCCTCCTCCTCCTCCCTCTCCTCCTCTACCTCCTCCATTTCTCTCCTTTCCTCCTACTTTCTATTTCTCTTCCCTTTCTTTCTCTTTCTACTTTTTGCTCTGTTCCTCCTCCTCGTTCTCTTCCTCCTATTCATCCTCCTCATTCTCCTCCTGCAGTCACCTTCTCCCACTCGCACTTAAGATCAAGAACATAAGAATGTAGGAGACTGCAAGAGACCGTAAGGCCTACACTAAGCAGTTCCATGCTCCTTACCAACTTTCATCCCTATCCATAAAGTTATCTAATCCTCTCTTAATACAACAATGTGTTCAATACATTGTTACTAACTCCATTTCATTCGTTAACTACTTTACTGGTAAACCAGTTCTTACCCTAGCCTCCTTAAACCTTAATGTGTCCAATATAGAACATCACCATTTGCACGTAAGAATGGAGAAGACTGCAAGAGACTATAAGGCCTACATTAGGCAGTTCCATGTCCTTTACCACCTGTCATTCCTGTCCATAAAGTTATCTTACCATATCTTAAAACGACCAAATGTTTCAAGGGGATCTTCGTGTTGTTTAGCTTTTGTTTACAAAGACATAACGTCCATTTACACGGTCTAACAGTTTGACAAACGTGTTTTACAACCAAATACCCTATTCACACGGTCAAACATCACTTCAAACACTTGTTTGACAAACCGGGTTTGTCAAACTGTTAGACCGTGTAAATGGCCCTATACACTCATACTGGATAGTGAGCGAGACAGGACCCCTGAGCACTGCTCTTTTCATGTATGCTACAATTAGTTGAATGGAATTATATGTGGATAGACACATACGCACTCACGCATCGCAAGTACACATGTACACACGGCTCATGTACACATATACATGACGCATGGACATACACGCACATAGTGAGTGTGTGCATGTGTGTGTGTGTGTGTGTGTGTGTGTGTGTGTGTGTGTGTGTGTGTGTGTGTGTGTGTGTGTGTGTGTGTGTGTGTGTGTGTGTGTGTGTGTGTGTGTGTGTGTGTGTGTGTGTGTGTGCGTGCGCGCGAGCGCGTCCTGCTGGCCGTCGCTTCATCCGGGATTCTCCCTCCGGTCGTCGTGGCGAATTTTTATTTCACATCTAATTTCTGTTTTGTTTACATCGGCGAAGTTCTTCTACGTGGGTTTACAAACCACATGAACCATAGGTCTACAATATGTACAACATGCCACATAAACCACAGGCCTACGAAGTCTACAAGATGTCATATACATGATATAAAATCTGACATGCCTGAATCAATGTGGACTGATGATGTCTTAGTAGCACTTTCATAGCTAGGCCTATGTTTACTGTGGTTATCATGCCACAATGAATTCATTATTTCATTGCATCGTCGTTTGACGACTTTGAATTACATTACCCTTAGTCCCAAAACAATGTAACTAAAATCGAGGAAATTTGGAGACACTGACTGTCACATCACATGCATCACAGCGCTGATCACACATCACGGGGGGGGGGGGGATTCCCAACTGTGCTGAACAACCCACGTGGAAGAACTTCGCCGATGTGAACAAAACCACGTGTGTATGTGGAACCCCCGAGTAATTCCACGGGAATTCCCTAGTGACGTCAGAAATCAGGATCCAAGATGGCGGACGTGCAGAAATGAGATGTGAAATAAAAATTCGCCCGGCGCCCGGGCCGAAGCCACCGCTGCCCACGGGGCTCTGGCCCAATTGGGCGCCACGAGGGACATCACCTCGGCCGGTGGCTCTTGACAGGACCGAAGACCTGGGGAATGCCGACTCCAGAGTAGGATACCTACGGCGCCGACGGTCTTCGAGAGCTTCATCGAGCCGTCGATCAGGGAAGATCAAGCGAGAAGCCGCGGGCAGAAGAAGGGGACTCCTACCAGCAACACTTCGCGCAAGTGGTGTTCGAGGTGCTCACCCGTTCTCGACAAGCGCCTTCGTCAGGAGAGTCTTTCACGGGACTTGGAGGTCCCCCAGGAACCAATGGAGCTGCTCAGCGACGGAGGCCGAAGAGACAGAGAAGCACTTCGCTCGGCGGCATTAGCGCGTGAGTGCCCGGAGTGCCGGCCGGCCTCTGACGCTCGGCGGCGAACTTCGAGGGGATCTCGGGGTCCCTCGCGACGACGTTGGCCGGAGGAGAAGGACTCCCTACCCTGGCCGGAGGTGCTGGACTAGTGTTCTGGGCACCGCTCTCGAAGTGGCCAGCGAATGAGTGAGTGAATGTGTGTGAATCCGTGAGTGAGTGTGTGTGTGTGTGTGTGTGTGTGTGTGTGTGTGTGTGTGTGTGTGTGTGTGTGTGTGTGTGTGTGTGTGTGTGTGTGTGTGTGTGTGAATGAGCGAGTGAATGCTTGAGTGAATGTATGTATATATGCGTGAATGAGCGAGTAAATAGGCGAGTGAATGGGTGTGCGTGTGTGGGTGGATGTACCATCATCCCCTCAGCTGAATAAAGTCGTTTGGTGCTTTATTCATTGCAAACTTGATCAAGTATGTCAGCGAATATTGAAGGAGTTGGCTGAATCACAACCTCTCTATTAGTGTTATGTTACACTGTCCTATTAAAGTAAAAAAAATCGACGGCTTGCTGGTGTAGTGGTACTGCGCTTGCTTGCCAACTCTGCGGTCTGAATTAGAGTCCTTTCCCAGGGATGATGCATCACAACACTGCAGGTCTGCAATCTGGCTTTGGTGGACAATGAGTTGATGTGTGTGTGTGTGTGTGTGTGTGTGTGTGTGTGTGTGTGTGTGTGTGTGTGTGTGTGTGTGTGTGTGTGTGTGTGTGTGTGTGTGTGTGATTCATCACCATGGTCTTGGGTCACGTGTTGGACTCGTGATCGACAGCTATCACCCTCCGGAAGTAGAGCTCAGAGCTCATATATGACCGATCTATGGTTAATGCTGTGACCTTACACGCACACACACACCCAACTACCCGCCAACGAGAGTAGGAGTAACAACTTGTAGCGCAGCGATGCTGAAATTATTTCAGCTCTAGGCGGGATTCGAACCCGGACCTCCATAGTGGCGGCCGGGAAATCTACCACCGCGCCATCGAGTCGTGTGTGTGTGTGTGTGTGTGTGTGTGTGTGTGTGTGTGTGTGTGTGTGTGTGTGTGTGTGTGTGTGTGTGTGTGTGTGTGTACACGTGTACTGTATATGGCTATTCCCCTCATAAGGACTGAAAAGGGCATTTGGTATATGGAAGTATGTATTATGTATGTAATAAATTTATGTACGTATGAATGTAAGCATGTATATAAGCATGTATGTATGTATGAATGCATGCATGTATGTACGTTTGTATTATGTGCATATGTATATTTGTATGTGTGTGTATATGTATATGTATATGTGTACACACCTGCATACAATCACAGAAACATATGTAAAAGTAAAATAAAACAAAATAAAACAAAACAAAGCAAAGCAAAAAAAAAAAAAAGAAACGAAAATATACAATAAAGAATAAAAAAATAAAAAAAAAATCCCCCCAGCACACTCGTGGCCCATACCACCCACGCCATTTTTTATAGGTTGTAGTGGAAAGAATCGCCCGTCTTCGCACGCTCCCTCGTCACAAACCACTTTATCCAACACTAACCTTCTCGTACACATTGGAGTCAGGGAAGGCTGATGTTGCCAAAAAAGGTAGTATGATAAAGCTTCTTCGTGCTAATCTCATTTTCTATAGAAAGAAGATTAGTATCGGGGGTGGGGGGAGGTGAAGGGGGAGAGTATCACACCAAAGCCCCCCCCCACTCCACGACTATCCACCGCCCGTGTAAATCTGCATCCCCCCAACAGTAGCGTTGCCCCCCCTTTCGCCTACTTTGCAACAAACTCCCAAATGAATCCGTTCAGAATTTTTTATGTGATATCAGACGAGTTTAGGCATCTCCATGGAACTACTTTCAGAGGTAAAAAATTTAGAATATTTATGTATATATATATATATATATATATATATATATATATATATATATATATATATATATATACAAAGGATTACAAAGGCGGGGCATACCGACAGGAGAACTTTTGCTCCATATCTAGGTCGGATGCGAAAAAAAATCATATTGATAATAAAATAATAAATAAAAACTATAATAATGTAAATAACAAATAAAATACATAAATAAATGCATAGGTATATTCAAATGATAAACAAACAGGTAAATAGTAAATGATAATAAATTGACATATAACTAGTAATAAATGAAAATCAGACAGACAAAAGATAACAAAAACAAAAACAAATAATATAAGATAAATTATAACCATTACAGCATCTTACTTAGGTATTTATCTAAATGATTCTTAAAGCTTAGAACTGAACTACATTGCACTACCTCTGCAGGAAGTTTATTCCATTCATTAACTACACGGTTGGCAAAGTTGTTTCTACCCACTTCCAAATTGAATCTATTTCGGACAGTTTGAGACCATTGTTTCTTGTCTGATTCTCATTCAATGTGAAAATTTTGTCACTTTTGATGTTGTCAATTCCCTTTAAAATCTTAAAGACCTGTATCAAGTCACCTCTGAGTCTACGCTTTTTTAGGGAAAACAGATTCATGTGTTTTAGTCGATTTTCGTATGATTTATTTTTGATATTTGGAATCAGTTTTGTGGTTCGCCGTTGTACTTTTTCCAGTCTGTCAATGTCTTTAATGAGATTCGGTGACCATACGGAAACAGCATATTCCAAATATGGACGAACTAACGATTTATATAGCTTGTTATGAGTGATGGACTTTTGAAATCAAAAGATCGTGCAATCAGTCCCAGAATCTTATTTGCTTTCTCAGAGGCTGAAATACACTGCTTGGATGATTTGAGGTCGTTACTGATAATTACGCCGAGATCTTTTTCACTATCCACTTTTGTTAACGAATTTCCAAATAACTTGTAATCTTGTACTATATATATATATATTTATATATATATATATATATATATATATTATATATATATATATATATATATTATATATATATATACTATAAAGAAAACTGGTTTGGCCAATTAAAAGTGTCTGAACACTGGCTATATACATTTCACCCGACATTTTAGCCCAGAAATCCCACCCTTCAAATATATATATAATATATATATATATATATATATATATATATATATAATACAATCTCCCCTAAACTCCGGAAATTCTCCCCAAAAATTTTGCCCTAAAGTTTCACCCTCCAAAATGTCACCCCGAAATTCTACCCTCCAAAATGTTGCCCTAAAGTTTCACCCTCCAAAATTCGCCCCGAAATCTCACCCTCCAAAAATTCGCCCCAAAATTTCACCCTCCAAATCTTCACCTTCGATATGTCACACTCATCAACACTGGCACCCCCGTCTTCTCCCCCACCCCCTCCTCCCAGTACTCCGGGGCTCATTTAGGATCCAATCTCGGACGCCCTAAGGTGCTTCGTCCAGCCTCACCTCCGTCTCAACCACCTCTGTCTTCAATAACCTCCCGAGGGAGTCTTGGTTCCGTAGCGAGGGAGGAGTTGGGGAGGGGTACTGGCTGAATAAAATCGTCTGGCGGCAGGTAGAATATATATATATAATATATATATATAATATATATATATATATGCACTAAAAACCCACTATTATTTGGATTTAAGAAAAGAAGGAAGTCATGAATTTCCGTATATTTCGTTACTTCCTTCTTTTCTTAAATCCAAATAATAGTGGGTTTTTAGTGCAATTACTAATGTGTAACGGCATTACTGGACAGTGATATATATATATATATATAATATAATATATGTATATATATATATATATATATATGTATATATATAATATATATATATATATATATATATTTACAATGAACACAAGTATAGAGGAATAGTGGATATATTTGTGGAACGCAGTACCTTTGGTTGAGCTTGTCCAATTATTTTAGAATTTTATGTAATCTCTCCTTCTCTTTTTGACCGCCCTCCCTCCCTCCCCACCTAGCATGTGTCTTCACTCTTGAAATGGCAAAGTTCTTTTCTGCTTCCTCCTCCTTTTCTCTTTTCCTTCTCTCCCCTCTCACCTTGTTTCCTCCTCCTACTCTCTCTTCTTCCCCCTTCCCTCTTCCCCAGCTCCTCCACTCTCTTCCCCTCCACTCCATTCCCCTCCGCTACCCAACCCTACCTCCCTTCCCTGTCCCTCTCTTTCCCTCTCTTTCCCTCTCTTTCCCTCTCTTTGTCCTCTTCTTTCCCATTTTTTCTACTTCCTCCTTCAACTCTTTCTCCTCCTACTCCTACTCTTATGACGTGGAATGGAAAGCCATTTCGTGTTAATGTATGGAATGCTCTACCATCCAACGTCATCGACTCTTCTGCTGTTTAAATATTAAAAAAAAAAAACCGCTTACTTAGCTATAAACCTTCGAGTAGTATTATTTGCTCCAGTATAGTCAAGAAAATATCTATTACAGTGTTAGGTACCGTATCAGTCATGGAAGGACCAATAGGTCTGTTCCTATTCGTTAGTCCATATAACCCATATAACACCATGTAGGGTGAAATTTTAGAGCGAACTTTTTTTAGGGTGAAATTTCGGGGCGATATTTTGGAGAGTGAAATTTCGGGGCGATATTTTGGAGGAAGCTATTGTGGAGAATTTTTTGGATAGGGGAATTTCAGGGCGATTTTTTTTTTTTTTTTTTTTTTTTAGTGAAATGTGTTTAGCCATTGTTCAGATTTTTTTTACCTGACTTAAGAAGAAGACATTTCCATATCATTTCCTCATGACAAGAAACGATCCCATTTGCCAACGCAAATCTCATTTCACGATAGCACACTAAGGTCCGCAACGCTACTCATCAAACATCTCCGTCATCTATGCCCTCAAACATCATTTCCCAAACTTAACAAAAATAATATATAAATAGAAATAACAATAATAATAATGATGATAATGATAATAACAACAATAATAACAATACTACTACTACTAATACTAATAATGATAATAATGATATTAACAATAAAAATAATATGATATATAAAATAACGTAAACAGGATTATCCACAAGAATAGAAGAGCTGGTATCCACAGTACATGACAACCAATCCTAATCCTACTCTTCTCCATCTCCTCCTCCTCCTCCATATCCTCCTCCTCCATATCCTCCTCCTCCAACTCCTCCTTTACTCAACTTATATTCTCTCCCTCTTTGCTTTATATTTCTAATTCATTTTTCTTTTCTATTTTTTTTGTGGGGGGTGAGGCGTATATATATAGATGTATTATTTTTTGGTGGGGGGGAAGCCTTTTATCTCCTTCTGACGCGCAGATTGATGTCACACACGAACTTTTGCCTTCGACGTTCAAAGACATTCTTGTTGCCATGACTCACCAGTGGCTTCAGTTGTCAAGATTTTCTTTTTTTTTTTTATAAAGAAGGCAGGATCTTCCAAAAGAAATACTCTTACCAAAGGGTCTCCGCAACGTAAGAGTTCTTCTTTTTCTGCTTCTCCTTATAATTCTTTTCTTTTTGTTCTCTTCCCTCTCCTTCTGTTTCTGCTTCTTCTTTGCCCTTTTCTTCATCTTCTATTTCTTCTTCTCCTTCTTTTTCTTCTTTTTCTCCTCCTTTTTCTTCTTCTGCTATTTCTTCTTCCTACTCTTTTTCTTCTTCTCATTCTTCTTTTCCTTTTTCTCCTTCACTTTCTTCTCCTTCTTCTTTTATTCTTTCTTCTTCTCATTTTTCTCCTTATTCTTATTCCTTCCCTTCTTCTTCTTCTCATTTTTCTCCTTATTCTTATTCTTATTCTTATTCTTTCTCTTCTTCTTTTTTCTCCTCCTCATTCAAAAACGTTCCGATTAGATTTGTGTCATCATTAGGCCTAACAATAGTAGGTGACGCAATCCGAACAAAAGTTAACAAAACCGGTTAAGCCAAAGAATTCTCCAACTGGTATCATCTTGCCCTTAAAAGGCAACAGGTAGGAGGTGGGGGGAGAGGGAACGAGGGGTCGGTGAAAGGGGGATAAGGAGAGAGAATTTCTCTTCAAGACTCTCTGGGAGGAAATGAAAAGTTATGGCTTGTGATTGGCTAGTCGCTCCCGCCAATCACAAGCCTTCGTTCTTCGTTTTACTCTTTGGCTCCTTCGAGGCGATGTCGTGGGTCCCCCCCCCATCCCCCCACCGACACCGAAACTTTTTGTCATTATCGTTATTGTAACGAATGAATATTTTTGTTTATTTATTTATTTATTTGTTTGTTTGTTCATTTATTTGTTTATTTTTATTTTCTTTTATTCTATTTTTATCTTTTCATGTTTATCTATTTATATATTTATTTATATAGTTTATTTATTTATTTGTTTATTTTTATTTTTCATTTTATTCTATTTTTATTTTTTCATGTTTATTTATCTATTTGCTTATTAATTTAGTTTCATTGTTATTTGATCTTTGGAGACTACGATGGTGGGTGAGGAGATGTAGTATGTTCCTTTAACTGAATAAAATCACTTGACGGCAACCAGATTAGGTACCTAAAACGAGATTATCTTAAACTTGGTTGTAGTCTCCAAGAGCTGGATGAATACTTGACATACTTAGTCAACTTAACCAAGTTGTTTTGAGAAATTAATACAGTGTATTGGTGAGATAAGCAAGAGTTATAGAAGCGCTGGTTCAGGTGTGTTAGCGTGAGTACAGCTGGCTCCACTGATACGTACTAGAGTGCTTCATGGCCTTTTGGGAAGTGAAGAGCGTAGTTACCTTTAGTTCGTAGATTTAGTGAATCTCTTACGATACAACACAACCATATCGTAAATATAGGACGAAGAGAAATGATCTTCACACACACACACACACACACACACACACACACACACACACACACACACACACACACACACACACACACACACACACACACACACACACACACACACACACACACACACACACACACACACACACACACACACACACACACACACACACACACACACACAGAAAGAGAGAGAGAGAGAGAGAGAGAGAGAGAGAGAGAGAGAAAGAGAGAGAGACGGGACCCAACGAGCGTTGCTCATTTCATATACACAACATTTAGGTAAATACACATACATACATACATACATACATACATACATACATACATGAATACATTGCTCGATGATGTCATGGTACTGCACTCGACCGCTGATTGTGATCCGAGTTCGAGCCTCCCCCTGGGTTGAAATTTCTTTATCGCTGTACTGAGATCCGGCACTCCAATTCTGGTGGGCAAGGAGTTTTGTGTGTGCGTGTGTGTATGTGTTTGTGTGTGTGTGTGTTTGAGATAGATAGATAGAGAGAGAGAGAAAAGGAGAGAGAGAATTATCCACAGATCGGGCCATATATGAGCTTTGATCTTTCATCCATTAGGTTAATATATGTTGATTACAAAATTAGTACAAGAACCAAGACCATGGTGAATCACACACACACACTCACACACACACACACACACACACACACACACACACACACACACACACACACACACACACACACACAGATCCACACACACACACACACACACACAGATCCACACACACACACACACACACACACACACACACACACACACACACACACACACACACACACACACACACACACACACACACACACACACACACACACACACACACACAGATACACACACACATACACACACACACAGATACACACACACAGATACACACACACAGATACACACACACACACACTCACTCACACAAACACAAATACACACACACACACACACTCACACACACACAGATACACACACACTCACACACTTCTCATTTCCACCCAACTTCCTTTCAATTCACAACTCTATCCCTCAGCGCTGATAGGACCCAAGAAAGAATTACTCAGGCGCTCAGACTCTCTCGCCTTCGCTTGTTATACTCTGTACGCCCCTCGAATTTTTCTTCTACTAACTCAGACTCGTAATTTATTTTTGGTTTTTATGGTCTCCATAAGACAAAAGCATATCCAGCCCTGGTATCTATATAACAGCCTTCTTTTTATATAGTTCTATATATATTTTTTTTTATCTTGTAAGTTTTTTTTCTTCATCTTTTTATGTTTTTTCCATTCATTTCTTTTCTTTACATATCTTTCTCTTTTGCAATTTTCTCTCGTTTTCTTCCCTTATCTTTCTTTTCTTTCTTTTTTTATTTCTTTTGTTTCTTTTCTTTCTTTTTCTTTTTTCCTTTTTCCTTTTTCCTATTTTCACACTGTTTTCCTTTCTTCCCTGTAATAATCCTTGTCTAAATGGATATTCTAAATCATATAAATAGATAATGATTTCGAAATTCACAGTAAAATTTTACATCCACAATAGCCAAGAAAGATTGCTCATATTCTTTTTATATTAAAGACGTTATGAATATTTGAATTTTTGAATACTGAAGACTTTATGACGTCATATCGGCTAACGACTGCGACGATGCAAAATTTATATCATTATTGAAAATTGTTAGAAAATGTAGGGATTATTTTTTCCCAATAATATTCATTAATATCAATAGCCATCCTCGGCCACACAAAATGCTTTAATTACTAAGTCTTTGTAATGTGACCGTTGACATTGATGACGAAAGAAGAAATTCATCAACGACAGACATGAAGCGAACAATTATAGCTTTGCATGACCATTTTTGACAAAAGAAATGAATTGCAAATATCATTAGAACACTTTGCATGTTAATAAAGAACATTTTCAATAGTGCTAAATGTTACTCTAAGTTAGGTTAAGTTAGGTTAGAGAGGAAGGCCTAACCCAAGAGATAATATGAAGTAATTTTTTCTTCTTCTTTTTCTTTTCTCTTTTTTACTTCTTTTTTAACATTTGATTAATGTTACCTCATCTAGGCTAACCTAACCTAACCAACCCTAACCTAACCTAACTTAACCTAACCTAGCCTAACCTAACTAAACCTAACCTAACCTAGCCTAACCTAACTAAACCTAACCTAGCCTAACTTAACCTCACTACTCCTAACCTAACCCAATCTAACCTAACGTGACTTAACATAATCTCACCTAATATAACCTAATCTAACCTCGTCTAATCTAACCTGAACTAAACTAACCTAACCAAACCTAACCTAACTTCACCTAACCTAACCTCACCAAACCTAACCTAACTTCACCAAACCTAGCTTAATATCACCGATCCTAAACTAACCTAACGTTACCTCTCCTAGCAAAATATCACCTAACCTCAACCCAGCCCAACCCAACCCAACTCAACCCAATTTAACATGTTACGGGCGGCTGGTATGTGAAGAGACGTTACGTATAACGTCTAAGTGCTTAAGAACCAGCGCACTTCTAGAAGCCACTGTAGGACTGAACTATCTGGTCAGGGCCTAGATAATTCGTAAGACTAGAAGTAAAGGTAACAAAGAAGATTCCAGGAAAGGAATATTAAACTAGCGATAAAACTAGTAAACGAAATTATTAATGGAAAATATTTACAGGCAATCAACACAAAAGAGAATGGGCAGTAGGGTCAATGGGACCGTTACATGATTATGAGAATATGGAAATTATCGTTCAAATAAGAAACAAGATAAGTATACAATATGGTACTATCTAAGTACAAAGAGATCAGGAACATGCATCAGAATAAGTAATAAGTACAAATATAAGTAAAGTAATGCAATGTATATCAGACACGTAATGTAGGCAAAAAGGGTGATCACTTCACACCAATCGTCTCATGAATCTAAACCTTCTAGTTTTTATCAAGAGATCAATATGTGGGAATATGACAACGAGTCAGCGAATTCAACCGCTTATATACCATTGGACCGGAAACTGAATACTTCCGGGTGAGTGTGCGAGTGAGTGAAAGGAGGGGAGGAGGGTAAGTTAACACGTCAACATGGGTAGTTTTAGGACCCTCGACTCGCTTGAACAATCTATTTATTTAGTAACTGTCAAATCTGTGCGCTCCGAACTATTCAGGATTTCGCTTGTCTGTTTGTTCTACAAGAGTGCGCACCTCTCCGGACGTAGGCAAGATTACATATAGTGGACGGGCGTTACTGCTTAACATTGTTACAATACATACATAGACAAGAAATATGAACATAGTTATGTAATACAAAGGAACACAATTCTATAACATAATTACACAACATAACCTTTTTAACACACTATATAAGAGTCACCATAGTACGACGAATATATCAACACCAATATTACTCATCTCACCCAGAACTCACCACCTCCCACTCACCCATTCACCAACACAATCATCCTCGTTCTCTAAACAGTGGCCCTAAAATCTAAACCCTTTTTGGGGATCATAACCTTTATTAGGTGTTGACTGGCACCTAGCAACGACCAGGAGGAGGAGAAGAAGAAAGAGGAGGAGGGGTAGGAGAAGGAGGAGGAGGAGGAGGAGGAGGGGTAGGAGAAGGAGGAGGTGAGCTTTTGTGAAGGCGAACGCGTGGGAGGAAATTTTGGTATTGGTTCTTCTCTTCAGCCCCTCCCCTACACCATTCCCCCCATCCCCCCCACTCCCACATTCACTCCCACTCCCGCCTTTCACAGGCACTGCTTTCCTCATATGGTTTCTTCTCCTCCATTTATTTTTCACTCCAATCTTGTGCCTCCTCCTCCCTCGCCCATTAAATCCATTTTCCTTTCCTCCATCTTTACATAGAATTGCCCCTCTGCCTTGTATTCATGTGTGTGTGTATGTGGGCGGGGAGTTGTGTGTGTGTGTGCGTGTAAGGTCACAGTATTACCCATAGATCGGTCATACGAGCTCTGAGCTCTCTTCCGGGAGGGAAACAGCTGTCGATCATGAGTCCAACACGTGATCCGAAGACCAAGGTGAAACCAGGGTGAATCACATACATACACACACACATACACACACATATACACGTTGGGGAGTTGTTTGCGTGTGTGTGTGTGTGTGTGTGTGTGTGTGTGTGTGTGTGTGTGTGTGTGTGTGTGTGTGTGTGTGTGTGTGTGTGTGTGTGTGCGTGCGTGTGTGTGTAAGTGAGTGTGTGTGTGTGTGTGTGTGTGTGTGTGTGTGTGTGTGTGTGTGTGTGTGTGTGTGTGTGTGTGTGTGTGTGTGTGTGTGTGTGTGTGTGTGTGTGTGTGTGTGTGTGTGTGTGTGTAAGGTCACAGCATTACCCAAAGTTTGAGCATATATGAGCTCTAAGCTCTCATCCAGGAGGTTAATGGCTGTTGATCACGAGTCCAAACCGTGATCCAAGACCACAGTGAATCGCAATTACTCTCACGCACCACTCACAAAGTTTCCTAAGTGGGTCTATGACACTAAAATTAGTGGTAGCTAGTGAAATCACGCTATTGAAGAAGTCTCAAGGAGATGGAAGGAACAGCAAAACATAAAGTGTGTGGAATACAAGAGGAAACAGGTTACGAACGAACTCGTGTTCAAGGTTGAATAAAATCCCGCGACGACCTCAGGTCACTGCCCAGACTCATCTGGAGTGAGGTCGTTGACTCCTATCGTTATTTTCCCTCTCTCACTTTTTCTCTCTCTCTGACTCTCTGACTCTCTCTGGCTCTCTCTTTGATTCTCTGACTCTCTTTCTCTCTGACTCTGACTCTCCCTTTGGTTCTTTCTTTAACTCACTCTCTCTCTCTCTCTCTCTCTCTCTCTCTCTCTCTCTCTCTCTCTCTCTCTCTCTCTCTCTCTCTCTCTCTCTCTCTCTCTCTCTCTCTCTCTCCCTGGCCCTCTCTTTGACTCTCTCTCTCCCTCCCCCCTCTCTCTCTCTCTCTCTCTCTCTCTCTCTCTCTCTCTCTCTCTCTCTCTCTCTCTCTCTCTCTCTCTCTCTCTCTCTCTCTCTCTCTCTCTCTCTATCTATCTATCTCTCTCTCTCTCTCTCTCTCTCTCTCTCTCCTTCTCCCCTTCTCCCCTCCTCCCCTCGGGTCATTTGCTCAACTGCAGTAGATTTAAGAGAAGCGGTAATGACTCATCCAAAGACTGAGATTGGAAAACTCTCCAATGGTCTTTGAACCGTGAGGTCTCCCCGGAGAACCTCCGTAGCAGGTTGAAGACTCTTCCTTGACCAGGAGGAGGAGGGGACGGGGGGGGGGGAGGGGGGTAAAGGTTCTTCCAACTCCTCATCTTCTATTCATTCGAGAATTTGAATATTTCTCTCCTCTCTGAAGGGACGTGGTATGTGGATTGAATCGGATTACTTTGAATTAGCTTCAGCAGGGGAATTACTTTATATTTCCTGAAAAGTGTGTAGACTCTATGAACATTACGTGCACCTGTTTTTTTTTTTTTTATGCGCTGGTAGCCTTGGCAGAAGCGTGCGGGTCTCCGGGTTCGAGTCCCGCAATAGGCGCCTCATGGCGTGTGTTTCTCAACTCCTCCTCCTCCACCTCCTTCTCTTCCTCCTCCTTCTCTTCCTCCTTCTCCTCCCCCTCCTCCCCCTCCTCCCCCTCCCCCTCCCCCCTCCCCTTCCCCCCTCTTTTTCTCCAATTCCTTCTCCTCCTCCTACTTCTTCCCCTCCGGTTAAGTCTTCTTATTCTCCTCTTCCACCTTCTCCTCCTCTTCCTCCTCCTCCTTCTTTTCTCCTCCTCCTCTTTTTCTTCTCCTCCTCCTCCTCCTCCTCCTCCTCCTCCTCTCCCTCCCCTTCCTCCTTCTTCTTTTTCTTCTCCTCCTCCTCCTTTTTCTCCTCCTCGTCCTCCTCTTCCTCCTCATCCTCCTCATCCTCCTCTTCCTCCTCATCCTTTATCTCCTTCTTTACCCGGTAGTTCTTAAAAGTTCTAAACAAAAGAGAATCGTCTTATAGTATCCAGAATAAAGTATTTTAAGTTATCACTGCTATTTGTGCTTGATAAAGGGTCAAGTCCTCTCTGCGGATACCATAGTTTAATTGAATAAGATCGCTTGGTTCCGTCAAGAAAAGATTTAATGAAGTGTGTCACAGAACTCGAATAATGATCAAATCGAGGTTAGACTGTTAGCTATTTTTGTGTCAGATTGGGTCAAGACTGGTAACCGGGATGTGTGTCAGATTAGGTCAAGTCGTCTATTTTTTTTTCAGGCTGGGAAGTCTGTTATTTTATTTGTTTATTTACTTGTTTATCTATTTTTTAATCTTCATATTAGACCATGATTGGTGCCTCGTCCCAGGTCATAAACTGATCTTGAAATTACTCCGTTGACCTTGACTTTGCCCCGAAGTCAGGTCAAACTGTGACCTCTTCCTGAACATGTATTTGATCAGAAATTTTAATTATTTTATATTTTTGTGCTCTGTTGGTGTCATCGGTAGCGTGCTTGTCCCGTATTCACCAAATTTTGGGTTCGAATCCCGCACTCATCCCCAATTCCCAGCAGCGACTGTTCCCTACCCCCAACAGTCCCCATAAACGCATCATAGGGCAAAGGTGGCGGCTTCGGCCGCAGCTACTCAGCGCCTCCTGGCGTAGGCACCTCACCTTCACCCGTAGGGAGGAATTATCTGAATGTTTTATTCAGCCAATGTTCTATGGATATATAGACATCCTACGGACCAGAGTCACATATATTTTTTTCTTTATGATTACTTTAGAAAATTAATTTCATTCTTCTTTTGGATTCTCGTCTGGACTACAAGGACCTTTGGCAGAAAGTGAAACAAAATGAGCAAGAGGAGAGAGAGAGAGAGAGAGAGAATAAGAGAGTGAGAAAGAGAGAGAGAGAAGGAGAGAGAGGAAGAGAGCGAGAAAGAGAGAAAGGGATGGAGAAAGAGAGAAGGAGAGAGAGGAATCTTTAACCTTTATTTACACGTAGAAATGAAATAGGAATATACTGTGAAATTTTATTTCGAAAGGTTACGATTCGCTGCGAGATTTTATGGTTTAGAGTATTGCAGCTTCTTGTTCGCTCCTTCCCAAGGGGGGCCCGAGCAGGTCTCACTGGGGAGGAGAGGAGGGCGAGAGGGGGAGGTGAAAGGGGGAAAGGGGAGGGGAGGGGAGGAGAAAGGCGAAAGGGGAGAGAAGGGATGAGGAGAAGAGAAGAGGGGGAAAGGGAGGGGAGGAGGAGGGGAAGGTAGGGAAGAGGAGGGAAAGGGAAAGGGGGGAAGTTAGGGAAGGGGACGAGAAAGAAGGGGAGGGAATGGAAAAAGAGTGAAAGGAAAGTAGAGTGGAGGGGAGGGGAAAAATCGAAAGAAGAGGAAGGAATGGGATAAGAGGGGAAAGGAAGGGGAGGGAATGGGAAGGGGAGGGGATGGAATGGAATGGGGAGTGGATGAAAAGGAAGCAGAAGGAAGGGGAGGGGAGGGAATGGAAGAGGATGGAATGAGAGGGGAGGGAATGAGATGGGGAGGGGATGGAAAGGAAGCAGAAGGAAGGGGAAGGAAAGGGGATGAAATGGGAAGGGAAGGAGAGGGGAAGGAAAGAAAGGGGAGGGGAGGGAATGGGAGATGAGGGAATGAGAGGGGAGAGAATTGGAAGGGAGAGGTACTGTATTTCCAATGAATTTTGAGTATCACTGAAGGGGAGGGTAAGGAAGGGAAAGGGAAGGAAGGGAAGGGGAGGGAGACCTATTTCCAATGAATTTTGAGTATCACTGAAGAGGTGGTTTCAAAGGCTATGGTTTCGTTGAAGACCATCTATATATATATATATATATATATATATATATATATATATATCTATATATATATATATAATATATATATATATATATATGTGTGTGTGTGTGTGTGTATATATATATGTGTATATATATATATATATATATATATATATATATATATATATATATATATATATATATATAATATATATATATATACACTTTCGTCAATATAATATATAAATATAAACTACACATTCATTCACAACAGAGTCATACCATTGATGAATAAAATTACCTGACGTTAACAAAGACCAATTCTGGAATACATTTCATTTAGCTAAAGAGCTCAGCCACAGGAACAGCGTTTAACCAGAAAAAATATATAAACCTGTGATTCCCTATTTTATATGACGCCCTTTTTTTTGCTTATAGCAGACCCACACGCCCCTCCCTTTTTGTATGGACTTATACATTATACACAGTTTTATATTATATACATTATACATGATTATATACTTATCAGAAAACGGGTTGGGATGAATGATAGAATTATACTTTGCGTGTATGTAACGGCAGATACTTATTCTTGGAATGGTTTCATTATTCTTGTTAAACCATGGGTTTTGAGTAGATGACTTCACTTCCCCCCCCCCCTTTTGTATATTCTCTTTACCTCTCCCTAGGGGGTCGCGCCCCCTAGTTTGGAAACCACCGACATAAACCATGACACTGGACCGAGAAGGTTCCAAGAATCGTCGCACGAGCTCGACCCAGAGACCGCAACTCTTCTTCTTCGGGTGACTTCGACTGCACCTTGAGGGACTTCGCGGTTCACAGCGCATATTGATCAATGATTCGCTTCTCGAGCTCTGTCGCGCCCGTGAGCGCTCCATGCGATTCCGGATCGGGCAGGAAGACTAGAAGGAGGAGCAAGAGGAGGATGAGGAAGAGGAGAACGAAGAGGAGCAGGAGGAAGAGGAGGAAGAGAAGAGGAAGAGGAGGAGAAATAAGAGGAGCAAGAGGAAGAAGAGAAATGGAGGAGGAGCAGGAAGAAAAGTAGGAAGAGAAGAGGAGGAGGAGCAGGAAGAAAAGTAGGAAGAGGAAAAGAAGAGAAGAGGAGGATAAGGAAAAGAAAGAGGAGGAGGAAGAGGAAGAGAAAGAGAAAGAGGAGAAGGAAGTGAAAGAGAACTCATGGTCGACCTATGTGTTTCCGCCCCGAGTAGGAGGAAGAGGAGGACCACCCATGGGCGTTCCATGGGTTTCCGGCTCAAGCAGGAGGCCCAGGAGGAAGAGGAAGAGGAAGAAGAAGGGGGAGGAGGAGGAGGAGGAGGAGGAGGTTCTATATTCCCGATTGGATTAGGAGGAGGAGAAGGAGGAGGAATAAGAGGAAGAGGAATAGGAGGAGGAAGAAGAAGAACAAAATAAGGAAAAAGAGAAGGTGGGACAGGAGGAGAAGGCCAACGAAGAGGTGGAGTAACAGCAGAAGTAGGAGAAGCGGCAGCAGAGGGAATAAAGAGGAGGAGGAGGAGAGGAGAGGACTGTGTGTCGGGTGGCAGGTCCACCCAAGAGGATAAGAATCTGCTTAGGATCCTTCTCCTCTTCATATCTTGGAACATTTCCGCATTTTACTTTTTCTCAGTGGAGACAGACTTTGGACCAAAATGGGTCTTGCTGTGTTGAGGTAATTTTCTATTATCATTGTTATTATTGATGTCGTTGTTACTATTATTATCATTATTATTGTTATTATTATTATTGATATTATTATCATTGATATTATTATCATTATTATTATTATTATTGTTGTTATTATTATTATTGTTGTTATTATTATTATCATTATTATTATTATAATATTATTAGTAGTAGTATTATTACTTATCAGTATTGCCATTATTGTTATTTTATTAATATTATCATCATCATAATCAATCATCATCACTATTATTACTATTATTTTATTTTTTCTACAGAATGACATTGTGTGACACACTGCTAGCTAACAATCTGTGTGTGTGTGTGTGTGTGTGTTTGTATCTGGAGGGAATCTGTTTTCAGACAGAATCAGGCTGACGCGAACCGCCAAATCGGTCTAATTAGGGTCAAAACAGTCACGTGACTGAGAGAGTGCCAGATGAGGCACTGGCGGGGTGTCTCGTGGCATTCACCTCCCCTCCTCCACTCTCCCTCCCTCCTCTCACTCCCCCCCTCCCCCTCCCCTCTCCCCCTTCCCCCTCCCACTCCCCCCTCCCACTCCCCCCTCCCACTCCCCCCTTTCACTCCCTTCTCTCACTCCCCCCTTTCACTCCCCCTTTCCCCCTACCATCACCCTCCTCTCCCCTACTCCCCTCCCTCCTCTCCCCCTCTCCCCTACTCTCCTCTCCCTCTACCCCTACCCACTCCCTTTATCCTATCCCCATACTCCCTACTCCCTCCACCTAACCCCTCCTCCCTCCACCCTCCCACCCTTCCCTTCCCCCTCCCTTTCTCCCCTTCTCCCCTCCCCCTCTCTCCTCCCTTTCTTCCCTTCCCCCTCCCCTTCTCCCCTCCCCTTCTCCCCTCCCCTTCTCCCCTCCCCTTCTCCCCTCCCCTTCTCCCCTTCCCCTCTCTCCTTCCCTTCTCCCCTTCCCTTCTCCCCTTCCCCCTCCCCTTCTCCCCTCCCCTTCTCCCCTCCCCTTCTCCCCTCCCTCCTCCCCTCCCCTCCCTCCTCCCCTTCTCCCCTCCCCTTCTCTCCCCTCCTCTCCCCCTCCTCTTCTCCCTTCTCCCCCATTCCCTCTTCCCTTACTCCCTCTTTCCTTACTCCCTATTCTCTCTCTACCCCGTCCCCCTCCTCCTCTTCCCCTACTTCCTCTCCCCTCTCCCCCTGTCCCTATTACTGTACTCCACCCTCACCCTATCCTCTCCCCCTCACCCCTCTTCCCCTACCCCTCTTCCCCTACCCCTCTTCCCCTACCCCTTCACTTCCCTCTTTCCCCTATCCCCCTCCACCTTCAACCCTCAACCCTTCCACTCAACCTTTCCACCCTCTTCCCTTCCACCCTCTTCCCTTCCACTCAACCCTTCCACTCAACCCTTCCACTCAACCCTTCCATTCAACCCTTCCATTCAACCCTTCCAATCTACCCTTCCCTCTGCCCTTCCCCCTCCCCCCTCACTTTCCCCTTCTCCTATACCCCTCTTCCTCTCCCCCTCCCCCTCTTCCTGCCCCCCCCCCTCGGCCTGCCCCCCCCTCGGCCTGCCCCCCCCCCGGCCTGCCCCCCCCCCCTCGGCCGAATTGCCTGTAAATCTTCGCCCGACACCTGATACCTGGTTCTGGCACTATAGATGGCTGCTGTGTCGGACATCAGCATGTGTGACACACAATGCTGGCTCCTTCCAGCATATGCATTCCAGCACTGTTGTTGTGGAGGTCACTTGGTGGTTTCTGGAATTCCGTGGGGGTCTTCTGGCGTAGCGATGCTTTTGGTACCTATGGTGACACTGAGGTGGCTCTCAGAGTCTTGACCTGCCCCTCTCTCTCTCTCTCTCTCTCTCTCTCTCTCTCTCTTCTTCTTCTTCTTCTTCTTCTTCTTCTTCTTCTTCTTCTTCTTCTTCTTCTTCTTCTTCTTCTTCTTCTTCTTCTTCTTCTTCTTCTTCTTCTTCTTCTTCTTCTTCTTCTTCTTCTTCTTCTCCTCCTCCTCCTCCTCCTCCTCCTCCTCCATCTCCTCCATCTCCTCCATCTCCTCCATCCGGGCCGGAATGCCAGAGGAGTGCAACAGGTAGTATCCGGGCAGGTCTGGGACCGCCCAGACAAGGAAGAACTTCGACAAGTTTTGTAGACTCGAGTGGCTGAAGAAGGGCAAGGGAAGGAAAGAGGAGGAAGGAGATTCAAAGTAAACACAATTTTGTCGAAACTTTTCTTTTTCAGTTTAGAAAATATTTTTTATTTTTTTTTCAGTTTTTTTGTAATGTCTTCGGTTTTGTCTTCCTCCCACGCTCTCTCCCTCCTCTCTCTCCCTCCTCTCTTTCCCTCCTCTCTTTCCCTCCCCTCTCTCCCTCCCCTCTCTCTGTTTCTCCTCTGTCTCTCTATCCATCTATCTATCAGTCTATCATCATCTAGCTACCGATTACCCCATCTGCATCAGTTTTCTCTCTCCCTCTCCCTCTACTCTCTCTATTTCTCCTTGCCTCTCTATCTGTCTGTCTATATGTCTGTCTTCCTAACTATCTATCTTCCTATATCAATCTACTTGTATATCTTCATCTATCTGTCTACCAGTTATTCTGTCTATCTGTATCAGTTTTCTCTCTCGCAATCTCTCTCCTCCCTCTGTTCCTCTTTCTCTATTTTTTCTTTTCTCATTAGCTATTCATTTCCTTATCTGTCTAACTGTCTATCAATCTATCTCCCTATCTGTCTTTTTCTTTCTCTGTCACTCTATTTATCTATCGATATATCTATCTCCTTATCTCCCTATATTTTTCTCTATCAATCTGTATATCTATATTTAATCTGTTCTCAAGGCTTAGTTAACATCTGATTATCTATATACCGAAAATATATCGCCTAGTCAATTCCCTCCACATTACTATAGTCTGTGCGCTCTAAGAAGTCCGCTCAAGGTGTAACATACGTCATTCAGCCAAGTCAACCTCAGTACATCCCTCTCTCTCTCTCTCTCTCTCTCTCTCTCTCTCTCTCTCTCTCTCTCTCTCTCTCTCTCTCTCTCTCTCTCTCTCTCTCTCTCT
Source organism: Oratosquilla oratoria (assembly GCF_046742065.1). Lineage (NCBI taxonomy): Eukaryota > Metazoa > Arthropoda > Malacostraca > Stomatopoda > Squillidae > Oratosquilla > Oratosquilla oratoria. Next base: position 66,186,532 of record NC_134786.1, read on the forward strand.
CTCTCTCTCTTATTTTCCATCTATGTGCTATTTGATTTTTGTTTGTATTCTGTATATTAAGAAAGAAGCTTTATAGTAGAATTGTATCGCTTTTTAGGGTTAAAACAACGATTTGAATCAATTATATGAGATGTGGCAACAGCGCTTTATCTCCCCTATGTTGCCACAGGTGAGACAAGCGGGATGGGATATAGGTAATTATCGTTGTTATAATCCTAAAAAATAATACGCATTGTACAACACAGCTTTCTTTACTATGTACAGAATATACACAAAAAATAATAAATAAAGTAGCACATAGATGGGAAAGAAGGGAGAGAAGTGCATGTACTAATGTTGATTTGGCAGAATGGTGATTAGTTAATCACGACGTATACCACACCCGGAACGGAATTCTTGGAGGTCACAGACTATAGTAGATTTTATTCAGTTGGGCTTCGATCCCTTCCAGTTGTTATCGACATCGAGACTCATCCCCTTGTCATGAGTTAATGAGAGCAAGGTATTTAGAGATCAATGCCCTCCCTTTGATGTGTCATGTGTTTCATGTGTCATGTGGGGGGGGGAGTGTAAGTGTCCTCCTCGGTAATATCTGACATTTCACCTTTTTTTTTTTTTTTTTTTTTTTTTTAGGGGGAGATGGCCATGATCAAAGGCAATTCGGAGTTGGGACATGTTCTAATTATTGTTCTACCTGTTCTACCACCATCGGAAATTCGAGTTGTAATTGTGAACTTTTGACTGTGATGATGATGGAGATGGTGATTACGGTAATGGTGGTGATGGAGCTGGCGGTGTTGATGGTTGTGTTGAAGGTAATGGTGCTGGTGGTTGTAGTGATAGTAACAACGACTGTTTGTCGTCAGGCGATTTTATTCAGCCGAGAGCAATTCCCAGGCTCACCGAAGGGTACAAGTTGTCTCTAGGAAAAGGTGAACCAGGAGGAGGAGGAGGAGGAGGAGGTGAGAGAAGGAGACACCGAGTTCAATCATGCACTTCACCGACGCCACGTTGAAGGAAAGAGGAGGAGGATGGAAAGAAGGAATAGGAGCAGGAAAGTGAGGAGGAGGAGGAGGAGTAATAGGAGAAAGGGAGGAGGAGGAGGAGGAACAGAAGAAAGGGAGGAGGAGGAAGACGAGGTGTAGGAGGAGGAGGAGGAAGAGGAGTAGGGGGAGGACGAGGCGTAGGAGGGCGAGGCGTAGGAGGAGGAACAGAAGAAAGGGAGGAGGAAGAGGAGGAAACGGAGGAGGAGGAGAAGGAGGCGGAGGGAGGAGGGGGGAGGACTTAATTAAGCGCTTTCAATAAGGTCCATATCATTCCGCTCACCAGCCTTCAGAAGACGTGTGAATATCAAGTGAATTCGGGGAGAAAACACCTTCAGTAGGGGCGCCGGATCGGATAAGCGCCCATACGCCCAATGGGGCGCGTCGGTAGGCGATTGGTAGGATTATGGTTCCGGGGGCGACAGGATGAGTTGTGATGAGTCATCTACCAGACTCTCAAATGTGTCTTAAGTGTCTACCAGATTCTCAATCGTGTTTCTTGTGTCTGCTAGATTTTAAAGCGTGTTTCAGGTGTCTACCAGATTCTCAAACGTTCTCAAGTATTTACCAGATTTTCAAATATTTGTGTCTCAAGTGTCTACCAGATTCTCAAACGTGTTTCATGTGTCTGCTCGATTTTCAAACGTGTCTCAAATGTCTACCAGATTCTCAAACGTGTCTCAATTATCTACCAGATTCTCAAACGTATCTCAAGTGTCTAACAGATTCTCAAACGTATCTCAAGTATCTACCAGATTCTCAAATATGTCTCAAGTGTCTACCAGATTCTCAAACGTGGTTCATGTGTCTGCTAGATTTTCAAACATGTCTCAAGTGTCTATCAGATTCTCAAACCTGTCTCAACTATTTACCAGATTCTTAAACGTATCTCAAGTGTCTACCAGATTCTCAAACGTGTCTCAAGTATCAACCAAATTCTCAAATATGTCTCCAGTGTCTACCAGATTCTCAAATGTGTCTAAAGTATCTACCAGATTCTGAAATATGTCTCCAGTATCTACCAGATTCTCACATGTGTCTAAAGTGTCTACCAGATTCTCAAACATATCTCGATTGTCTACCAGATTCTGAATCATGTCTCAAGCGTCTACCAGATTCTCAAACATGTCTCAAGCGCCTACCAGACTCTCAATTGTGTCTCAAGTATCTACCAGATTCTCAAACCTGTCTCAAGTATTATATGGTCACCCTGCATCTTTCAGGGCTACAAAGGGAAAAAGAAAAATTCTCAAGAAAATTAAAACAAGTGTCACGTCACAATCCAGAAAAAATTACGTCATAAAAGCGTCATAAAAACGTCTATTTCATCTAATGAGAAAAGTTCTGCCGCTCTGTTGACTTCATAAAGAAATTAAAATTTTCCACATAAACTTGGGGCCCAATTGATTCCCCCTCATCGCTGATTGGCTGGCTGACAGTCTCATGCCTCCATATGACGTCAGAGCTGGCAGCTTGAAAATATTGGATGAAAATTTTATAACATCTTCAACACTGGGTCGCTCTATTACATCCAAAAAATCTTACAGTATTATAAAAAAATAAAATAAAAAATAAAAGAAAAAGGAAAAGAAGACAACCCTTGATGGAGGCGAAGGGGTCGACCCGCCCACGGAGTCCATGCCCGGGACAAATAATGGAACCTGTTGGGATTTTTTTTTTTTTTTTTTTTTCCGAGTGGGAAGGGTGGCTACGTGGGAGCTTATTCGAAGATACCGTGGGGACTGGCGCCCGCGTGTGAATGAAGCAAAGCGCTCCCTGGCGTATGCTCACAATTGATGAATATATATATATATATATATATATATATATATATATATGTATGTATGTATGTATGTATGTATGTATATATATGTATGTAATGCTCTTATTCGTATTCATTACGGTGTCTCCCCTTGGTTGAAAAAGTCCTCTGATGTTATCCAGAATTTTTTCTATAAAGATTGTCTCTGCTCCGAAGGAATTGATACGACCATAGACATAGGAAGATTCACGCAACTTCGGAATTACCCAGAGCTTATAGGAGTTCAAGAAAGAAGGATGTGGGTACCCACAACTTAGAGAGATTGAGATGCTGGGTGAGGAGTGGGGGAAAAGAGACGGAAGTGGGGAGGAGGGGAGGGGAGACCCATTTAGTTATCAAGGACTAACTAACAGAGATGTAGACTTCGGAGTTTTCTTCGGATTTTTTTGTTTTCAAAGAGTCCGTGGCATTCATTGGATTTCTGGTTTTCGAGAGTTTGTGGCCTCCCTTGGAATTTTGGTTTTCGAGAATCCGTGGCATTCTTCGGATTTTTTTGTGTACGAAGTTTCGTAGCTTTCTTCGGATTTTTGGTTTTTGAGAGTTCGCTGCTTCTTTCGAATTTTTGGGTCTCAAGAGTTCGTCGTATTCTTTTGATTTTTGATTTTTGAGAGTCCGTAGCATTCTTCGGAGTTTTGGTTTTCGAGAGGTTGTTGTACGAATATGCTTCGGATTTTTGGTGTCTCAAGAGTTCGTAGTTTTCTTCGGATTTTTTGTTTTCGAGAGTTCGTAGCATTCTTCGGATTTTTGGTTTTCGAGAGTTTCCATAATTGGAAACGGAGAATATTTCAAAGGGTCTTTTCGGCATCTAGAGTCCTCAACAGATGCAAAGAAAATTTTCACTCGATCTCATTCACGAAGTCTCACCAATCAATAAGAATTTTCAACTTAATACGCGAGCATTGATCGGGTTGGTTATTTAGTTGTGAGATGTGCATCAGGTTCACACAATGGTAACTCTGCAAGGTAGTTATGTATGAACTAGTTAAAAGGTCTTGTTCACCTATCTATAGATTCAAAATTGATCGAACTTCTTATTGTTCTTTTTTCAAAACTGTTCAACAAGTGTAAGAGAGAGAGAGAGAGAGAGAAAGTTATTCTGGAGCCCAAACCTGCAAGCTGATTAGAATTTTAGTAGTTTCAATCTATGTAAGAATGTTGCACCATAACGTCAGCCATAACAACGATTTATTATACAAACGTATCTTATCACTCAACTGATTAGGTCGTGAAACTCACGTAAGGGATTGTTGTTTTTTATTGTTTTTTAGAGAAGTTAAGATTTTTTTCCAAAAAGAGGCGTCATCCAACCCGGATAGCGCCATTATCATCATATCAGGAATTTCGACATTGTGTCTTTAATGAAGCTGTCTACCTGATTATCTCATCACTGACTCGACCAGGAATTTTTCCATTTCATCTTTTCAAATTTTTTTTTTTTTTCATTTTGACATTTTAATTTTCATTTCTTTCTTACTTTTGTTTCTAAAGTCGTTCATTTGCTATCATAAAACTTCACTGATCAACAATAATGGCATGAGTAAAATTATGAAATTATATTGAGTATCTAATATTTCTGATAAAGAGTTGAGTCATTTTCCACAATTCCAAATGCAGACCTCCCTATCCTTGGTAATTGCATAGCTTTGGATAATGAGGACTTCTAGAAAGAAATAATGTGTGAACGATACAAACTATCGATGCACCAAAGCTCTATTTGTGTTTACCGAGTTCCCAGCATCTTAACAATATGGTAATTGTTGGACAAACTTTTTATCAAAAAAGAAAAAAAAAAGTATAGAGAAAATAGTATAGTGGATCTTCATTGGAAATGACTTATGCATTTACGATACCAAAAATGTATAGATAAATAAGTAAAGCAGTTAAATAAGCAAATTAATTAGATAATAAACATATAAGTAAATGAATAAATAGATCAGTGAATGATCAAGTAAATAAATAGATAATTCAATAAAAAAATGAATAAATAAACAGAATTCGAGAACAACCCTTCAATGTTAAATTTATTTAAAAGCATTTCACGATCATACACGCTACCAGCCGTATAGACTTGATTGGATCTATTTGTGGCGTCCACACGGGAATGTTAATTGTTATACCTAACTTGATTTATTACTTGAAATACTAGTTTAATTGCACGCACCCTTCCAACCTTGCTATTACCCCTGGTAATACTTTGTCACTAAATTTTTAGTCCCCATCTTGATACACAATTCCCAGGGGTACTATATTTCCTTGTCTCATATTGTTGCTCCCTCTCCAAGTCCTAATTAAACGTGTTTGTTTCCCCTAATCTTCTTAATTATCTCTGACCTTTCCACTGTCTTACTAATGAATTTAACCCTTAGAGCAGCATTTCCCTTTCTGAGACCATGTTATTGATTGTTATGACCAGTTCGGTAGATTTTTTTTTATTATCTTTTTATTTTTACATTTCGAGGTCCTTTTCATCATTAATTACTATATTTTGTAGCCTTCCATTGTTACTGCGACCCAGGTCTTCGTTTGACAGTTGTTCGTTTGTTTTATTTCCTAATTACTTTGACGCAGTTTCAAACACAATTAAGTCTACGGTATTTTGTTGTCATGTTTGACTAAGTTATCAACATCATCATCATCATCATCGTCATCATCATCATCATCATCATCATCATCATCATCATCATCATCATCATCATCATCATCATCATCATCATCATCATCATCATCATCATCATCATCATCATCATCATCATCACCATCACCATCACCATCATCATCATCATCATCATCATCATCGTCATCATCCTCATTTCATTGTTATCATCATTGTTTATGTTAAAACAGTGTTCTCTGCATAATTATTGAATTATGTTTGTTTTATTTTATTTTATCTATTTATGAATTATCTATTTTTCTATTTATTTATTTATTTTTTATTTATTAATTTGTGTTATTCTATTCTACCTTCTTTTATTTTTGTCATCGGACCTAGTTATGCAAGATATCTCCCGTTCGCACTCCACAATATTAACAAATTCATGTAATTTTATTTTCTGGAATAAAAATTATTTGAAGGCGATTGTTCTATTAATGGTTAATTAGTATTGAAAAATGTAAGACAGGGGAAGAAAATATTTCACTGTGTATTCATATGCGAAAAGTTATTTCGATCTACATACTCGTATATACGAGTAAATATCATGCTCTCTTTATGCTTTATTTATCTCACCTCTCTCTCTCTCTCTCTCTCTCTCTCTCTCTCTCTCTCTCTCTCTCTCTCTCTCTCGATACTTGTTATTCACAGAACTTAATAAAATCGTTTTTATTTAACCTGAATAAAATATGTCGATTGCATCATCGAAGAAAAGGTTTAATGAAATCTTAATCTCTAATCTGAATAAAATTGTCTGTTTTTCAACGATAATGAAACAAAATAATAAATTGTAAAGAAAAGTAAAAAATTAAATGAACAAGTAATAGATAAAAAACGTATAAGAATATATATATAGACATATAGAAATATAATTTTTATTAATACAAAATGCGTCATTGAAGACCTCATCATAATATTTTGCTACGAAAAAGTTCCCCAAGCTGAATAAAATTTAAAATTTTGCACAGAGTACACTCAGATACTAACAAGGTTTCTTTTATGGGGAAAAAAACATCTACCATAATGTTTTCCTTCCTCCTCCTCCTCTTCCTCCTCTTCTTCCTCTACTTCTTCCTCTACCTCATCCTCTTCCACTACCTCATCCTCTTCCTCTACCTCATCCTCTTCCTCCTCTTCCTCTACCTCATCTTCTTTACCACATCCTCTTCCTCCTCCTCCTTTTCCTCCTCCTCCTTTTCCTCCTCCTCCTTTTTCTCCTCCTCCTCTTCTTCCTCCTCCTCTTTCTCCTCCTAAATTATTATTTTACGCCTGTATTCACCGTTGAGAACAGCAGAAACGATCTGCCAGTCCCACCAGGATAGACAGTATCCACACGCCTACATGATGCGTGTTATAGACAAACTCAGAATATGCAGATCGCCTGGACCAGACAAATTTTACCCGAAATTATTCAAGGAAGTTAAAGAAGTAATCTGCAAGCCCCTGAGCGTGATTTTTAACTTATATTTACAATTTAGAAGAGTTGTGCAAGAATGGAAACTAGCAAATGTTGGTAATAGTAATGTCCAGGCCAACTACATGATGAATGATGTACAACATAACATAAGAACATAAGAATGAAGGAGGCCACAAAAGACCATAAGGCCTACACTAGGCAGTTCCATGCCCATTACCACCTATCATCCCTATCCATAAAGTTGTTTTAACTTTTTCTTAAAACTACCAATAGTTTCAGTGTTCACTACATGGCTACTAAGTCTATTCCACTCGTTGACCACTTTGTTGGTAAGCCAGTTCTTGCCTATTTCCTTCTTAAATCTAAATTTGTCCAACTAAAATCCATTACCCGAGTCCTGCCCTACTGTCTTGATATGGTGGCCCTGTGCAAGAATGGAAACTAGCAAATTTTGTGCCTTTGGTCAACAAGGGTGACAAATCTAATCCTGATAATTGTAAATCCCAAGTCTTCCCGAGAGGCAGAATTATGGAATTCTTGGAGAAAAACAGTATTAATAAAGATTCACAACATGGTTTCCGAAATAAGCGCTCGTGTCTGACAAACCCTCTCGGCTTCTTGCAAGATATTTAAGAAATGTACGAAGAAGGGAGGTCTGTTGACGATATATATGTAGATTTCAAAAATGTTTTGATAAAGTCACTCATAAGAGATTACTAAGATAACTAGAATCCCATTGTATAGTAGGTCACATTCACCGATGGATTTCTGAATGGCTGTTTGATGGTAAGCAACGTGTTGTTCAGAATGAAAAATGCTCAGATTGGCATTGTGTATCAAGTGGAGTACCTCAGGGATCAGTCCTAGGTCCTGTACTCTTTCTGATATACATTAATTACCTGTATGAAAATATAAAGTGTAAATAATCCATATTTGCAGATCGTACCAAAATTTCAAATAAGATGATATTCATAACACAGAAACAAGAATTACAAAATGATTTGAACATTTTATAGAAATAGGCCAAAAATTCCCAAACGTTTTTCAGTATAGATAAATACAAAGTACTTCATGTTGGTAATAGTAATGTCCAGGCTATCTATACGATGAATGGTGTACAACATAAGAACATAAGAATGAAGAAAACTACAAGAGACCATAAGGCCTACACTAGGCAGTTCCATGTCCATTACCACCTATCATCCCTATTCATTAAGTTCTTTAATCTTTTCTTAAAACTACCAATAGTATCAGCGCTCACTACTACATGGTTACTAAGTCTATTCCACTCGTTGACCACTCTATTGGTAAAACAGTTCTTGCCTATATCCTTCTTAAATCTAAAATTCTCCAACTCAAATTCATTACTACGAGTCCTGCACTGTTTTCTTAATATGATGATCATGTCAAATGTAGAACAAGAGAAAGGCCTTGCTGATGTGATCTCAAATTATCTCAAGCCAGGCAGACAGTGTTGGGAAGTCATTAGAACTGCAAACGAATTAATTGGATTTATAGGTAGAGCTTTTGAGTTTAGAACTGAAGAAATTATTCTTAATCTTTACAATGCCCTAGTCAGACCTAACCTAGAATACTGTGTACAGTGCTGGTCTCCATATTACAAGAAGGATATACAGAAGTTAGAAAGAGTGCAGCGTAGAGTAACAAAGCTCATTCCTAGGTTGCGGAACAAGCCATACGAAGAGCACTTAAGGGAACTAATTTTGTTTGGTCTTTCAAAACAGAGAATGAGAGGAGATCTAATTGAAGTCTTCAAAATTGTCAAAGGAATTGAAAACTTTGATGTGGGAAAATATTTTGAATTTGACACCTCTAACACAACTATAAGTAATGGATGCAAGATTGTAGGAAAAAGATTTCAAACAGACTAGGAAAAATACTCTATCTTCATTCGCGTTGTTTATATATGGAATGGTCTACCTTTCAACTTCATTGATTGTTCCAGTGTAGAGGTATTAAAAAGAAAGAAAAAATCTCGACATTTACATAGCTACAAATCCCCGACTAGAATTATTTACTTCTAGATAGTTTAAGGGAAAATTATAATAGTAATAACGATAATTAAAACAATCGTGGTAATGCTGATAATGATAGTGGTAATGATGATAATATTAATGATAGGTTAAGTACCAAAACAGCCATGTAAGGACTAATAGGTTGATGCTTTTAATTTTTTTTCAAATAGCTCTATGTAACTCCTCTTAATCATAACCTCACCATCTACTTCCTCCACCTCCTCTTCCTTCTCCTTCTCCTCTTCCTTCTCCTCCTCTTCCTCATCGTCATCTTCATCATCCACCTCTTCCATCTCCCCTCCTGCTCCTTATCCTCATCTTCCTCATCATCATCATCATCAATATCCACATCCCCCAACCCCTCCTCCTGCTCCTCCACCTTTTCCTCCACCCCCTCTTCATCAGATGCCCTCCATCTCGCCCTCCAACTAGCCCCAGGACTTGTCCTGGCCATAATCTGACCTCGACTGACAGAAGAAGCCGTAGGCGTGAGCTCCTGCGATGGATGATTGGATTGGGGGCAGCCATAGGACGGGACCACACGACGGTAAGGTCAAAAGGTGCAATAGGTCACTGCTGGGACAATATTTTTTTCTTATTACTCGAAGGACTATATTGATAAAGAATACGACGAAGAATATACTCATTCGTACTTCCATAGATGTCTTAAAATAACGTTTACAAAAAAAAAAAAAAAGACACTCGTATAAACCTGGAACTTTCAGAACCTCCCAGTGAAGGTTAGGTAAGGGAAAGGTAGAGGATGGTAGGTGTATATTTGTGTATGTGTGTGTGTGTGTGTGTGTGTGTGTGTGTGTGTGTGTGTGTGTGTGTGTGTGTGTGTGTGTGTGTGTGTGTGTGTGTGTGTGTGTGTGTGTGTGTGTGTGTGTGAGGCCTCCCTCATAAACCCCTCCAACATACCCTGTTGTTCCCACTCTCTTCCCCTCTCCTCCCCTTCCCTCTCTTCTCCCCTCTCCTCTCCTCTCCTCTCCTCTCCTCTCCTCTCCTCTCCTCTCCTCTCCTCTCCTCTCCTCTCCTCTCCTCTCCTCTCCTCTCCTCTCCTCTCCTCTCCTCCCTTCTCCTCTCCCCCCTTCTCCTCTCCTCTCCTTTCTTTTCTTGTCCAGTTCCCTGAAATACATTTTTTCATTTTCTTTTTTTTTCGATGCCTTTTGAAAGAAAGGCATCGAAAACACGACATCTGTATTGTACAGTACATTGAAAAATATCAGAAAAAATAGGAACGGATTTAAATCACTATTACATTTGTGTTATATACTATTTCATTTGTATATTTACAAGTTTATTTGTATATTTATTAGTTTATTTGCATATTGACAAGTTTATTTGAATATTCACTAGTTTATTTTAATATTTCTAGTTAATTTGCATATTTACCGATGTACCTGAATATTTGCTAGTTTATTTGCATATATGCTTGTTAGAACAACGCCGTCTCAAGAGGATTTGACACCCTTGGGTATGTAAGCGTGGTAGCCTTTTTTTTCATCGAGGTTGTTAGCAGAAACCAAGTGATGGGTAGAGCTTGAAAACAACTCTACAATGTCTCTTCTTCCTCATTAATATATATATATATATATATATATATATATATAATATATATATATATATATATATATATATATATATATATATATATATATATATATATATATATATATGTTTTCCTTGGTATTCGATAGTTCGATATCCGATATTTCGTTTAATACACTCGCTCGTTTTTCGATGTACGATCACCAAACCGTAAACAAACACACCGCGATCGCAGCGCCACCCACGCTCCATCGGCCACCCATTAAAACTCGTTCCCGCTCTTTATTCAATTGTGTTTACTCCCTCAGCCTTTGTATTAATGTCTGTGTTTTGTTCTACTATTTCATATTCGCTGTTGTTTTTACAAGAGTAATGTGTAAAACGATGGTTTCCAAGCGGCCTGCAACAACTACTACTGGTGAGATAAAGCCCAAAAGACCGAGGAAGAGTTTAATGTTGGAGAAAAATTTTGAAGTTATTAAATTACATGAGGGAGGCGAAGGGGCTAACTATGTCGCCAGAATCATGCATTTGCCCCAATCAGCTGTCTCCGTGATAATCAAACAAGGAGACAATGTAAAGAAAGTCTGGTGAATCAGCTTCTGCATTAATAGCAACGACGCTGACAAGGCAGAGGGAACCAATAATGGAGGAAATGGACTCTTAAGGCTGTGGAATGATGACCTGTCTCGCCGCAGCAATTCTAGTTATACATTCCTTGTGACAACGAAAGCCATCTCGATTTATAATGATCTACATAAGAAGGGATATGAAGTTAAGGATGGGTCAACTTTCAGTACAATTAAGGGTTGGTTCGACCGTTTTAAAGCCCGAGTATCTCTACACAAGATGACTAGTGAGGCAGCAATTTCTGACGAGCCTGCACTTGCAGCATTCATACCAACACTGAAAAAACACATTGAATAGTGTGGCTACAGTGCCAAACAGGTGATAAACTGCGACGAGACAGGCCTGTGTTGGAAGAAAAAGTCATCCAGAACATTTATTGCTAAGAAGAAAACAACGCCAGGAATTAAAGCATCCAAATACAGATTAATCCAGGTGTTGGATGGTAATGCAGCTGGGGACCTGAAACTGAAGCCTTTACTGATCTACCGCTGTGAAAACCTAAGGGCATTTAAGGGCTGTGTGAAAGAACATCTCCCAGTATTATACATAGATCCAACAAGAAGGCTTGGATGACATCTTGTATGCACCAACATTATGTTGCAAATTATTTGTCCCCTGCACTGCTTGACTATGCTGCCAAAGAAAACATTGCCAACAGTTTCCTCCTGCTGGTTGACAATGCCCCAAGCCACCCAGCCACCATGGAAGATTGGGCAGATAATAAGATTGGACAGATAACATGGAGGTGATGTTTCTGCCCAAAAATATGACAGCATTCATCCAGCCCATGGACCAAGGTGTGATCGCCACTTTCAAGGCGTATTACCAGCGCCGCACGATGAGTCAGCTGATTAATATGATTGACAGCCCAGACAAGCCTACAGTCAAGCAGTTCTGGGCCAAATATTATATCAAGAATGCCATTGACAATATTAATGCAGCATGGAAGGAGGTGACAGAAAAAACAATAAATGACTACTGGAGTAAACTGTGGCCCAAATGTGTCAAGCCAATTGACGACTTCATTGGATTTAGTGATATGGTGCCCATCCGTAAGGACATGTCAGCTTTCACAAATGGCTGGCTTCAAGGAGGTGGATGAAGATGGTGTGAATGAATTGCTACAGTCCCATGATAAACCACTCACCAATAAAGATTTGATGGAGTTAGAACAAGAAGGAGTTCTCCATGGCAATGATGATGATGATGCGCCCCAGCGAGGCCTCGACATCAAAACACATCGTGAGTTGTTCTCTGGCTTAGATGTAATCTTCGAAAAGATAAAGGAAAGGTACCCAAACCCAGTACGAAGCGGAACAGTTGCCTATAATGTGGAGCAAGCCTTCAAGGTCTACAGAGATATATTCGAGGCCAAGAAAAAAAAAAAGGGCAAGGCAAACCACCATTTCCAGCTTCTTCAAGCCTGCCGCTCCCTCCTACCCAGCCCCCTGCCCTGCATTAACTGATCCGGACACCCCTCCACCACCTCTCCAGTCTACGTCTGGCGCTCCGTCTACCTCTGCTGCCCTGGATTCATCAAGCCCTATCAACTCTGATGACGAGGAGAAGGCTTCCTCGGGATATTAGTAAGACTAGCCATGAAAGGTATGTGCGGTGCGGGATTGGGTAACTAATGGCTAATGACGTTCTACAGAGCCTCTTTTTCTGCTCTTTCCAGTGGATATAGGCCTACCGGTGAAACCACTGTATAAAAAATAACGCGTTTATAACACTACCTCTTTAGATAGTGTGGAGAAGTATTATATATCTCTCAATATAGGCTAGGCCAAGGCTACTCCTCCCAAAATTCTATAAAAAACTTTTGCTATCCGATCGCTCATTATTCGATCTGGTTTTCAAGAACGCAACCCAATCGTATAGTGGGGAACCTGTATATATATATATATATAATATATATATAATATATATATATATATATATATATATATATATATATATTCCATAATAGTTTACATCAGCGCTTCAGATGGTTACAGTGACAATCCGACCTCTTATAAACTTCTTCCAGTCTTATTTCTTTCCTCTGTAAAGGGGTTATCACACTGGGCTTCCACGGGCATCACCAGTACCGACTGTTAAGAGTTTGAGTGAAAACGACTTCGGTAACAATATTTTGTTTTTCAAATCTCCAAATATCAAATCATCTTTCCGTCATATATAGCAAAGCTGAATGGTGAACTAAGAGATTGTAAACCTATACTTATTATAAACATACTATTGGAACGCTCTTAGAGAAGTCTAGATTTTTGTAAACAAAGTCATATTCTAGTTTTTCAAATGGAGGTTGAAGGTAGGATGTTGGAGGAAAAATAGCTCAGTGTGATAACCCTTTATCACGAGGACTTCAACCTCATTCAGTCCAAGCCTACATCAGTCACCCTTTGCCCGAAGAAAATGGGACCTATGACGTCATCATCTGAGGTTGTGAATATGTAAACATTGATGAATAGAAATAATTTCCGACAGTCGCCCCGGGAATCGAACCGCAATCGGCAAAGTATTGGTTTGGCATAGCAGGACCTCTGTTCGATTCCCGGGGAAAGTGTCGGAAATTATTTGTATGATTCTAGCTGTTGCTAGCAATTTACTTAAGATATTGGTGAGTTGCTGAACGACATCGCTCAAGATATGGTTGAACGAGTGGGATGCGTTGCAAAAGAGATTTAATGAGGGGTTGTTTGTGAATAGGTGTTATGTGTATTTGTGTTCACCGAAAAGATTACTGCGGTATGAAGTAATACTCATGTTTTCTATCTTCTCTCTCTCTCTCTCTCTCTCTCTCTCTCTATATATATATATATATATATATATATATATATATATATATATATATATATATATATATATGTTCTCTTCTCTGTCTCTCTCTTTTTGTTCCAGTGTCGCATTTCAATGCTAGCATCTTATCTGCATTTTTTAACTGATTACACATTGGTTTCAAACAACGTGTTTGTGTGTGTGTATATGTATGAGTGTTTTAGTGTATGTGCGTGGATGTATGTGTTTGTGAGTGTGTAATATAGAGAGAGAAAGAGAGAGAGAGAGAGAGAGAGAGAGAGAAATAAAATACGAAAAGATAAAGAATCTATGATAATTATATATGTCTAACGAAGAGAAAATAAACGGCCAGAACAAGGCTGTCTTTTCCGCCAAGTCTTGCAAACCCTTAAGAGCGTTTAGTATTTTCCCGCTAATTTGAAGACCCCAAGCGCCATTGCAGTTAATTCCCTAATGGCAAAGCAGCGTCATCGGCGCTTGTCTTATCAGGTTTATCTCGAAGATATTTGTTTCTTCGTTGTTGTTGTTGTTTTTTAGTATGTAAAAAATTGTAATATTTGATCTCGCACAGTCTTAGTATGAAAACTTTTTTCTAATATAAGAACATAAGAATATAAGAATTAAGGAGATCGTAAGAGACCGTATAACCTATGCTGTGTACTTCCATGTCCCTTACCGCCTGTCATCCGTATCCATGAAGTTATCTCATTTTCTTTCATAACAACCCATTATTTCAGCGCTCTATACACGGTGACTCTCTTTCAATCGTTAACCACTGTTGGTAAACTAGTATTGCCTATTTCTTTCTTAAACCAAAAGTTGTCCTTTTTCTTCCAGACACCAGTGGAAGTTAACCTCTTCGCTTCCGAAGACCTTTCCTAAACTGAACGAAATCCTCTGTGACGAGCAGTGATAAAATATATAAATCAACTGAGCTCAGAAGCTCATCGAGACAACCTTAATGAACAAAATTATATAAAATCGCATCAAAAACCTGATTCGACCTAGACTGAAGTATGCCGCGCTGGTATGGTCCCCAGACAAGAAGAAAGATATAAAAAAATGTTAGAAAAATACATAGAATATCAAACATATCAGTTCTCAATTTATGTAAGAGGCCGGTAGCGAAGGTAAATCAGGTTAGGAAACACTAGGGTATTAAAATAATGAGTCAACGAGTCAAGACTCGACGCCTACTGTTTAATAACATTGAAGGCGCCGTTCTGTCTCTGTAAACACACCGACGGAGGTGACTGCTTTATAATCGCTGATGTAAACAATTCAATGTTAGCGGCCGGCCACTTGCGCGATGACGTCATGCTTTGCTTATATGCTTTTGCTTATGCAGCAATATTTCTGGAAGGACTGTAACAGCCTCTCGGATTGGAGGTAAAGGGAAAAGACACGCCCTTAAGGGTGTCACTTGTTTTGAAAAGTAAAAGACTATTGGACGAATAAAAAGTGACGTCTGAACGAAGGTGGTCTGACGTATTGGAGAGAACCTGGAAGGGGCATTCTCTGCGTGTAATCCGTTAGTTTAACAAGCAAGAAATTCACCACCCTTTTATTAACCCAAAGGTCGAGAGAACTAGGCATGGGGCCTAATCAACTTGGAAACTAGTGAGACTAAAGGAACAAAGGCATGGGGCCTACTGCTTAAGAAGGACTGGAAAACTTATAAGAAATGACGTGAGTGGAAATTACGAGACTAATAACAGTATATAGGTAGAGGTCTGACAGTGGTGGTGACAGTGGCTACAAAGGGGGTGAAAATTTAACTGGTAGAGCATACGAAGAAATACGAAACACGGAGCTGCCTAGTGTAGGCCTTATGGTCTCTTGCAGTCTCCTTTATTCTTATGTTCTTATGAAATATACTGGAAATGCCAACATTGTAAGAAAGAAGAAAGAGAGGGAAAGAAAGAAAAAGAGAGAAAAAATAAGAGGGAGAGAGAGAAGGAGAGAGGTGAGATGATAAAGAGAGAGAGGGGCGAGTTGATAAAAAGAGACAGAAAGGTGAAGTGATAAAGAGAGAGAGAGAGAGAGGTGAGGTGATAAAGAGAGAGAGGCGAGGTGATAAAGAGAAAGAGGTGAGGTGATAAAGAGAGAGAAAGGTGAGGTGATAAAGAGAGAAAGGTGAAGTGAAGAGAGAGAGGAAGTTCTAAAGAGAGGTGATAAAATTGCAGCCTTCGGAGCTATAAAAGGAGCGGAAATAATAGCCAAAGAAGACTTTTTAGTGTTGGACAGTAGAAGAACAATAGGACATGGAAGGCAAAAAAAAAAAAAAAAAAAAAAAAAAAAAAAAAAAGAAATCCATGGAAGAAGAAATAGAAACGCAGGTAAATCAAAAACTAAGTTTGATTAGTTATCTCCTCCCCACCCCCCGAGACAGTACCCCACGAGTATATCACAGTGATGTGAGTGAGGCAAACACGCACGTAAACGAAAACAGTACTTTTGCTGGAGTGATCTCCGGTTCCAGTCTTCTCCAGCAATCCTATCTCCAACATCATCTCCAACAAAAGCTTAACTTCTGCCCACTCAAGCACTGCCTCAGCCTCCTCCTCCACCACCTCCTCCACCTCCACCATCTCCTCCACCACCTCCTCCACCACCTCCACCATCTCCACCACCTCCTCCATCACCTCTTCCTCCACCTCCTCCTCCACCACCACCACCTCCTTCTCCACCACTTCCACCGCCACTATTTCCTCTTCCTTATCTCCTCTCCCTACTCCTCTTCGTTCTCCTCCTCTTCTTCCTCCTCTTCCTCTTTCCCCTTCCTGCTCCTCCTCCTCCTCCTTCCTCCCATCTCTCTCATACCCTTCTGCCCCTCTTCCTCTTCCCCTTCTTTCTTCTTCTACTCTTCCTCCTCCTCCTTTCCTTCCTCTCACGTCTTCTTTTCCTCATCCTCTTCCACCCCTTCCTTTTGTCCTCTCGTTCTCTTACATCCATTGTCACCATCATCAACCAGCCACCATCAATTCCACTAACCATCAACTCTGACGTTCACATCACCGCCGACTCTACTATCACATGCTATAGTTTTACCTCCGTTTGTTCCTGCTATCACCCTCTATCTTACTATCACCATCTGTCTTACTATCACCACCACATGCTACCAAACAATCCCATAATGCCACTGTCACTGATGCATTTACTCTATCCCACTACCACCACCATCACCACCACATTAACCTTATTCCCCTTCCCCCCACCCACCCCCTACTGGCCTCATTATTTTCTTTGCCACGCGAATTACTCTTCATTTCCACCACCCACACTCTCTCTTACACTCTCTCTCTCTCCCTCTCTCTCTCCCTCTCTCTCTCTCTCTCTCTCTCTCTCTCTCTCTCTCTCTCTCTCTCTCTCTCTCTCTCTCTCTCTCTCTCTCTCTCTCTCTCTCTCTCTCTCTCTCTTTCTTTCTCTTTCTCTCTGTCTCTTTTTCTATCTCTCTGTCTCTCCCTCCTACTCTTTTCTCTCTGTCTCTCACTCTCTCTCCCTGCCTCCCTCTCTCTCCCTCCCTCTCTCTCCCTCCCTCCCTCTCCTCTCTCTCCCTCTCTCTCCCTCCCTCTCTCTCCCTCTCCTCTCCCTCTCCCTCTCTCTCTCCTCCTCTCTCTCTCCTCTCTCTCCTCTCCTCTCTCTCTCTCTCTCTCTCTCTCTCTCTCTCTCTCTCTCTCTCTCTCTCTCTCTCTCTCTCTCTCTCTCTCTCTCTCTCTCTCTCTCTCTCTCTCTCTCTCTCTCTCTCTCTCTCTCTCTCTCTCTCTCTCTCTCTCTCTCGCTCTCTGTCTGTCTCATTTTCTCTCTCTTTCTGTCTTTCTCTCTGCCCCCCCCTCTCTCTCTCTCTCTCTCTCTCTCTCTCTCTCTCTCTCTCTCTCTCTCTCTCTCTCTCTCTCTCTCTCTCTCTCTCTCTCTCTCTCTCTCTCTCTCTCTCTCTCTCTCTCTCTCTCTTTAAACCTTATAATCCAACACCAGTTCCTTACATTTCTCCCCTTTTTCTTCCCCCCCTCCTCTTGTTCCTCTTCTTCATCCTCTCTTTATTCCTTATATTTTCCTCCTCTTTCTCCTCCTGTTCGTCTTATTCTTTCTCTTCCTCTCCCCGCTCCTCCTCCTCCTTCTCTCTTTTTTCTTCCATCTCTTCCTAATCCTCCTCAACCTCCTCCTCTTCTTTCTCCCTCCTCTTCTTCCCCCTTCGCTTCCTCTTCCCTCTTTCTCCTCCATCTCTTT
>NC_134786.1:66209709-66212209 GCF_046742065.1 Oratosquilla oratoria
TCCGTTTTTACTACCTGCATCACAGTCCTCAAGTGCCTTTTGCATTTTTCTTTTTATTTTATTCTTTTTGATCCTGTTGGATTTTATTCTATCTAAAACAAATACCACAAAAAAATCGTAACACTAAACCATCTTAGACCATCTTGAATGAAGAAATTCTCCAGATTTTTTTTTTTTTAATGTAACTTTATTTTAAGAGAAAATTAGATCATCTAGATTGGCAGAATGATCAAAGCAGACATTATGTGAGGATGGGACCTTTATTAAATGTTCTTGGAAAAAGTTTCAACAAACGAAATGTACATTTGATAAAGGAATCCTCACATATAGTCTACTCTGACATGATAGGTGGCATGGGAAATAGATCTAAGAAGTGTAGGCCTTATGGTCTCTTCCAATTTCCCACCCATTCTTAGCCTAAGTGCAAACTGTGAGACGCACGCAACACAGGCGACGTAGCACAGGACATAGACAGACTTCCTTTTGCTGAACTGAAGAACAGTTTGAACCTCGCTTGAAATGTGAGAGAGAAGTTAAAACTGTGCTGCGTTACCTGTGTCGCCTGCGTTACCTGTGTCGCCTGCGTTTCAGTTTCCGCCCAGGCTTATACGATCATTCTTGTGTTCTTACTCGCACCAGCTGGACGAGGATCCCTTAACCAGCTAGTTCCTCCTCCTCTTCTTCAGCAAACTTAAGAAATCTCCAGGAGAATTAATTCCTTATCCTTTTACTTAACTCTATTCAACCAAATCATGAAAGCTCTGGTTCAAACACAGTACTGTAGCGTTTCCTTCTCTTTATGAATACAGTGTTAAACTCTATATATATTTGTCCTGTCTAATCTGTCTCTCTGTCTATACACAAAGGGATTTTTCCCTCATACAGGAGGTAGCCAAATCAAAGGCACCCATTCCATCTCCCACTAACCACCCATTGTTTCCCTATCTCCCACCCACTGTACAGTCGAAAGCAATGCAGCAAGGCACAGTACATGTGGAAAATAGAGAAGACGGGGAGAAATACCTTCGGGCTGTCTCCGCATTCTGTCGAATAACAGACAGGGGTGGCTTCAGGAGAGAAACAGTATTTCAGGCAATCGGGATATTTACATTTCAGGTTCTAAGCTGAAGTTGAGATGTGGAGTTCTCTGAAGTCGCTCAGGACTCCATTTCTGAAATGTGCTCCTGAGCTGAGGTCTATAATATTTGCTTTTATCTTTTATTTTCTTCAATTTTCTTTCTCCTTCTCCCTTCCTACCTTTCTCTCTCTCTCTCTTTCTTCCTCTCTTTTTTTATCTCTTTCGTTTTCTCCTTCTTTCCGTCCTTCTTTCTCTTTTTCTTTCTCTTTTTCTTTCTTTTTCTTCTTCTCTTTCCTCCTCTTTTCTTTCTTCCTCTCTTTCTTTCTGTCTCTTTTTCATTTTCTCCTTTTTTCTATCCTTTCTATTTTTCTTCCTCTTTTTCTCTTTCTATTTTCTCTTTTCATTCTCGCTCTGTATATTTTCCTCTTTCTCTTTTTCTTTCCTTTTCTTTCTTTCTCTTTCTCACTTTCTTTGTCTCTCTATCTATCTCTCCCTTACTCCCTCCCCCCCTCTCTCTCTCTCTCTCTCTCTCTCTCTCTCTCTCTCTCTCTCTCTCTCTCTCTCTCTCTCTCTCTCTCTCTCTCACTCTCCATCAAGAAATAAATTTCCTCCCCAAAGACATTTCACTGACACCCCCCACTTCCTCCCCCCCACTCCCTCCTAAGCTTCTTACTCACAGATTAACTTTTATCAAATTTCAATGTCCATCCTTGTGATGTATTCAGCATTCATGTTTGATAATTTCGTTGTAAATTCACGCATAAATGACACATTGTTCTTCGTATTTATCAAGTTTTAGCTGAATTTATTTACAAGTAGTGAATATTATGCATATAAACATATTCTGTACAATATATCTTATATGTATTAACCAACACTGTCATTTCCCTGACCTATTCAGAACCATGGTATGTTTATGGTATGTGTCAGTCACAGCATGACCCATACATACGTCAGGCCATATATGCTCCCACACAACCCTGTCCTTTATCCGGACACTCTGACCTAACTGGTTTCACGGGTCGATATAAATTTTTTCCATTTCCAGTTATGTTCTTTCTTGTTTGTCCAATTCATATTTTGAGGAGACTAAGGCTGAATATAGATGTGATACACACACACATACACACACATACACACACACACACACACACACACACACACACACACACACACACACACACACACATATATATATATATATATATATATATATATATATATATATAATCTATATATATATATATATATATATATATATATATATATACAGAAAAAACACTAGGAAAATAACACAAACGAGACGGAGCGTTTTCGTCTATTCAGATATTTTCAAAGTGAAAATGTCTCGTTTCTGTTATTTTCCTAGTGTTTTTTCTGCATATTAGAACCACGCGTTCAAGTGATTTCTTCTGCATATAT
>NC_134786.1:66214709-66237209 GCF_046742065.1 Oratosquilla oratoria
TCTTCTTCTTCTTCTTTCTCTTCTTCTTCTTTCTCTTCTTCTTCTTTCTCTTCTTCTTCTTTCTCTTCTTCTTCTTTCTCTTCTTCTTCTTCTTCTTCTTCTTCTTCTTCTTCTTCTTCTTCTTCTTCTACTCCTACTCCTCCTCCTCCTCCTCCTCCATTTTCTTAACCTTTACCTTTCCCTTTCGGACCATCTATGTCAGCCCTTGCCTCTCCCTCATCACATCACTCCTCCCTTCACCACATCACCATCCCGCAAGTACATTAGCCCTAATATAATTCGCTCTCACTCCCCCACTCCCTCACTCCTTAGTGTTATTATTTCTCAGGGCTGGTAACGCTGTTGTTGTTTTAGCTGCTGCTGTTGCTGATGATAATGATGAGTATAATGGTGATGTGATGGCTATGATGATAATAATGATGATGGTAGTCGTGATAGCTGTGGTGGGGATGATGACGACGATGACAATGATGATGGTGATAATGTTGACAATTATGATAATGATGATAGTAATCGTGATAGTTGTAGTGAGGATAATGATGACGATGATGATGGTGATGATGATGATAATGATGATGACGACGATAATGATAATGATGATGCAGAGGAGGAGGGATTGTAAGAAGAAGTAGGATAAGAATAAGGAGAAGGAGGAGAAGGAGAAGGAGAGGGAAGATAAGGAGGAGGAGAGGGAGGATGCCATTGCCTTCAGGGTCATGTGGACCTCCCCTTTGTCCTTCTTTGGGGTCCCTGAGGCCCTCAGGGACCCTGAAGAGCCCTCGACTTACCCCTCGTTAGGGAAGAGTCACCCGAATTTGCGATCAACCAGATGAGATGGATCCCCTTTGGCGGCAGACTCTAAAGTTAGATAAAGGGTTAGAAAGTGGTTAGAAGGGGTCAGAGGGGTTTACAAATGGTTAGATGGGGTTAGAAGGGGTCAGAGGGAGTTAGAGGGAGTTATAAGATGTTAGATGGGATTAGAAGGGGGTTAGAGAGGATCAGAAAGGGTTAGAAGTAGTTAGAAAGATTTAGAGGGGATTAGAAAAAAGGCCAAAGGGACTGGGAGTGGTTGTAAGGGGTTGAAAGGTGTTAGAGGGGGTTAGGAAAGGTAAAAAGGTGTTAGAATGGGTTGGAAAGCGTTAGAGGGGATGAGAAAGGGTTAGAGAGGGTTAGAAGGGGTTAGAATGGGTTGGAGTTAAGTGGAATTGAAGGCGATTCGTAGCGAGGCGGATTAGGCAGCTAACAAAAAAAAGGATGTTAAGTCGCTGAACAGTGAACAGAAAATGGAAAGCCGGGCTGCAAAAGGGAAAAGAAAATGGAGACGACAAAGAGAAAATACAAAACCGAAGCTGCGAATCAAACACGAAAGAATTCATTCGAGGTCCGAGAACTGAAAGGAAATTTGTTAGAAAATGGGATTTGGAAGCGCGAAAACAGAAGAGTCAGTGTGCTTCCCCGTAGCTGAATAAACGCTGAATAATCGCCCTCAATTAATTTCATTCAGCCTGACGGCAGACGATTTTATTAAACCTACATTGTATAAGCTTACATTTTAGCAAATGAAGAGATAGTTACGCGTATGGTGGAACGGAAGGAAGTTTCTTCAAGGTTAATGTGGATGAAGGCGAAACTGGGAAGGGAGATGTGGGTCTTTGTAAGTACATATGGGTCTGGTAGTGAGAAGAGTGTAGAGGAAAGGGAGACTTTTTGGATGGATTCAAATTAGTGCATAGAGAGTTTGGGGAGAAATGTCGATGCAGTGGTATTGGGAGATCTCAATGCTAAAATAAGGGATGAGCCAATAGACGGAGTGGTTGGGAAATGTGGAGTGCCAGGTTAAAATTGTAGTGGGAAGTTATTGGTCAAGAGGTGTTTAGAGAGTTGATGATGGCTAACACAATATTTAGAAAAAAAAATTAAGCATAAGTACATATGGGAGAGGGTGGTGGATGGAAGGGTCATTGGTAAGGCTTTGATAAACTATGTAGTGGTGTCCAGGGGAAGAGTAGGAATATTTTTGGATGCCTATGGTCTTTAGAAAGAGGTTGGGGGAATATCAGATAATTTCTTTGTGGAAGGTAAGTTGAACGTGAAGAATAGATGGAGAAGAGGAAAAGGACAGAAGGTAAGGAGGTGCTTAGAATAAACTGTTTAAACGAGAAGAAAAAAAAAAGAGTACAAGGAGAAGCTGAGAGAAGTGTGGGAGGTGGTGAAGGATAGAGTACAGGTAGGAGTGGAGGAGGAATGGGAGTGTTTCAAGGAAGGAGTAACAAGGTGTGCAAAGATAGTGTGTGCAACAAGGAGGATGGGAGTGAATAGAAGGAAGGGTAGTGAGTGGTGGGATGATGAAGTAAAGAAGGTTGTAGAAGAGAAGATCCAAGCATTCAGGGACTGGTTGTAAAGTAGGACGAGAGAAACATATAATAGATTCAAAAGAAAAAGAAGAGAAGCAAAATATAAGATAAGGAGGCGAAAAAGAGGGCAGATGTAAAGTGGATTAGGAGTATGACAGAAAAATTTAAAGGTAATAAATATATGTTTGGAAGAATGTTATTAAGAGAGGAAGGGGAGGAGACTCAAATAGAGAAGAAAAGGTAAAAGTCGCAGATGGAGAGATGACAACGGAAGAAGAGACGGTAAGGGGAAGACGGGCAAAGTATTTTAGGGAGCTGCTAAATGTGAAGGAGGATAGGTAGGGAGTGGTAGCAGTGCGAGGCGCTAAGAAGATGACAGTGATCAATGAAGAAAATGGAGGAGAAATAAAAAAAGATGAGGTGAAAGCAGTTTATAAAATTATGAGAGCTGGTAAGGCACCTGGATTAGATGGGTGTCATGCGGAGTGTCTGAAAAAGGGAGGCTAGTGAGGTTGTTTAATGTGCGTCTAAGGAAGGGTAGAGTACCGGAGGACTGGAGGAGTACCTGTATAGTTCCGCTTTACAAGGGAAAAAGGGACAAATGGAAGTGTTGTAGTTTCAGAGGAATAAATTTGTTCAATGTGGTTGAGAAGGCTTATGGGAGGGTTTTAATTGAGAGGATTAGGAGAGGAACAGAGAGAGTAATTAGTGAGGAATAGTGTGGGGTTACGAAAGGTAGGGATCGCGCGGATCAGATTTCTGTGATAAGGCAGATATATGAGAAACCTTTAGCAAAAGGTAATTATGTTTTTTAGGCCTTATTGGATTTGGAAAAGGCTTATGACAGGGTAGACAGGAAGGCACTGTAAGAGATTTTGCAGATATATAGGATTACGGGAAAGCTGTTAAGGGCAGTTACGATTATTTGCGAGAGTAGTAGAGTCTGTGTTAGAATTAGAAATGGAGAGAGCGAGTGGTTTGAGGTAAAGGTGGGACTGCATGAGGGATGTCATATCACCATGGCCGTTCAATGTGTACATGGAATGGTTGATGCGGGAGGTAAAAGTAAGAGTAATGATTAGGCGATTGGAATTAATTAAAGAAAATGGAGAAAAGTGAGAGGTGAGTCAGTTGTGTTTCGCTGATGACACTGCACATGTGGCAGGGTCAGAGGAAATATTAAGGGAGTTGGTGACGGAGTTTGGGAAGGTATGCGATAGAAGAAAGTTGAAGATAAATGTGGGTAAAAGTAAGGTGATGATATGTACAAGGGTAGAGGATGTGAGTTGGAATTAAGTCTTGAACGAGAGAGGAAGTGGATAGTTTTAGGTACTCGTTCTTGGGGCTGCATGTGGCAGGTGAGAGAGGAGTGGAGGTGGAGGTAAATTGTAGATTGAGAGAAGCAAATAAATGCCTTGGGGTATTAAAAATATAATGATAAATAGGCACTTGGGAATGGATGAAAAGAGGAGATTATATGAAGGGGTAATTGTGCCGACAGTATGGGACAGAGACAAGGAATTTAAGAGAGGCAGTGAGGAAAAGTTTAAATGTGTTTGAGATGAAATGTCTGAGAAGTATGGTAAGGGTTACAAGGTTGGATAGCGTGAGAAACGAGGTGAGGAGGAGAGCGGGATCGGAAAAGGAGATGGGGAATGGGGTTTATGAAAGAACATTGGGATGTTTTGGACACATGGAAAGAATGAGTGAAGAAAGATTAGTAAAAGAAGTGTGGAAAGCAAGGGTGGATGGAGTGAACATGAGGGGACGACCGAGGATGAGATAGATGGGATGAAAGATGAGCAAGAGGGAGATGTCTGCTGAGGAAGAAAGGGAGAAGGCAGGAGATAGGGGTGAGTGGAGAATGGCTGTGTATAGATGATAATATGATGCAAGGAAGGGAGAGGATGGGGATGAGGAGGGGAGGAATAGGGAGTGGTTATGTATAAATGATATTTTGACGCAGCCCGAAGGGATTTCTCCCCGTATTCTATTTTTCTGCATGAGGGAACGGAGAGGTGGGATCACCAATTAAGTGAAGCGGTCTTGCAGTGGCTGTGCTGTGTCTTACTGCATTACTTTTGACCCAGGACAGTGGGCGGGATACAGGGATGACCCTGTCTTACTGCATTACTTCTGACCCAACTCACGGATGGCAAGCGTACAAGGGGAGGCAGGCCAGAAGAAGCGTTTTAAGGACGTCCTCAAAGCAAATCTAAAAAAATATAACACAGACTTCAACAGCTGGGAGGAAACAGCAGGAAATAAACCCCTCTGGAGAACCACCGTCAGAGATGGAACAGCGACCTTTGAGTCAAAAAGGTCTGCACAGCTGGAGGAGAAAAGAAAACGTCGGAAAGAGCGACAACAACAGCCACGGCCAGCACTTCCTCCCGGAACATGCATATCCGCACTGCGACCGATCTTTCCAGTCACGAATCGGTCTCATTAGCCACCCTCGCACACACCAATAATAACTCACGAAGACCATCTTCCTTCCTCGACCACGAGGGATAGCCACGACGACTTCTGACCCAGGGCAGTGGGCGGGATACAGGGATGACCCGTTATCCAAGAGGAGTGAAGATGAAAGGGTGGTGGATGGAAGTGGAATGGGTGGAGGTGGGTATATGCCGTTTGACTTTGGCTACCTCCCTGGTAAGGGGGAAAAATTCCTTGATAAATAGATTGTCTTATTTAGCTTAAAGTTATTTATTTATGGGAACGTCACCATGATAAAGGATCATAACTATATCAAGTAAATCTTTGAAAAGAAAAAACGAATTTCTATTTTGTTTGAGGCGCCTTCTCCCAACCCCTCCCTCCCTCCCTCCCTCCTTCCCTCCCTCCCTCCTCCCATCCCTCTCACCCTCCCAGCCCACCTTACCCCCCTTCCTCCCCGCAAACAATTTTGACACTTCCAACCCATCTCAAACACCTTCTAAACCCACTTTTTTGTTATGAACAAGAAAATCTCTTTGTGTTTTGCTCTTGCTTTGTATTTAATTTTTGATCAAATAAATTTAGTTAAATCGTTATCAACCCCTTTGCTGCTATGACTTCATTTATATATCTTATTCTGATGAACGCTAGACAGCCTTATCTGGCTTAGTAAGAAGAGTCTGAAGAAGAGGGTGAGGAGCCTACGCCAGGGGGCGCTGAACAGCTGCGGCTGAAGCCCTCACATTTGGTCTATTATGCACTTTAGGGACTGTTGGGGGGGGCAGGTAACTAGCAGTCAATACAACTGGGAATCGGAGAGGAGTGCGGGAATCGAACCCAGTACTAAACGAGGACGAAATGAACACACTCGATTATGCCATGTGTGAGCTTTGCAATCTTAGCTCGCTACGATACATATTTATTTCCGGTTTGCGTCAGATTATCTGACTGGTATACCTGGAAGAGGAAGACAGAGGCATAGAGGTAGGTGAGGCAGCTCAAAGAGGAAACACAACGAAGGAATTCGTTAAGAAGGAGATTAGGGAGAAGCAGTGTCCGAGGTAAAGACGGGATTAAGGAAGGATGAAGGTTAAACCACGGTTTGTCTGCATTATAATCTCCATTTAAGCCTTTAATTTGATTGGTGGTTAAGTTTAGAGCTGATGAACTGTCCATCACTCTGGATTGGAGTCGTATGTGTGTGTGTGTGTGTGTGTTGGACTGGTGATCGACAGCTATTGTCCTTCCGGATAAGAGCTCAGAGCTCATATATGGCGTGTGTGTGTGTGTGTGTGTTTGTGTGTGTGTGTGTGTGTGTGTGTGTGTATGTATATATGTATATGTATGTATATATGTATATGTGTCACAACTTTCACTTAAAGGCTTAACGGATTGCCCATTGTATAACAGCTGCCTCGTTCAACAAAACATGAATATGTGATAATACTTAAATTGACAAAAGTGATTGTTTTTACAACAAAGACTTCTATATTATCCTCGACCCAGCTGAATCGATCTCCCCAGTCTCCTCACCCCCCCCCCCACTCAGCTTCTCCACCCTCCTCCCACTTGCCTCCCTCCCTCACCCAATTTGACCTTTCTTCACTCCCTCACCTTTCTTCTTATTCCATTCTGTCTACTTGTACCATTCTCTCCTACCTCTCTCTCTCTCTCTCTCTCTTTCTCTATCTATCTATCTTTCGCTCCTGCCTTACCCTTTCCTACTTTCCTTCTTCCTCTCTCCCCTCTCTCTCTTCCCCTATTTTTCGCACAAGGCAATTTCACCTTCCCTCTCATCCCATTTCCGTCCTCTCCATTTCTTTCCCTCCTTTCCCCCTTTTTTTAAATCTCTCTTCATTCTCCTCTTCCCCCTTACTCCTCTTCCTTCTTTTCTTTCTCCTTTTCCTCGTGCTCACATCCTCCATCTACTCCTCCTTATCATCTTCCTCCTACTCCTCCTCTCTCTTCTCCTCCATCTATTCATCTTCCTTCTCCTCCCCTCCTATCTCCCTTCCTTCCTCCCCCTCCCCCTTCCGCCCTTCCGCCCCTCCTCTTTCTCTTCTTCTTCATCTCCCTCTCCTCCTCTCTCCCCATCTTTCATTTCCTTCGAACCTTCCCATACGCTCTCCTACTCTCGCCTCCATGTTTCTCCCTTCAGTCCCCTCCTCTTCCTCCTCATTTTCCTCTTCTACCTCTTCCTCTTCCTCCCTTCCACCCCTTCCTCTTCTTCCACCTCTTCGTCCCTTCCATACCCTCATCTTCCTCTTTAACTTCTATTCTTTTCTTCTTCTTCTTCCTCTTCCTCCTCTTCTGGCTCCACTCTGTTTCTTACCTCCCTTTTCTTCCTCCTTTCCTCCCTTTTGCCCCTTCCTCTTTCTCTCTTCCATACCCTCATCATCCTCCCTTCCACCCCTCTTCTTTGTCCTCCTTTTCCTCCCTTCCACCCCCTCCTCTTACTCCTCCTTTTTTTCCTCCATTTCACCTACTCCTATTCCTCCTCCTCTTCCTTTCTACCTCCTCTTCCTCCCTTTCCTCCCATCCAACCCCTCTTTTTTCTCTTCCTCTTCTTCTTCCTCCTTTCCATTCCTCCTCTTCCTCCTCATTTTTTCTCACTTCCACCCCTGATCCTCCCACTCCTCCTCCCTTCCATCCTCTCCTCATCTTCCTATCTTTTCTTCCTTCCACCCTTTCTCTTCCTCCTCCTCTTCCTCCCTTCCATCCCACCCTCGGCTTCCTCTCTTCCATCCCCTCCTCCTCCTCCTCCCCCTCCTACTCCCCCTTCCCCCTTACATCCCCTCCTCCTCCTCTTCCTCCTCCTCCTTCTCCATCCTTGCATCCCCTCCTCCTCCCCTTCCTCCCTTTCCTTTCTTCCACCCCCTCCTCCTCCTCTTCCTCCCTTCTATACCACCCTCCTCTTCCTCCTCTTCCTCCCTCCCTCTCCCGTACTGTCAAAACCTAATCTTGATAATGGGTATTGCATCATCTAGGTATTGTATTCTAGACTGTAGAGGAGCTCGATCGTTTGGCACCTTCTGTCCCCGGTGTAAGGGAACCCTGGAGATTCCGTAACGTTTCTAAGAAGTCAATTTTTTGTACGTAAAGATAATGACGTCATAAAGATGACGTCATCGGTGTGTCTTAATAAGGAGTGGGGGAAACCCCCTACTTAAGACATGCTATGTCATTTTCTCCTTTTGCTTCTTCTTCGTTTTTTTTTTTTTTTTTGCTTCTTTTTCCTCTGCTTCTTTTTCTTTTACTTTTTTGCTGCTTCTTCTTCTTCTGTTTCTTCTTCTTTTACCTCTTCTACTTCTTCTTTTTCTTCTTCTTCTTCTACTCCTTCTTCTCTTTCTACTTCTTTTCTTCTTCTTCTTATACGTCTTTTTCTTCTTCTTCTAATTCTTCTTCTGTTTCTTCTTTTTCTTCTGGTTCTTCTCTTTCTTCTTCTTCTGTTTCTTGTTTTTCTTCTGCTTCTTCTTCTCTTTTCTCCTTCCTCCTCTTCTTCGTCTTCATTTTCTTCTTTTTCTTCTTCTTCTCTTCCTCTTTTTTTTTTTTTTAATCTTCTTTCGCAACGGCCTTTCCTCCTGCTTAAATTAGAACCGACCCGACTCTTTCCCCCCCAGCCGGCGGCCTTCCTTGGACAAATATTAGCTTCCATACATTACACGCCGCTGTGGCGACTTGAGTTCAACCTCAGTTCCCATGATGCAGTCCCGGGCTCGATTCCAACCACTGCCGGTGATCTCTCAGCCTTTTGCCCCGAGTAACACAAAGGGCAAGGGTGGCGAGGTTTGGTCGGAGTGAAGCGTCTCTAGGGTGATTTTTTTTTTTTTTTTTTTATCCAGACGGTTTTATTCGTCCGAAAATTTACCACCGATGGGCTCTCCTGATCATCCTCTCTTCCTCTTCTACTTCTTGTTCCTCTTCCTCTTTTTTTTTTCTCCATTTTTCTTTTTTTTTTCTCTTTTTTTTCTTCTTTTTCTTCTTTTTCTTTTTCTTCTTCTCCTTTTTCTTCCTCTTCCTCTTCTTTTCCTTTCTTCTTCTTCTCCTTCTTCTTTCTCTTCTTTCTCTATCTTTTTCTTTTTCTTCTTCTTTTTCTTCTTCTTTTTCTTCCTCTTCTTTCTTCTTTCTTCTTTTTCTTCTTCTTCATCTTCTCTTCCTCCACTCCTCCTATAGCTCCCTAACCTCACCATTCGTCAGGCAACTGGGACTTCCCGGTCGCCACCGCCACCCCCACCTCCCCTCCCCCCTTTCCCTCCCCTTTCCTCCCCCTCTCACTCACTCCCCCTCCCCCCCTCTCACCTCCTCTCACTCACTCCCCCTCCCACTCCGGCTCCGTTTCGCTTGGATAGGATCAATCCCGTCAGTCTTGAACTCGCAAATCATTGAGGAGGAAGGAGGGACGAGGAAGAAGAGGAAGAGGAAATGGAGAGGAAGAGGTAGAGGGGCAAGAAGAGGAGATTTAAGAGAAAGGGGCACAGGAGGGGGAGGAGGAGGGGAAGGAAGGTGGGGTAGAAGGGGAAGAGGCAGAGGGGGAAGAGTTGGAGGAAGAGGAGGTGGAGAAGACTGAAGAGGAAAAGGTAAAGGAAGAGGAGGGGAGGCGAAGAAGAAAGAGGAGGCGGGGAGGAAGGGGTGGAGAAGAAGGAAGAAGTGGAGGAGGAGAAGGAAGAAATTGAGAAGACTGAAGAGGAAGAGGAGGAGGGGAGGAGGAGGAGGAGAAAGAGGAGGAGGTGGGGAAGATTTGGTGGAGAAGAAAGATGTGGAAGAAAAGGAGGAAGGAGGAGCTGGAGAAGACTGAAGAGAAAGTGGTGGAGAAGACGGGGAAGAAGGAGGAGGTGGAGAAGAAGGAGGAGGAGGAGGAATTGGAGAATACTGAAGAGGAAGAGGTAGGGGAGAAGGAGGTGGGGAGGAAGAGGTGGAGAAGAAGGAAGAGGTGGAGGAAGAGGGGGAGGAGGAGGAGGTAGAAAAGACTGAAGAAGAAAAGGCATAGAAGGGGGAGTCGGAGAAGGAAGAGGTGGGAATGAAGAGGTGGAGAAGAAGGAAGAGGTGGAGGAGAAGGAGGAGGAGGAGTAGGAGGAATATGGAGAAGACTGAAGAGAAAGAGGTTGAGAAGGAGGAGGAACTGAAGAGAAAGAGATAGAAAGGAGGAGGAACTGGGGAGGAAGAAGTGAAGAAAGAAGAGATGGAGGAGGATGTGGGAGGGGGAGTTGGAGAAGGAGGAGGAAGAGGAGGAGGAGAGGGGAGTTATAAGCTAACAACGCCCTATACATATTGTATTCTGGCTAGGGTCAGACAAACTTATTCAGATGAAGGCACTGATTAAATGTGGGTTAGAGCGTCGCTACTTGCGGTGGAGGTCGAGATGACGGAAGTTCGAATTTTGCCACCAGCGAGTTGGACCAAGGGCATGGTTCATTAAATTCCACGCTACAAAGTCCTCTGTAAGGGGCACCGTCCTAGCCTTCTGATAGGGGGAGTTCGCCACGTTAAACCTTCATCATCATCAATCATCATTTTCAACTCACCACCCATCACATTCACCACACCCACCACATTCACCACAAATCTATCCCTAACAAGCTCTGCCAATGAGACTCGAACACTGTGACTGTTGACCACAAGGCAATGACGTTACCATTGTACCATGCTGGCCGTATAACTTTACACATAAATCTACCACACCGTCTTTATCCACTACGTACAGTGGATTATACAAGATCCTCTGCATCCACTTCGGCCATCCACCCACGTACATCCATTCCACTTTGTAAGTTTCATGTAGGGTCGGTCACTGACTCAAGCAGCTGACTGACTGACTGACTGACTGACTGACTAACTGATTGACTGACTGACTGAGTCGTTCAGTGTATATCCACCAGACTGACTGTCTGCCTGCCAGTCTGGGTTCCTGACTGACTGTCTAAATGACTATCTCTGCCAGCCTGTCTACTTGACTGTCTTGTTACTTAACTGACCACCTGTCAGCCTGTTCGTATATTTGACTGACAGATCACCTGCCTAACTGACTTCCTCCTCGTCAGCGTGACTGACATAACTCTTAACTGGAAACCAGACTGACTGACTCTTTGCCTCTCTGCCTTTTTAACTATTCACCTAACTAATCTCCAATCTATCTAATTAACTACCTATATAACTATTCGCTTGCCTAAATGACATCCTATCTGCATAATTGCTGAGACCCTTTTTCCTTTGAAAAGAAAAAAATGAAAAAATATATAAAATAAGATACAAATAAAAACAAGGAACAGGCCCCCACGAGCACAAAAGAGTCGTCCATAGATCCTTCATATCACAACATCTACAACACCCACTCCACAACGTCCACCACAAAATATAACCCACATTTCCAAACCACAACATCAACTACTACTATATACCAATTCCGCTTCAACATAACCCTTTTCCACAGCTCACATCTGAAACCATTTGTCCATACGACCTAATTCCTCATTGTAACACCAAATTAGCTTTTGGAGACTTTTTAATTGCGTTAGATTTATAGATGAGGAATTGTATACATTCGTAGATGAAGCTGGTACGGTACATTTTGAATGCTCACATGGAGATTCAAATGAAATGACTTTCGTCATTATAAAGAAACGTTTTATACCGTAAGGGAAGTAAGTTATGAATTATATACTAGGGAATGTATAAAGTATGTAGTTTATTTGCATACACGCGCATAGGCACTCTTCAAGGGGGAGTACACGTAACTAGGCAAGAGTATGTGCACACACAAACACACATACATACATATGCACATATTCATACATACATACATGCTTGTGTTTATATGTGCATGTATACACACATACATATATGATACATACATACACGTATAAAATGGACATAGTGCATCCATACACATATGCATAAATATATGTGTACACTCACACACAAACACACACACACACACACACACACACACACACACACACACACACACACACACACACACACACACACACACACACACACACACACACACACACACACACACACACACACACACACACACACACACACACACACACACACACACACACACACACACACACACAATGTTCGAGAATTATCTTTGACAAACTGACACAACTGTCATCTTCAGCCCCTAACCTTGACCCAGTCTATATTCAGCGTTGCTTTGGCTGTCTCGATTGTGTGTGAGTGTGTGTGTGTGTGTGTGTGTGTGTGTGTGTGTGTGTGTGTGTGTGTGTGTGTGTGTGTGTGTGTGTGTGTGTGTGTGTGTGTGTGTGTGTGTGTGTGTGTGTGTGTGTGTGTGTGTGTGTGTGTGTGTGTGTTTGCGTGTGTGAGCGCACAATGGCAAAAGGAAGATAGATAAAAATGTAAAAGTTCAAAGGTCTGACAAGTAAAAGAAAAAGAAGAATGGGAAAAAGAAAGAGAACAAATAGAAATGAAAGAAAAATGAAGAATAAAAAGAAAAAGAAAAGGGAAAAAGGGAAGAGGGAGAGGTAGAAGAAGAAGAGGAGGATGAAGTAGAGGAGAAAGAAGATGAGAAAAAATAAATAGAAAGAGAAAAAGAAAAAGTGGAGGAAGTAGAATTTGAAGAAGGGGAATAAAAGAATGAAAAAAGAAGAAAAGCCGAAGAAGAAGAAGAAAAGCAAAAGAAGAAGAAGAAGGAGAAGAAGAAGAAGGAGGAGAAGAAGGAGAAGAAAAAGAAGAAAAAGACGAAGAAGAAGAAGCAGAAAAAGACGAAGAAGAATAAGAAGAAGAAAAAGAAGCAGAAGAAGAAAAGAAGAAGAAGAAGAGGAAAAGGAAGAAGTAAACGAAGGAGGAGGAGGAGAAGGAGAAGGAGGAAGATAAAGGAGAGGAGGAAAGGAAGAAGGAAACGGAGACAGAGGAGGAGGAGAAGAAAAAGAAAAAGAAGACGACGGTGTCGGATATAGTATCACCAACATCTTGTCCTCCCCGTGCCTCCCGCAGCTGCTAGTTCACTTGAGCCCAAATTATCCAGTTTTTCTTCAACCAGGGCTAGAGGATATTGACGACCATGCGGCTGTTCAATATCCTAAACACTCGTTTTCTTCGTGTTGTACCGTGGTATATTTGTATATGTGGTATATTTATATATGTAGTACCAGGGGTATTTTTACACCATGGGAGGACGAGTGAAAGAACTCGCTTCGTCTAGTCCCATGGTATATCTATGTAATATATTTATATATGTATATTTATATATGTAGTTGGACAACAATGACGCCATCTGTATCATAGGGCAGTGTTTCACAAACTTTTTTTCAGGCGACCCCAGTATGATCTTCATGATATTACCGCGATCCCAATAATCTATTGTAAGGTTATAAAAGACAAAGTTAATATCATTGAATTTTATTGTAGTAATATGAATGTAAAAATTTAGCATACAAAATGACTTGGCGACCGCAGGGTTGGGAAACAGTGTCATTAGAGGTGAGGGTGGAGTGTAGGAAAGGGATTATGTGGTGAAGGTAATTGTTAGGTTAGGTTACGTTAGGTTAGGTTACGTTACGTTAGGTTAGGTTACGTTACGTTAGGTTAGGTTACGTTACGTTAGGTTAGGTTAGGTTACGTTAGATTAGGTTAGGTTAGGTTATCGTACCTGGAAATTTAGTTTTAGTATGTTTGAAGTACATGAGTTGAATGTATGTTTTTCTGTTTTAAGGAAGGTTTATTTTTTGCAAGGTTACTATTCTATACTATTTCATTACTATTTTATTTATTCACTTATCTATTCATACTATCTTATTTTGTCGTTTTGTTGATCTATTATTCATTTGTTTATTTATTTACTTTCTCTTATCTTTTGTAACATCTATTTATTTATTTATTTGTACGTTATTACCTATTTTGTTATCTATTCTATTATCTATTATTATCTATTCATTCATTCACATGTTTATTCATATCTTCATTTCTTCATTTATCTATCTGCAGTATTTGTTTATTTATGATTCATTTATTTGTTCATTTATTTATCTGTTTCTTTATATATCTATTATTTTTTATTGTAGAAGTAATGGTTGGATAACAATGACGTCATCGGTTTCTTCCACCCCAGCCCACCCCCGCCCCAACCCCCACCCCTATCGGCCACAGAAGTGTTGCCAACACTGTGAGCCTCGTAATCTATCTGATGGAGAATACCAGACACTCCCCCAAATGGCTGCTGTTATTTCATTTTATTTTTTATTATATTGTATTTTATTTTTATAAAGAAAACTCCCGACTCCTCAGAGGGTTTTTTTTTTCATCACTCAGTTTGTCGGTCTCATTACTCCTTCATCAAAGCCTTCCAGACATAGATGGACAAAAGAACTTGGATCTTAGCTATATTCGTCATCTTAAGTCTTTTTAAGACATCTTCAAACACTTTTACAAACTCGCTACATCGTTAAAGCTTTACAAAGTCCTTACACACTTTTACAAAGTCCACTCATCATTAAAGTTGTCACCTCACATCACGGTATCCATTTAGGAGTTCATGTTAGGAGGATTATTGGGGCTCAGTCAAAGCCCGATGTACTATTGTACTATTGTACATTTGTACTACAAAGACAAAAAGGTCCTCTTGGCGTGGCAACGGATGCAATCCTATTCCTGTGAAGGATTTCTAAGGTTACATTACACATAGATAGCAACACCCAGCTCTATCGATCCTCGGCATTTAGCATCGCATCTACAAAATACGTTAACGATCTAATCAATATAAACACCATGAGGGGACGTAACCTTTATTAGTACGACGTTTCACTTTGATACAGCTTTATCAGGCATATCGAAAGTACTTGATAAAAGTCTAACAAGCTAAACGGCGTAGTAATAAAGATTCCGTCCTTACACACTGTTTCTTCTGATAGACTTGTCATTAATTTACCAATAATTATTTGCATAAAGAATATCTTCCAAATGAAAGAGTTTCGATTCCCGTTTGCTTCACTGACTACAGTTGTAAACCAAAGCCGAGCCGAGTAAACTCGTCTGGCATCATGAGGAACATAAAGACCGTCTTTGTAGGAAAGGAAAGGGAGAAAGGAATTTGTCCGAAATGTTTGTTTGTACCACAAGATGGAGAGAGAGAGAGAGAGAGAACAAGTTTGAGGACAATGTCCCATGCATGTGTGTGTTCGTATGCGTGACAGAGTTTATCTACACGAATCTGGTTCGAAGATACGAACAACATACTGTACAAACACGAGTATACCCGTGTCATGTGATTTGATTCTACGCCATAGCGGTGGAGTGCCACAAGGTATCTCTCTATCTCTCTCTCTTTCTCTCTCTCTCTCTCTCTCTCTCTTTCTCTCTCTCTTTCTCTCTTTCTCTCTCTCTTTCTCTCTCTCTCTCTCTCTCTCTCTCTCTCTCTCTCTCTCTCTCTCTCTCTCTCTCTCTCTCTCTCTCTCTCTCTCTCTCTCTCTCTCCTCTCTCTCTCTATCTATCTATCTATCTCTCTCCCCCTTTCTTTCCTTTTTTCTTTTTTCCTTTTCGTTCCTTTTTTCTCTCTCTCTTTCTCTCTCTTCCTTGCTCATCCTTTCTCTTCCTCTCCTTTAATCCTTCTCTCCATTATATCCATTTTCTCTTTCTTTCTATACCTTTCTCTCTCTCTCTCTCTCTCTCTCTCTCTCTCTCTCTCTCTCTCTCTCTCTCTCTCTCTCTCTCTCTCTCTCTCTCTCTCTCTCTCCCTGCAATAAAACCCTAGCAACTCTCCACAAAGAAACAAATAAAAATCAGTTTAATCTGAATTCCGGGAAATGCGATCATCACGACAGAATTTAGAGGCTCTGCTGAAATCAGCTGATTGATTGGTAAGACGTCAACATAATGCTGAATGTCTCCCAATCATTAGCCCTTCTCCAACCAATCTCACACGAGTGGGGGGAGGCTTTTGCTCTCATGAATCTACTAGGATAAAAGTGCTGGTGAATTACAGCCCATGAGGACGACGATGACAGCAAAAGTGACGAGTCTTCAATTGCTATCAGTCATTTCGTGAATATTACTTATTGATTTAACAAACTGGGCCGCGCGCTAGCCCAGTGAATACCGTGTCGAACTGATGAGCAGGTGGTATTGAGTTCGATTCTTCTTCCATTCTTATATTCTTGTGTTCCCCAAATGGTAAGGTTCATTTGTTCTTTGAGACTGTTGACGTCATCCACTCATAAGAGGGAAGAATCCTTTTGGTATGGATGATGATGATGATTCGGTATAATTTTACCATACCCTTGGTTCAACTCGCTGGCGGCAGGTTTTCGACCTGCCGTCACTTATGCTAGTTTCCGCTCAAAATACTGACCACTTTTAACTTCTACTGTCACCTCTACGAATTAGAACTACCTAGTGTAGGCCATATGGTCTCTTCCAGTCTCCTTCATTCTTATGTAATCAACTTATTTGGCGTGACATTGTCCCCAAGGATAGACGTTCTGGCATCTGGTCATGCGCGCAGTTATACACACAAGTGTATACGTGCATGCACACGAACTTAAACACGTGCACATATATATGAAGATATACTAATACGTCGTGAACATGTATACATACGTATACACACACACACACACACACACACACACACACACACACACACACACACACACACACACACACACACACACACACACACACACACACATACACACACACACACACACACTATGATAATTAGAGAGTAAGAAACAGTACCTCATGAGCGTTCCTCCTTTCTTGTATACTATCAGGTAAACACACATACACGTACACACACGCGCTCACGCACACACACACACACACATACACACACACACACACACACACACACACACACACACACACACACACACACACACACACACACACAGCATCGACGGAGGTGCATCCATCTGGAGATGCCGGATGTCACCGGCTTGCACAGTAAGAGACCGGTTGTCTGGCGCCACGGAGGGTCACGCCGGCCGCCTACCAGAGCCGGCGGCCGTCCCGGAGACGCCAGCCGGCTGCCGCGCCACGAGCGACCGCCCGCCGGCCGCGGGATGAACCGCCCTATCCCCACATTCACCAACGTCACTAATGCGCTTCTTTGCCCTGACGAAGGCGAAGAGGAAGGAGAGAGTGAAGGTGAGAATGAGGGTGAAAATGAAAAATAAGATGTGATGGTGTGACTCAGTGTGGGAGGAGAGTGGGAAGGTGGAGGTGAAATTTGGGCGATGAGAATCGAGCGTGGGAGTGTGGGAGGGAGTGGAGGTGGAACTAGAAATCAACCCGTCACTGGTCTTCGTCCACCTAACCGACTCGGGCCGTCAGAGGAACGGTCCCCTCTTCAACACCCACATGTCCCTCCTCCTCCTCCTCTTCTTCCTCTTACTTCTCTTCCTCCTAATCTTCCTATTCCTCTTTCTCCTTTCCCACCTCCTCCTCCTCCTCCTCTACAGATAATTACAGAAATTCACATTTATGGACGTGAGGTTACAATCAAACGGTCGCTTCCAGTGACCAACCACACATCTCCCCCCCACCCTCCCACTACACCAACCCGCCGGGTATGCACCGCCACGCATCCTACTTACGACGCCATGTTGTTCATGAGAAATTAACACAAAAAGGATTAAGCTCCGCGTAAAACTTCAGTATTGGAGTTCTTAAAGTACAGATTAATGAGGTTCTTGAATTACAGTCACAGGAGTAGGTGAGGTTACAGGAACGTGCAATTACCCGTTAGACGCTGTATCGCGTGTGTGTCTACGTTAAGGCCCTGTTCACACTAGTGGTTCTGCATATTCAAGGAAAAAATGCGCGGTTGTGTGTAAGCACCTCCATTGACTTAGGCTACACTGTAATTGAACCGCTAGTGTGAAGAGGACCGAAGGTATTTGGGCAGCAACGAATTGCGTCATTATCTGAGCAGTTTGTGTTGTTGCCTTTGACATGATCTAGCTGCATCTCACAGGTACACACGGTAATATTCTTAAGAAAATCTTTCATTATATAAATCTTATATAAATCCTTGGAAGGGGAAGATTTATATAAGAAAATAAGATTCTTACGGTGGTATTCTTAAAAAATATTTTCTTATATAAATCTTTCCCTTCCAAGGATTTATATAAGGAAAGATTTTTTTTTTTAAGAATACCACCGTAAAAACTGTCGAGGGATTGTCGCGGTTGAGAGGGCGATGGGCCCTGTTGGCCTTTGTCAGATAAGTAATGAGCATCACATGCGAGTCCGTGAGTAAATCTCATATAGTTTGTTCTTTATAATAACAGTCTTCCAAGAACGCAAGTACCCCCTACCATCATCCACAATATCCTCGTTTCAATGTGGCCCAAGTTCATTACGCGTACACGTTTATATTCGATGTAGGGATAAGAGGAAGAGGAAGAAGAAGAAAAAGGAGGAGAAGGAGAAGAAGAAGAAGAATAAGGAGGAAGAGAAGAAGGAGAAGAAGAAAAGGAAGAGGAAGAAAAAGAAAAAGAAAGGAGGAAAAGAAGAAAAAGAAGATGAGGAAGAAGAAGAGGAGAAAGATGAAGAAGAAGAAGGAGGAGGAGGAGGAGGAAAAGAAGAAGAAGTAGGAGGAGAAGGAGGGAAATAATAATAATAAGAAGAAGAAGAAGGAAGAGGAGGAGGTGAGGAGCGTACGCCAGGAGGCGCTCAGTAGCTGCATGATTATTCTCTTTAGGAACTGTTGGGTGCAGGTAACAGACAGTCACTGCAACTAGGAACCGGATAGGAGTGTGGTCAGGCTAAGCTTATTCCCACGTTCTGCTCATCGCTGAGAACTTCCATGGGATAACTTCTAGGCCCCTCAACTTGCAGAAGCTTTCTGAAGTTCTTAATAGAATCGCAGAGTTCATGCTGGGAGTTAGTGGTGACATTACATGAATGCATCACGTGGGGGCATCACGTGGGTGCATCACGCGAGCCTTAGACCTCTTATGAAAGAATTTGGTCTAAATCCTGATACAGGTCTCAACTGTACAGGGTCTCCATAAAGTCTGGACACACAGAGTGGTGTCTTGTGTCTAATTTTCATCGCCTCCACCTTTTCCTTTAGCAAACCCAGAAAGAGAATTCAAGGGAGGTGAGGCCCAGTTAACGAGGAGAGAATGAAAAGACTTCCACACGACTACGTCAGTTCCTAGTTATAACCTAAGGTCAAACAGGGACGCAAGCGACACAGGAGATGCAGCACAGGCAGACTTCCTGTTGCTGAATTGAAGTACGCCTTGAACTTTTCTCTCATAAAAAAAAACTGACCTATCCACATTTAGCCTAAACGCAAACCGAGACGCAGGCGACACATGTGACGCAGCACAGCAAAGGCAGATTTCCTGTTGCTTCAAGTGAGAGAGAAGTTCAAACTGAACTTCTATTATTTAGCAACAGGAAGTCTGCCTTTGCTCTGTGCTACGTCGCCTGTGTTGCATGCTCCTCAGTTTACGATTAGGAATGTATAATGATACTCTGTAGTCACCTATTCACTATTTCGTTGGTGATCTTTAACGCTTCTATCCTTTTGGAGTAATATCACGCCGAAGATTCATTATAAGGATGTTTATCAATTGGTATAACAGCAAATTGATGCGGAGAAAAATGTAGGGTTCTCAGAGATATAACCCGTATTTGATTAAAAAAAAAAAAAAAAAAGTCTCTCCTCTCGATTTTGAGTTACATATCCTTATCTTTGGCCTCACGAGTGCCCCATTTGGCTCATCTCCAAGTTCAGTGTCACCTGATTCCAGACGGACGAGTCAGCAATAAGGCCCGGTCAGGTCTTGACGTCAGCGACATATGTCTTATTCCGACGGAATTCTCCGACGGACACAAATTTGTGGCTCACATGAATCTGTCGACGATTTTTCGCTGTGGGATGACCCGAAACACACATACACGCGCGCTCGTACACACACACACACACACATACACACACACACACACACACACACACACACACACACACACACACACACACACACACACACACACACACACACACACACACACACACACACACACACACACACACACGACTTGACGGCGCAGTGGTAGCGTTTGCGGCCGCCACTACGGTGGTCCTGGTTCAAATCCCGCCCAGGGCTGAATTAATTTCAGTATTCTTGCGCAGCGAGTCGTTATTCCAACTCTCGTGGGCGAGGAGTTGGGTGTGTGTGCGTGTAAGGTCACAGCATTACCCATAGATCGATCATATATGAGCTCTGAGCTCTCTTCCGGGAGGGTAATAGCTGTCGATCACGAGTCCAACACGTGATCCAAGACCATGGTGAATCATACAAACACACATGCGCGCACACATACACACGGCTCGACGTTGTAGTGGTACCAATTTCACCTGCTAATTCAGTGATCCGAGATAGAGTATCATCCAGGGCTGAAAAAAATCTGCAATCTTTACAGTGCGAGCCGGCATTCCAACTCTGGTGGGCAAAGAGTTTGTGTGTGTGTGTGTGTGTGTATTCACTTGGTCTTTGGATCACGTGTTGGACTCGTGATCGACAGCTATTTCCCTCCTGGAAGAGAGTTCAGAGCTCGTAGGTCCGATCTATGGGTAATGCTATGACCTTGCACACACACACACCCCCAACTCCCCGCCCACGAGAGTTGGAGTAACACCCCTCAGCGCTGCGATACTGATATTATTTCAGCCAGGGCTGAAAAAAATCTGCAACCTTCACAGTGGCAGGCCAGAGCTCTAACCACTGCGCCATGAGAGGTGTGTGTGTGTGTGTGTGTGTGTGTGTGTGTGTGTGTGTGTGTGTGTGTGTGTGTGTGTGTGTGTGTGTGTGTGTGTGTGTGTGTGTGTGTGTGTGTGTGTGTGTGTGTGTGTGTGTGTGTGTGTGTGTGTG
The DNA here is from genome assembly GCF_046742065.1 of Oratosquilla oratoria. Lineage (NCBI taxonomy): Eukaryota > Metazoa > Arthropoda > Malacostraca > Stomatopoda > Squillidae > Oratosquilla > Oratosquilla oratoria. The sequence continues at coordinate 66,235,360 of NC_134786.1, forward strand.
TGTGTGTGTGTGTGTGTGTGTGTGTGTGTGAAGTCACAACATCAGCTATAGATTTGGTCATATATGAACTCTAAGCTCTCATCCGGGAGGTAATAGCTGTCGATCACGTTTCCTGCAAGTCTAACACGTGATCCAAGACCGTAGTGAATCACACACACACACACACACACACACACACACACACACACACACACACACACACACACACACACACACACACACACACACACACACACACACACACACACACACACACACACACACACACACAAATTAGACGAAACAATAGTGTGTGCAAACACCATACAAGAATTTAAGAACAAACTACAGTAGATGCTGAGAGATACCAAGACGGTCACTACGAGCATAGCTCCCCTTCCCGTATAATACGAGCTTGGTAAGTACAACTATGTATACACACACACACACACACACACACACACACACACACACACACACACACACACACACACACACACACACACACACACACGCATGCACGCACGCACTTATTAGGAAGTATAGCTCTCCACGTATAAGTATAGACTTATAGAACAAGTTGGATGAATCTATTATTCAAGCAAATATCTAAACAAATTTAAGGCGACGTTTGAAGACTGGAGGCACAGACGGGGCCCCATGAGCATAGCTCCAACACTGTGTACTACATTTAGGTAAATACAATTTTGTAGGGAGGGAAGGGATGATAGGAGGAGGATGAAAAGGAAAAGGAAGAGAAGAAAAGGAAGAAGAAGAGAGGAAGACGAATACAAAAGATGAGGTGAGGAGGAGGAGGAGGAGGAGGAGGAGGGAAAAGAGTAAGGAAGAGAGGAAAATGAAAAAAGAAGATGAAGAGAGGAAGAGGAAAAGATATGAGATAGCAAACAGGAGGAGGAGAAAGAGGAGAGATGGAGGAGAGGAAAGGTGAAGGAGGAAGAGGACAGGGAGAAAGGGAGGAGAGGAGGAAAAGGAGGAGTAGGAGAGGTGTATATGTGTGAATGAACATGTATGTGCATATGTGCCTAGGTATATACTTCTAATGCATATATGTGTACGCACGTACATGCACGTGTATATGCAATCAATAACACTATGAATGAGTGTGTGTGTGTGTGTGTGTGTGTGTGTGTGTGTGTGTGTGTGTGTGTGTGTGTGTGTGTGTGTGTGTGTGTGTGTGTGTGTGTGTGTGTGTGTGTGTGTGTGTGTGTGTGTGTGTGTGTGTGTGTGTGTGTGTGTACACAACCACGAAAATGTCAGTATGTAGGCGTCCTTATGGATTTTTCCCTGTTGTCCTTCCTATCTAGTTTCTCCTAACGTGGGCGTTCTTAGACACTGTCTTTCTGTGGGTGTGGTGTGGGTGTAAGGTACAGTTGCCTCCACTTCTATGTACTACAGTGGTTGTGTTGTATGGAAACGCTGGGCAGCTTGTACATGGTATTTCAAAAAGACGGACCCGATTCCAATGCAGTATATTGCCCTGTTCACACTAGCGGTTTCAACCGCGGTGGTCCAATTACAAAGTAAGTCAATGGAGGCGTTCACACACAACCGCGCAGTTTTTTCTTGACTATGCGGTACCGCCGCGATTTCCGCGCGGTTCAAACCGCTAGCTTGAACAAGGGCTAATTCTTGGTAGCAACATGGGACAGTTACACAAAAAATTAGAAATGGTTTAGTGGGCTATCAAGATTTATTTATTATTTTATCTTTAATTATCATTATTAATTATATTATTAATTGTAAATGCTCTATATGCCCTCCATGGGTGGATCGTGATTACAGCAATATAGCGAAGTCAAATGAAGTAATTTTTTTTTCAAACATCCTTTATATGTAGGTCGTAAATTTAC
>NC_134786.1:66242209-66247209 GCF_046742065.1 Oratosquilla oratoria
GGAGGAGAAAAATAAGAAGAGAAGTAGGTGGGGAAGGGGAAGAATGGGAAGAGAAGGAGGAGGAGGAAGGGGAAGAATGGGAAGAAGAGGAGGGGAAGGAAGAAGGGATAGAATGGAAAGAAGAGGAGGAGGAGGAAGACGAGGGAAAAAGAGAAGAAGAGGAGTAGGAGGGGAGAAAAAGGAAGGGGAGAAGGAGAGGAACAAGGAAGAAAAGGAGAAAGACGCGAATGAATTGGAGGTGGAGAATTATTAGAATAACTTATAGACATTAGAATAACGTTGAAAGACAGGAAGAAGGGAACTGGGGTGCGAGAGAATACTGAATTGAAATATATTGTAGAAGCTATGAAGGACCGGAAATAGAATAATATTGATCTGAAAAATAGCAAATGGAATAAGTATGTCTCCGACTACAAGTGGAAGAAAGAGACTGGACAAAAGGTGGAGACGAGATAGAGAAGTTTGCAGGAGTGACGTGGTATAGTCATGTGACTCATGGGTGAGGCCTTTGTACTGTAGCAGACGATTTTGCACAGATTACTGATAGATTTAGTAACCAGGTAGTTAGTGAACGGTGAAAAATATTGTGGTTTTTAAAAGATGGTTAGATAACTTTATGACTCAGGATGACAGAATGTAAGGGACATGGAACTGCCTAGTGTAGACCTTATGGTCTCTTGCAGTCTTCTCCATTCTTATGCTGTAGACACTGGTGATGCACAGTGACATTACAGTGATCACGGTCAATTCACAATAACCCAAATCAAAGAGCAAGAACTCCAGAAAGGGATACAGTCAGTTAGTCGGCCAGTCAGTCAGTCGGCCAGTCAGTCAGTCGGCCAGTCAGTCTGCCACTCAGCTAGCCAATCAGTCTGTAAGTCAACCAGTTAGTCAGCCAGTCACTGAGCGAGACATTCATTCAGCCAGTCACTGAGCGAGCCATTCATTCAGCCAGTCTGTCATTCAGTCACTCACTCAGTCATTCACTCAGTCAGTCAAACAGGCAGCCAGTCAGTCATTCATTCGGTCAATCAGTCACTCAGCAGTCAGATAGCCAGTCAGTCAGTCGGTCACTGAGTTACTCAGTCCGTCTCTCACTCACTCATCTACCCACTCACTCAATCAGTCATTCAGTCAGTCACTTAGTCAATCAGTCAGTCACTTACTCAGTCATTCTTTGAGTCAGTCAGTCAGTCAGTCGGTTAGATGGCTGCAGCGGTAACCACCACAACACGGGCCGGTTGATCGATCCTTGTGATGTGGAAAAATGTTCAAAGTCATCGACATTCGTGTGACCTATATTGCCGCTGTCTCTCTCATTACCTGTCTGTCTGTCTGTCTGCCCTCCTATCAGTCTGTTTTTGTGTGCTCGTCTGTCCAGCTGCCTGTCTTTCTGTCTGATTCTTGTTTGTCTGTATGTCTATTTGTCTGTCCACCTCCCTTTCTCCTGCTCCTCTTCTTCCTCTTCTCCTTCCTCCTCCTCCTCCATCTGTCAGGTCTTAATTGTCAGCTTCTTTTCTTCCACTCCCTGACGCATCGGCGGTACTGTGGAGTGCCCGTCACCTGTGACAAACTACGTCAATTTCGTCCAAATTAACTCTTCATTCCATCGAAAAATTCGACCTCCAACAGAACTTTCAGAATAAGGCTAAAAACATAGTGGGAGGAAGAGAAGGAGAAGGAGGAAGAGGGGGAAGAAGAAGAGTAGGGAGAGGAGGAGGAGGGGAAGAGGAGGAGGAGGAGTGCCAGCAGCAGAATAATGAGGAGGAGGATGAAGAGGAAGAGGTGGGAAGAGGAGGAGGAGGAGGAGGAGGGGAAAGAGGAAGAGGAGGAGTAAGAGAAAAAGGAGGGAGAGGTACTGTAGCGGTGTAATGAGAAGGACGAAGACGAAAAGGAGAGGGATAAAAAGGAGGAGAAGGAGAAAGGTGAGAAAGAGGAGGTGGGGAAGGAAAAGGGGAAGAAAAAGGAGGAAGAAGAAAAGAAAGAGAGGAGGAGGAAGAAGGGGAAGGGGAAAGGAATGAAAGAAAGAAACGAACAAGGAAGAAAAGGAGAAAAATGAGAACGTGTTGGATTTTGTCACGATTCACCTATGGGCCAGGCTAGTCGCGACACAAAAGATGAAAAAAATTAAATAAAAAAATAAGGCTGTGCGCAGTTCGGGTGAATGACCGAGAGTTCGCAGGATAATTAAACTCTTCGTTAAAACTAAATATTATTGCACTAACGCAACAACACATAAACATAAATGAACATAGAATAATAATAATATAACAATGCCTATGACAATAAAATTATTCAAGTTATTTACCAAATAATTTGTATCTCGTATGATCCGGTGGGCGAATCAAAGTCTCGTTTATGGCGTAGACGAGTCTTTCCAACTGTCGCGGGGCGGTTTGAGGTGAACGATAACTTCTGGTAGGGGCAGCTTCGGGTAGTGGTGGTTTGAGGTGAACAATAGCTTCTGGAAGGGGCAGATTCTAGGAGCTTCTTCTGGTAGTCAGGAACAAATAGAGATTTTATGTTTCTTATAGAGAAACAACAGATGACTAGCGTCGCTCTTAGTCAAGCAGTAATCTGGATAGTGTCTGAAATCAGAGAACGAAGGTTTGAACATTTCGCTACTGTATTGGATGCGGCCCGTAGTTATGGTCCAAAGGACTTGTATAACGGGGTTGTTGTAAATCGACGATTTGTAGATAATTCTACGTAGATTCATATGGGCCCTGGGCTTCAGCTTATATTCCTTTCTTTCTGCTATGACTTCTGTTGACTTCTGCCAACCTGACATCTATGTTCTCTTGAATTCTGTGTTCTCTTGATTTCTGCGTTCTCTTGACTTCTGCGTCCTCTCTGTGTGTCGTCCTAGTCCCCCCTTACATACTAAGCGAAAGGGAGACGACGTTTTAGATATGGCCAAAACGTATTCAAACTAGCCAGTTTGAAGATCCTCACCCAATGGGAAAGCAGAGCGAGCTTTTCCCGGCAAATCAAGGACGTTTCTGCTTCGTTTTACCTGCGATCATACGTAAATGGCGTGCTCCAACAGACTGGGTGTTGAGCAGTTATGAACAAATCAATTATATATATACATATACATAATACATTTTGATAATATATACTGTATTCACGCAAGGCGTGTCTTAGAATTACAAACAGGAGACTATATTCACATAAGGGCGTGACACACCACAACCATAGGGGTCTACTCACGTCAAGACGTAACAGAGATGAAGTAAGATATTTAAGATAAAGAGGAAGAAGGAGAGAATGAGGAGAACGAAGAAGTGAAGGACGATGATGATGATGAGGAGGAGGAGGAGGAGGAGGAGGAGAAAGAGGATTAAGGAGAATGCCACAGACGGAATAGAAGAAATGATTTTTCTCTTATTTACTTTTTTGCACTTTTTTAAATGATGTACACACATACACACACACACACACGCACACACACACACACACACACACACACACACACACACACACATATATATATATATATATATATATATATATATATTGATTCATGGAATAGTTTGCTTGAAGGAATAGTAAAATCAAATTATATAGAACTGACCATTGGGAACGCACAATGGGACCCTTCGAGTGCACTGCTTATCTTTTATACTACAAGTAGGTAAATATAACTAGGTAAATAAACATACACAAACACACACAAATCACGCCACACACACACGAACACACACACACACACACACACACACACACACACACACACACACACACACACACACACACACACACACACACACACACACACACACACACACACACACACACACACACACACACACACACACACACACACACATACACACAATTGTTTTTCTTTGTACACTACTTACAAGGTTGCAGCCAAGGAGTGTCAGAACTTACTGTAAGAAAGAAAGAAAAAAGTAATTAAACTTACTCCAATACGAAATGAAATCCTACAAATTTTATGAGAGCTATACAAGGAGTTTCAATTCCCCGCAAAACAAGATTAAATGTTTTAAATATGTATGTAATACTCACAAACTATGGTAGCGAGAATATTATGTTGGTGAGATTGTATTATATGTACTTGCTTTATCGTTGGTCGAGTGGGTTAGGACGTCGCTACTTGAGCCGGAGTTCGAGGACATGGCGGTTCGAACCCTGCCGCCGTCGAGTTGAACTAAGGGTATGATTCATTAAATTCCATGCTACAAAATCCTCTATTCGGGGCACCGTCCTAGCCTCTTAATAGGGAGAAGTTTTGTGACGTTCAACCGAATCAATCATTTTCATCGTTGATGTGTATAGGTGGATGATTATAATAGGTGTGGGCAACCCTTGGCACGCGTGCAAAACCTGACACATTATCGACTTTTTCCCGGCACGCGAAACCATATGTGGATGATTATAACAGGTGTGGGGAACCCTTGGCACGCGTGCAAAACCTGAACATTAACGACTTTTTTCCGGTACCCGAAACCCAGAGCTCACCTTAAAACAAATAATTAATAAATCTCCAACTTCTTTTGTGTGACATTTGATAACCGCACGCTTGGCTGGACGGAGGATTGGAGGCCTTTACAGGTGAAAGGATCTAGGCTCAGCTTCGTATGTAGGTCTATGATTAATTTTACTCTATTGGCACGTTAGAACATTTTGTGTCAAATGTTTGGCTGATTTTGGCACTCTTGATTCAGAATGTGCATAATTTGTTTGCGTGTAAAACGAAATCATGCTTGATGACATCATGTGTATTCAAATTAGTTTTATGATTAATTTGACCATTTTTTTTCTTATCTTTACAGGAGCGTGAGTACAGAATGATGGTTACGTAGTGTGTGCTGTTTACCTTATCAGAGGGCTCAAAGTTGCCCCCCTCCCTCTATCCCAGCCCTCCCTCCCTCATCCAATAGTAGAAAGAGAAGTCAGTAATATGGAAAAATTGTATTCTATATTGCGTCTCTCTCTCTCTCTCTCTCTCTCTCTCTCTCTCTCTCTCTCTC
>NC_134786.1:66252209-66254709 GCF_046742065.1 Oratosquilla oratoria
CCTTGGTCCAACTCGCTAGCGGCAATTTCGAATTGCCATCACCATGACTTCCACCGCAAGTAGCGACGCTCTAAACTGCTCGGCCAGCGAGCGTCCTAAATTTGAATCAAAACGAAACAATTGTGGAATATGGATGAATTATACATCAAGAGTGCTTTGAGTGAGATTGAAGCTAAAACTTTTCATAATAAACAGAGAAGGATGATGGGTAGGCATAGCCTAATATCCTTACATTCATCAAACTGTTCTCTCTCTCTCTCTCTCTCTCTCTCTCTCTCTAAGAAAAAAGGAATAAATCCAGGTAGAGGCAGAAAGCAGAGGTTGTCTCGAGAAGTAAGCGACGTTAAAATCTATAACTGAAGGAAGACCATAAAAGAGAGAGGAAAAGAAAAAAGATGGAGGAGAGAAAATGGCGGAAAGAGAAAATGGAGGGATGTCCAAAGTAGAAAGGAAGTTAAAAGATAACAGATCGGGAATATGGAGAGACGAAGAGGAAACGAAAGAAAGAACAGGGTGACAGGTAAAAGAACAAAGGAGGGGAAGAAGAAGAAGAAAAGGAGATGAAGAGAAGTGAAAACGACAGTGAAGAAGAACGGGGGAGGGGGAACGTGGGAGGAAGAGGAAGGGGAGGAGGGTAAGGGGGAGGAGTGAGGGAGGGGAGGGGAAAGGAAAGATAGGGATGGGAGAGGGAATGGGGATGGGAGGGAGAGGTGAGGAGGGAGGGAAGGGGGAAGGGGAGATGGGGATGGGAGGAGGAAGGGAAAGGTGAAGGGGAAATTGGGATGGGAGGAGGGAGGGAAAGGGGAAGGGGAGATGGGGATGGAAGGATGAAGGGAAGGGGGAAGGGGAGATGGGGATGGAAGGATGGAGGGAAGGGGAGATGGGGATGGAAGGGTGGAGGGAAGGGGGAAGGGGAGATGGGGATGGAAGGATGGAGGGAAAGGTGAAATGGGAAATGGGGATGGGAGGATGGAGGTAAGGGGGAAGGGGAGATGGGGATGGAAGGATGGAGGGAAGGGGGAAGGGGAGATGGGGATGGAAGGAGTGAGGGGAAGGAAAAGGGGAGGGGAGGAGGGAGGGAAAAGGGAAGGGGAGATGGGGATGGGAGGAGGGAGGGAAAATGGCAGATGGGGATGGGAGGAGGGAGGGAAAAGGGGAGATGGGGATGGGAGGAAGGAGGGGAAAGGGAGGGGAGGAGGGTAAGGGAGTGGGTGAGGGGAGAGGTTGAATGAAGGGAGGGATTGGGAGGGGAAATGGGAGGGATCGGGCAAGAGGGAGGAGGGAGTGGAGAGGGAGGAGGAGTTTGAGTGGAGGGAAGGGAAGAGGCACCTGTACAAACAAGACAAAAATCCATTAAAACTCAAAGGCGGAGAAAGACAAAGTGTGTGGAGACTCCGGAGAGGAGGGATCCGGGAGACTCCGGGAGAGACTTCTTCTTCGACGAAGACGCCGCCGCTGAGGTCTTGGGAGCTTCGACACACAAGTTTTCTTTTTGTGCGAAACTCGAAAGAATTGTGCGTTTGTGTGAGTGCTGGATTGCATGCCATTGGGAAAAAGTTAAACAAAAACAGAATAGAATTAAATGGATTTAAATTAAATTGTATAAATAGAATAAGTAGGATTAATGAAATAAATAAGATGAAAAAGAAAGATAAAATAAAGTAATATTAATTAGAATAAACAAAAATAAACTATAAAATAAATGAAATTAAACTAAGTAAAACAAGATAAAACAAAAAGAAGATTGGATCAAATCAAATCAAATAGATAGAAAATAGGCGTTGTGGGTGTTCACTTCCTTTTGGTTAGAAAACGGAGACGCCTTTGGCGGAAGCTCAGAAGACTCGAATCCTTTTCGCACGGAAGTTCCGCCCTCAACACCGAGATATTTTTTCTCCAACCTCCGATTCATTGGCGGTACCGACCATCTCCAGCACTTTTTCCGCCATTTTCTTTTCTCATTTGATATGCTGAAGGAAACTTTTTTTATCTCCAGCATATCAAATGCCTTGCCAAAAGCTGCGGACTGCAAACCTGCTCCAACAGTCGGAGGAAAAATAGCCCAGTGTGATAACGCCTTTAATAAAAACCACCTAACATCAGCCAGTACAAAATATATAAAGTGCGTCAACATGGATAAGGGGTTTAGTGGGGGGGGGGATCCCCAAATCTGAGGCCTAAGAACGAATGGCAGAGGAGACTTCGTTGTGGATCCAGCAGTGTCGTCTTCATCTCTTAAGATCGGCGAGCCATGAAGCGGTTGTAACATATATATGGATTTGGGGAGAGGAGGGGGGGTGGGAGAGGAAGTGAGGGTCGATGAGGAGAAGAGAGAGGGTGAGGGGCGAGGGAAGAGGAGAGGAGAAGAGGAGAAAGGAACGGGAGGAGAGGGAATAGGGTTGACAGAACATACACTTGCATTTAGGAGTGAAGGAAAACAGAGAAAGGAAGGGGCGAGGAGGAGAAGAGAGGAGGGGAGGGAAGAGGAGAGAAAGAGAGG
>NC_134786.1:66262209-66274709 GCF_046742065.1 Oratosquilla oratoria
GAGAACTAAAAGGAGAGAGAAAAAGAGGAAGAGAAGGAGGAGTCGGAGGAGGAGAGGAAAAGAGGAGGAAGAGGAGGAGGAAGAGGAAAAAGAGGCTTGCATTTCTCCTCTCTCCACCAGACATCTCCAACAAAGGCGTCCCGTCCCAAGATGTTTACAGCTTCAAGACTTGCTGGGCCCTTTTAGGATAGAAACCCACCAATATTGGCCCTAGCTATCCATGCACTTAAGGCAAAGGTGACGGCTCTGTATTCATAAAACCCCTTCTTGTAAACTACTCACAACTGTCAGGTCCGTAAACCTTTTCTATGTCAATGGCATTTATATAGGTTTTACTGTCTCTTCATAATTGTTGATTGATTTTGGATGGATGGGGGGAGAGGAGAGGGGGAGGAAGAGGGGATGGAAAGTACTACAGAAGGAGTGAGGGGAGAAGATGCTCTAGTGAGAAGAGATGGGTTAGGTTAGATCAGGTTTGGTAAGGTTAGGTTAGCTTAGGTTAGGCTAGGTTAGATTAGGTTAGGTTAAATTAGGTGAGGTGAAGTGAGATTAGGTTAGGTTAGGTTAAGTTAGATTACGTTATGTTATGTTACGTTACTTTACGTTACGTTATGTTGAATTAGGAGAGGTGAGGTGAGGGAAAGTGAGCTTGGGTTAGAAGAAGTTAGATTCAGTTAGATAATGAGACATGAGGTCAGAGATGAAAAGAGAGGTAAAGTGAGAGGTAATAGGTAAAGTAATAAGTGGAGTGAGGTGATAGGTAAAGTAATAAGTGGAGTGAGGTGATAGGTAAAGTAATAAGTGGAGTGAGGTGATAGGTAAAGTAATAAGTGGAGTGAGGTGATAGGTAAAGTAATAAGTGGAGTGAGGTGATAGGTAAAGTAATAAGTGGAGTGAGGTGATAGGTAAAGTAATAAGTGGAGTGAGGTAAGGCAAGGTAAGGTGAGGTAAGGTAAGGTTAATTATCTTCACGATTGGGGAAAGCAGATCCTGGCGCCAGAGGGGTTGTTGGTATGACCCGACTCTTGGCGCGCGGGACGGGACGGGCAACAGGAGTCGAGTATTGATTTGTGGCGCCAACGAGGACCAGCAGGTGGGAGGGGGAGGGTGGAAGGTGAGGCACAGGGAGGGTGGCGCCGGGAAAGGAGGTGGGGATCGTGCCATGGCACCGCCGCGCCGGGGCGCCAGATGTCGAGATGTCGAGGTCTGTCGCCAGGTTCTGTACGCCCGTGTATGTAGCCTTGGCGTCAATTAGTTTCTTCGGGGAAACTCTCGTCACACATTCAAGAATTTTGTCAACTGTTGTGGATTTGAAAAGGGGAAAGACGATTTCGCTTACGGTATTTTGGACTTCAATAAGGATAATCCAACAATGTGTCTAATGTTAGTGTAGGTTTAACTTCTCATAATTTGTCATTCAACTTCTCCATATATGACGCAAATGTGATGTGACATTTGGAGAACCGAAAAATAAAAGATTATATCCTAAGTCGTTTCTACTCAAACGAACTCTCTTGAATCGCGTATGTGTGACAAGAGCTTAATGGACTCTTCTAATATAATTTTTATTATTACTATTTTTATCATTATTATTATTAGTAGTAGTAGTATTATTATTAACATTATTACTGCCAGAAGGTTTTATTTTGCAAAGGGAAACGCTCACCGCATAGCCTTAGTTAATTTGTTAGGATGTTGTGGCGTTGTTTTGTATATTTACGCTGGCTAATTCCGGTTTACTTATTTCTTAAAGAAAATTCCTTCACTAACCAAAGAAACGCACCATGTCCCAATTAACAAGGTGATGTTGTTGACTGAGAGGAACTTCCTTTACCACTCGATGTGTTAAGGGAACGAAATGTAGAGTCAGAAATGCAGAAGAAATAGGACAAGTAATTCAAGAGTAATTACCACTACAACTGTTTAATTACCATAAGATTAAATGTTCACCTTCAATCTAAAAATTCATCAAATTCAATTAGTATTCTGTGCCTCCATATTCCCCTAAAGTGACTAACGATTAGTTCTGATATAAGTCTTGTTTAGATTAGATTAAATCAAATTAGAAGTATTCAAATGGGTCAAGGGCTTTAACAAAGGTGATGCAGGCAAGGTCATCATATTAAGACAGCAGGACAGGACTCGTGGTAATGGGTTTGAATTTAACAAATTTAGGTTTAAGAAGGTAATATGCAAGAACTGGTTTACCATCAGAGTTGTTAACGAATGGAATAAGTAACCATGTAGTGAGCGCTGAAACGGTTGTTGTAAGAGAAGACTAAATAACTTTATGGATAAGAATAAAAAGTGGAAATGGACATGGATGTGCCTAGTGTAGACCATATGGTCTCTTGTAGTCTCCTCCATTTTTTATGTTATTATTTTCGTCTCCCTCTGGTAGTACTACACTAGGGCTGAGGTCCACATTGAAATAAATAGAAAACGGCTCAGTTCCCTTTGAATCAAAAGACAAGCGATATGATGTCACACGTCGTTAGAAATATAATTTGAATCACGGTATTTTGAGTGCTGAATAATGTTCTGAAAAATAATATAGCATTGAAAATAGGAATTATTCACACTTTGAGTAGGGTGATCAACATATTCGCTTTCATACTGGATCTGTGTTCGTGAATAAAGACAAAAATTGGCAACTAGAGTGATGTCATATCGTCTTTTTCATTTTCATTTTTTTTTTTTCTTATTTATCTATTTATTTATTTATACATATTTTCAAACGTCGTTGTGAATATTTCGGAAAAGAGAAGTGAGGTTTGAGCTGAGGATCTTAGTAAAAAATTCAAAAGAAAAAGTGTCTAAAAGAAATACGAGAACATGGAAAACAAGATTGAAATGTATTGTCGCCACGGGAGGCGATAACCGTTTTCAACTTTTCATCGCCAACGTACATCTGTTTAATCTCTTCTGATAAAAGTCCTATACTCCTACCCTTAGTAGAGTAAAAACATTAGCCATAACATATATGCATTGATAATGTAACAATTGAGTTTTTTTTTTTTTACTGGGCTACTTCATCATCCGAGGGAACAGTGGTGGTTGTATGAAGGCACAGAGAAATTGTGAATCAACAGGAAGAGGAAATAGGAAGATCAATAAGATTACATATGTACGTGTTTGTTCAGTCTTCTGCAGGACCTTTGAAGAAGGCTGTGTACACCGAAGATATTGAAACCTCTTATGTTCTTCCTACAGCAACCTCGTACCTCTCAGTATGGATTATTCTCATATATGAGAAAGGTGGAAGAAGTCAAGGGTCTAGATCTGAGTTCCGAGTTTATTCCTGACCGGTTTCTCTTTACGCTTCTTCAGAGGAATATGACTCTGGGGCGAAGCTGGCGGTATACATTGGGAATCAAGCCCGCGTTCCCTCTATGAAGGCAGGATCCCTTTATTGAATACCCCGGCCAAACTAGCCACGGATCCTGCCTTCATGGAGGGAACGTGGTCTTGACTCCCAATGTACACCGCCAGCTTCGTCCCAGAGTCCCATTCCTCTGAAGAAACGTAGAACGAAACCGGCCAGGAATAAACTCGGAGCTCAGATCTAGATCTTTGACTTCTCCACATTTCTCAAACATCCTGTGAGGACGGAGCCTTTATTGATACAACGTTTCTTAGGCTCCAATAACCTCCCCCCGTTCCCACATCCTCTTACTTAATCTCAGTCATGTGCATCACGATTTTGAACTTAAAGATTGTGATAAGCAAAATGTCGTACCGATGAAGGTTTCGTCCTCACTTGTGGTGTTCATTTCGATAGACTTGCTGGCAACTGCCATTTTCATACAAATTGTCACAATGTCTCAACATTCTCATATATATATATATATATATATATATATATATATATATATATATATGTATATATATATATATATATATATATATCGTTTTGGAGTCGGACAGGGGGGAGGGTCATAACCAGTATCCATTAGCTCTTTCCGTCCCGATGTCAATTTTCCTTTCATTCATCTCCGTGGGAGGGGGAGGGGGGGCACTCCCCCTCCCCCATCTGGATGGAAAGGGTTAGATGGAGAGAGTATTATCTCGAAAAAGAATGAAAGGGGAGAGGACGAGGGGAGTAAAGAAGGGGAGGCGAGACTGGGATGTAGGGAATGAGGGGAAGTGGGGTGAAGGGGTAAGATATGAGGACGAAGAGGAAAAGGAGGAGGAGGAGGACGAGGAAGAGGAAGAGGAGGAGGAGAAGAATGAGGAGAAGGAGGAGGAGGAAGGAGAGAGGAGTACAATGAAGAGTGAAATGAGAAACTTCATGCATGGAGGGCACTGAGAAAATGGAGACGAAGAGAGGATGGAGGAAGAGGAGTGGAGGGCGGATGGGGTCGATAAAAGACGGAAAAGAGGGACAAAGAGAAAGAGAGAGAACAAAGAGGAGAAAAGGGTAAATGGAGAGAGTAGAGGAAGAGTAGTGGGGGAGGACATGATGATGATGATGACGATGTTGTTGATGATGACGATGATGATGATGATGATGATTGACGATGACGACGGTGTTGATGGTGGTGGTGATGGTGATAGAAAATCGTGTTTAAGAAAATAACAAAAATTCTTGAAGGAGATGGTGAGAGCGAGAGATGAGAGGTTGAATAGAGGAAGGAGACGAGAAACACCAGAAACTGGTAAGGGCCAGTAATCACCAGTAGTCACCTGTAGGCACCAGTAGACACCAGTAGACAACAGTAGGCACCAGTAGACAACAGTAGGCACCAGTAGACAACAGTAGGCACCAGTAGACACCAGTAGGCATCAATAGACACCAATGGGCATCAGTAGACACCAATAGGCATCAGCAGACACCAATAGGCATCAATAGACACCAATAGGCATCAGTAGACACCAGTAGGCATCAATAGACATCAATAGGCATCAGTAGACACCAATAGGCACCGGTAGACACCAATAGGCACCAGTAGACACCAATAGGCACCAGTAGACACCAATAGGCACCAGTAGACACCAATAGGCACCAGTAGGCACCAGTAGGCACCAGTAGGCACCAGTAGGCACCAGTGGGCATCAGTAGACACCAGTAGGTACCAGTAGGGACCAGTAGGCTCCAGAAATACGAAGTCAAACAAGAATTGGTAATCATAGAAAACTGTATAACGAGGGAGAACAATGTTGGAGGAAGAAGGGGAGAGGAGGGGAGAGGAGAGAAGGGTGAGTGAGAAGAGAGGGAGAGTGGAGGGAGAGAAAGGAGGGGGAGAGAAGAGAGGAAGAGAGAGGAGAGGGAAAGAGAGGAGGAGAGAGAGAGGAGGAGGGAGTGAGAGGAAGGGGAGAGAGAAGTGGGAGAGAGGAGAGGAGTGAGAGTAGGGGGAGAGAGAGAGAGGAGGGGAGAGTGGATGGGGGGGGGGAGAGAGAGAAGAGGACGTATTTGGTTACTCGCCGCTCCCAATTACGAACTTCACTCACCAGTCTCACACGTCGTCGAAGGCGTGAGGAAGTGAGAAGTGCATCAGTGAGAGATGGCTATCGGATACCTTTGAGGTTGTGAGACCAGGCATTCCCCCGTGAGGCGGCCGTGAGACGAGGAATTCGTGTGATCGACAGGAGGTCTCTGATTGAGTTATCCGTGAGGAATGGAGTGAGATGGAGGGGGAGGGGGAAATCGGGAGGAGGTGGGAGGGGGAAAGAGATGGGAGAAGGTGGGGGGATTTGGGAGGAGGTGGGGGGACAGGGGATTTGGGAAGAAGTGGGGAGAGAGTGGGAAAGTGGGTGAATCGGGAGGAGGGGAGGAGGAGAGAGTGGGAAGGGGAGATTTGGGAGAAGGGGGAATTTGGGAGGAGGTAAGGGAGAAAGGGGAAAAGAGAGAATTTGGGAGGAGGTGGGGAGATAGGAGGAAGCTGGGGGCATTTGGGAGGAGGTGGAGGGAGAGAGAGGGGGGAAAGGGAGAGGTGGGGAGAGAGGGGAATGGGGAATCGGGAGGTAGGGAGAGAGAGGGGGTAATGGGGGGAGGATTTGGGAGGAAGTGGGGGATAGAGGGGAAAAGGGGGTTTTGGGAGAAGGTGGGGAGGGGTGAATGGGGAATCGGGAAGTAGGGAGAGAGAGGGGGTAATGGGGGGAGGATTTGGGAGGAGGTGGGGAGAAGGGGGGAGAAAGGGGGATTTGGGAGGAGGTGGAGGAAGGGGGAAGCTGGATTTGGGAAGAGGTGGGTGAGGAAACACGTGGCTCGTCTCCCAGCAACAACTCCAAGTGTCTCTTATAAAGTATACATGAATCATGACTCCCAGCAACAAGTACTCCCACTAGGCAACAGGTGGAGTCGCTCTGGCAGAGGCAAACCCTCGTGGGATTTCAGGGTTTCAGAATCCCACACTGAATGAAACGAGATACAAGACTCAAACATGTAGCCATTTTCATGATATGAAATAAGTATGAATGTATGTGCACGCGTACACACACGCGCGCGCGCGCACGACTCAACGGCGCAGTGGTACCGTTCACTACGGCTAACCCAGCGTTTCAAGTTGGATTCCTGCCCAGGGCTGAAATAGTACCAGCATCGCTGCACTGCGAGCCGGCTCTCCAATTGTTTGTATGTGTGTGTGTGTGTGTGTGTGTGTGTGTGTGTGTGTGTGTGTGTGTGTGTGTGTGTGTGTGTGTGTGTGTGTGTGTGTGTGTGTGTGTGTGTGTGTATACGTACATATACGTACTCATGCGCCTTAATATCGTGGAGATCTAAGCAAGATATTGGAACCACGTGTTTAAATCAATTAGACTATTTTCGCTTTCGTGTATTCCCCCACCTTTCCTCTAATGTACAAAAGCGAACATCCAAACCTAACCCAGGACATTCCAACAATATACAAATATATAATCATTTATTGAGTATTTGGAGTAGCTCTCTTGTAATTCAATTTGTTTCTGTTAATAAAACATCATTAACAACAACGATGAACTTTGAGTGTCAATAGGATATGCAGAAATCAAGTAATGTATAGAAACTTATGAGTATTTGATAAGCATTGATTTATTTGAATTAGATTACTAGATTATTGCCTCAAGGGTATTCGGTGACGATCAAATGAAGATGACCTATCTTGCCTTGGCCTGAGGTCACCAAAGGCAATCAATCAATCAAACATCAGGAGGATTGGATGGATGGATCATTCGTAGAAGGAAGAAAAAATTGCAAAAAAAAAAAAAAATTGTTAGGAAATTTTAAGGTAAAATAGGTTAGGTTACCTCTAACCTGACTTCAACCAAACCTAAACTAAACTAATATAAATCTAACCTAACCTAAACTTAACCTACCCTAAACCTAGCCTAACCTAATTTAAACTTAACCTAATCTAAACCTTTACCTTCCCTTCCCATTCCTTTCCCCTCCTTCCCCCTCTACCCTTTCCTTTAATCCCTTCACTTCCCTCCCCTTCCCTCTCCTTTCCCCTTCCTATCCTTTCTTTTGAGCCTTCCATTTCCTTCCCTTCCCCTTACCCCTCCCCTCTTTCTTCCCTCACCTCCCCGCTCTTCCTTCCCCTCCTCTACCCTCCCCGCTTCTTCCCTCTTCTCCTTTCTTCACCCCCTCCCCACTCCCTCCCCTTCCCTCAACCCATCACCTCTCCCTCACTTGGCTTCGTATTCTCTTACCCCTTCCACCTCCTCTCTCCCCTCCACCCCCGCCTCTCCTTCCCCTCCCCTTTCTTCCTCTCCCCTCCCCCCACCTCCACCCCATTCTCTCCCCTCTCACCCTCCTTTATTCCCTGTTCACACTAACAGTTTAAACCGATCGGAAACCGCGGCGGTACCGCACAGTCAAGGAAAAAAGCACGGTCGTGTGTGAACGCCTCCATTGACTTGCATTGTAATTAAACTGTCACAGTTCAAATCGCGGCGGTTGAAACCGCAAGTGTGGATAGGGCCTTAGTTTCAGGTCAACAAGCAGGAACTCAAGACGGTCTAACCTCATCGTCGTGATGTTGGTGGGCCTGTCATCCAACTCGGTTAATTCGACAAAATCCATCCGGAAGGCGGTTAGGGCCACGGAAGAAGAGGAACTTCGGTTAGGCTGAGCTTAGTTAGGATTTATCTAGTTCGCTTTGGTTCGGTTTGACCTGGTCTGGTTTAGTTAGGTTAGGTTGGGTTAGGCAGATTTTTGCAACCACCATTTTCACAGTCTATAGCATTGTCTATTGCACTGTTTGAAGTATTGTCTATAACACTGTCTGGAGCTCTGTTCAAGAAACACGGGTTAGATTTTCTTAAACCCCATAGAACATTTTGGATTTTTACCGACTCGTTATATTCCTCGCAAATATTTGTTCTCTTTTCTCATTTATTTTATTTCATTTTCAGTGTAAATATAAAACACAAACTCTTAAATAAAACACGTGTTCGTCATTGTCGGTGAATACAGCCACTGAATTCAGTGATAAGAAAAATAAGCAAATAAAAGATAAGATCAAACGAAAGATAAAGAAATATGGAATAATTCAAGAAATTAGATAAGATAGAATGAAATAAATTTAATGAATAAAATATAATAGAAATAAGATGATTGAGCGAAATAAAATCAGATAGAAAATTAGAAAATATTAAGACTAAAATAACACAAAAAAATCAAATCAAATTATATTATTCAATCAAATCAAATTAAATAAAATAATTTAAGAAATTATTTAACCTAGAAGATACTGAAGTAATTAGATAAAACTGAGTAAAACGAATTAAGCAAAATTAAATTAAATAAAAAAGAAAAAATATTGAAACTAGGGTAACAGAAAGAACTAATAATCTAAAAGTAGATTAGATTAAATTTTATAGAAAATCAAATAAGCTAAGGATGGCACGCTTACAAGACTTTTTGATATATGAAAATGGCAGACACGCGGCCGGCCAGGTGAAGAGCAGATTAGGTCAATTCATGGCTCTCATAATTGAATCAAGATTAAAAATATCTTCCTTCCAATCGGAAACATCTTTTATTTTTTATTTTTTGAGCATATTGCTCCTGTGAGTCTCAAGGTCAGTGCAGATCTATAGAGGCTTTCCTAATTATATATATATATATATATATATATATATATATATACATATATATATATATGTATATATATATATATATATATATATGTAATATGTAAATAATGATAATAGTAATGGTAATGAATAATAATAACAAAAACAACGACAACAACAACTACAATCACATCAACGACGGCGAGGATGACGATGATGATGATGTTAATAATAATAATGATGACGATGATGATGGTAATAGTAATAGTAATGATAATAATAATAATAATAAAAGCCCATGCTTGATCATAGCATCTTTGGCTATCCAAGCATATTGGGCAAAGGTGACATCATCAGCTTAACGTCGCGAACTCCCTCCTATCAGAGGCTATGATGGTGTCCCTTACAGAACACTTTCAAGTAAACTTTAAGGAACTATACTCTTGGTCCAACTCGCTGGAAGCTGGGATTAAACTGCCGTCACCCCGACCTCCGCCACAAGTAGCGACGCTCTAATCCACTCGGCCAGCGAGCATCCATTTAAAAAAAAAATTATCTTGTTTTACCTTATTCAATTTAATTAAAATTTTATTTCATAATTTATTTTTCTTTTATTCTATTTCAATCTAAATGTATCTTTACTCTGATCTAACTTTATTTCATTCTAGTAATATACAGTATATATATATACATATATATATATATATATATATATATATATATATATATTGCTTTTTTTAGTTACTTCATATGCAACTATGAAATATAAGTTTGATAAAATATTAGAAATATCTAGTTATATGCATCTCACTGAACGTCAGAATTAGATTCTAACATGAAAATGGCTCCAGCCAGGTCTCAATGACGTTAGTTTTACCGAGGAGGAGGAGCGGAAAGAGGACGAGGAGAAGGGGAAGGAGGAAGAAGAGGAAGAAGGGAAGGAGGACGAGGAAAAGGAGGGGGAGGAGGAGGAGGAGAAGGAAGAGGGGGACGGAAAGGAGGAGGAGGAGGGGAGGGTAAGACGGTAGCAAAACAAGCTCGGTGAGGTGAATGAAGAAATTGAATTTTTGTATTTGGGAGTCTGGGGAAAGAGTCTCAGACTGAAGAATACACTTCGCACGAAGTCCACACGAAGTCTCTAAGGTCTTCGGGACCAAAAGGGGGTCAAGAACATAACCACCCCATCTAACTGGACCTGCGTTAGATTCCTAGGTGATTCTAAGAGAGACAAAGATTTAGGCCTTGTTCACACTTGATGTTTCAACCGCGGAGGCCCAATTACAATGTAAGTCAATGGAGATGTTCACACATGACCACGAGGTTTTTCTTGACTATGCGGTACCGCCGCGGTTTCCGCGCGGTTCAAACCGCCAGTGTGAACAGACCCTTAGTCTTTTTTGAGAGTCCAGGATTCAGAGTGATGAGCGGGCGGTTGTGGATTAGATGATGCCATGCCACTCCGGACTCACCGAGTGAGATCAATAAAGTGAACGAAATAAAGATGTCAGTCAAAATAAAAAAATTCAATCCGTCTATCAGTTTATCAGTCTGTCTGTCTACATATCTCTTTATCTATCTATCTGTAATTCTGTCTGCCTATTCATCTATCTCTGTATGTATATATATGTATGTATATATATATAATATATATATATATATATATATATATATATATATATATATATATATATATATAAAGGATTACAAAGGCGGAGCATGCCGACAGGAGACCTTTTGGTCCATATCTAGGTCGGATGCGAAAAAATCCTAATAATAGTAATAAATAAATAAATAAAAACTATAATAATGTAAGTATCAAATGAAATACATAAACGCATAGGCACAGTCAAACAACAAACAGGTAAATAGTAAATAATAATAAATTGACATATAACTAATAATAAATGAGAATCAAACAGACAAATGATAAAACAAAAACAAATAATATAAAATAAATAATAATCATTACAGCATCTTGCTTAGGTGTTTATCTAAATGATTTTCAAAGCTTCGAACTGAACTACATTGCACTGCCTTTGCAGGAAGTTTATTCCATTCATTAACTACACGGTTGGCGAAGTTGTTTCTACCCACTTCCAAATTGAATCAATTTCCGGACAGTTTGAGACCATTGTTTCTTGTCTGATTCTCATTCAATGTGAAAATTTTGTCACTTTTGATGTCAATTCCCTTTAGAATCTTAAAGACCTGTATCAAGTCACCTCTGAGTCTACGCTTTTTTAGGGAAAACAGATTCATATGTTTTAGTCGATTTTCGTATGATTTATTTTTGATATTTGGAATCAGTTTTGTGGCTCGCCGTTGTACTTTTTCCAATCTGTCAATGTCTTATGAGATTCGGTGACCATACGGAAACAGCATATTCCAAATGTGGACGAACTAACGATTTATATAGTTTGTTAATGAGTGATGGACTTTTAAAGTCAAAAGATCGCGCAATCAGTCCTAGAATCTTATTTGCTTTCTCAGAGGCTGAAATACACTGCTTGGATGATTTAAGATCGTTACTGATAATTACGCCGAGATCTTTTTCACTATTCACTTTTGTTAACGAATTTCCAAATACTTTTAATCGTACTTACTGTTATTTTTACCTATGTGCATTACCTTGCATTTACTTGTGTTAAATTTCATTAGCCACTTTTCAGACCATTGCTGTAATTTATCTAAATCTTCTTGAATATCTAACTGATTTAAGTGATCATTTGCCATTCTGCACATGTATGTATATGTATATATATATATATATATATATATATATATATATATATACATACATACATACATATACCAAGGCTTTTTCCCCCTTTCAAGGGAGGTAGCCAAAAAGGGAAAGGCATAAAAACACTCCCACCCATTTCATCCCTAAATACACTCCACACCCCTCCCACCCTCCCTCTCATCTGAGCACCTCCTGAATGACGGGTCATCCCTGCACCTTGCCCACCGCCCTGGGTCAGAAGCAGTGTCGCAAGACACAGTACATCCACAGCAAGGCCGCTTCATTTAATCGGCGACCCCCCCTCTCCGTCCCCCCTTGCATATAAGGAGAGGACGGGGAGAAATCCCTTCGGGCTGCGTCAAAATTTACTCACACATACTACCTCACCCCCCATCCTCCCGCCCATTCCTCCTCATGCAATCACAACATCATCCATATACAACCATTCTCTACTCACCTCTGTCTTCCGTCCTCTCCCTTCCTTCCTCAACAGACATTCCCCTCTTCCCCAAAGCCCCCTTCACCCCATCCATCCATCTCATCCTAGGACGTCCCCTCATGTTCACTCCCTCCACATCTGCCTTCCATACCTCTTTTACTAGTCTTTCTTCACTCATTCTTTCCATGTGTCCAAACCATCCTAATATTCTTTCATCAACCCTATCTCCCAGCTCCTTTTTCACCCCTGTTCTCCTCCTCACCTCCTCATTTCTCACTCTATCCAGCCTAGTAACCCCCACCATACTTCTCAGACACCTCA
>NC_134786.1:66284709-66297209 GCF_046742065.1 Oratosquilla oratoria
AAATAGTGTGAGGAAGAGAGAGAGGAAGGAGGAAGAAGGACAAAAGGAAGGAAGGAGGAAGGGGGAGATAAAGAAGAGTGAGGAAGAGAGGTAGGAAGGAGAAGGAAGTGGGAGGAAGAAGGGTGAGGAGGAGAAGTAGGAAGGAAGAGGAAGGAGAAGGAGAGGTAGAGAGGACAAGATGAAAGGAGGGGTAGGAAGAGAATGGAAGGGAGGCAAGGGAGAGGACAATAATAAAGGAGAAGAAGGGAATGAGAGAAAGGGAGGGAAGGAAAGGCGGAGGGAGGAGGAGAGAGAGGAGAAGGGAGGAGAGGAAGAGAGAGAAGGGAGGAGAAGACTGAAAGAGAAGGAAGAGAGGAGAGGGAGAGTGGGAAAGGAGGGAAGAGATAGATTTAGAAGAGGAGAAGGGAGGGAGAAGAGAGAGAGGGAGGGAGGAGAAGGAGGGAGGGAGGGAGAGGAGAAAGGAGAAGGAAAGAGGATAATGAGAGACAAGGGGGGAAGAGAGGAGACGGAGAGCGAGGGAAGGAGAAGATAGGAGAAGGAAAGCGAGGTAGGAGAAAAATGAGAGAGAAGGAGGGAGGAGATGAGAGGGAGGAAGAGAGAGGGGGAGAGGAAAATGGTGGAGAAAGAGGGAGTGATTGCGGATTGGAGTGTTTAATTGCAATTTGGTGTCTCTAATTACGGCCAGCGGAAGTGGTTACCCTGCAGAGGTGGTTAACAAGCCCGTTAGCTAACTACCATACCGTACATGGGAGCAGTTACAGTAAGCGTCATTTTGGATTCAGTAAGGTCATAATTGTGACTTCATTGATGTGACGTCATCGTTGCGACATCATTTATTTCGATGTTGATAATGACGTCATACAGTGAATGACGTCATTATCTAATTGTGTTATTCTCTCTCTCTCTCTCTCTCTCTCTCTCTCTCTCTCTCTCTCTCTCTCTCTCTCTCTATCTATCTATCTATCTATCTATCTATCTATCTATCTATCTCTCTCTCTATCTTTTACAATACAATATTTCATCCAAAAATAGGTTCATAATGTGCATACCAAAGTTGCATGATAGATTAATTTTGAGGTCAAAATAAAAATTTTGGATTCGAAAAAGATCAGAAACCACTGAAAAAATAGGTCAAAATCATTTAGACGATTGCATCATACATTTATCATCCCTATCTTCCTCTTTGTATTATGATAATGAAAAAATGACAGATAGATGAAGACAACATCCCGGTAATCAGACCTCTTTCCCTCCATCATCCTTTTGACAGAATGATTGAAATAATTTCCAAGATTTTCGACATTTAATTCTTTTGTTTATCTTTGTGGACGAAAGAAATTGTTTGATTTTTCATTTTGGAAACGTTTTTTGTATTTGAATTTTTTTTGGTTTGAAGTGTAGCTTCTTGTGCGAGCAGTAACGGGGTGATTTTGAAACGGTACATAAGCAGATCTCTGTAAATGAAAATTTCTAGAAGAATGTTTCTTCTTTACGAAATTTTGGGTTCTCGAGTCTCGTAGGTTTTAACTTCTGAATCGCTTGCTGGGTCCAAGAGAGAGTCTAGAGTTCTTGCAAGGGTCCCCATCCACGGTACGATCTGGTCAAAACCGACCAGATAAGATCGTATATACCAGCAGGACAAACCAAAATCAGTCCATACACGATCCAATCTGATCGGATTCGACCCTATCTTTCCGGCGATCTCAAGACCAGATCTCATCGTGGATGGTGGCCCAAAGCGTCTTTCTATGCTTTTGTATAGTACAGCTAGCTCAAAAGCTTGAAAACACTTTTTGCAGTCTTCTTATCTGGATATGAAAGACGTTCCAGGATATGAATTTCGTTCTTGCATTGTTTCAATAAGAGAAGAGATGAAGATTACGTGGGAAGGAGAGTGATGGAGATGGAGGTACAAGACCCTTTAACCTCAGATGACATGATGAAAAAAAGGACATACTTTGAAATCTAAAAATCTAGTATCTAATTGTGTATAGCAAGGGCTAGCATGAAGAATATGAAAGCATTTCAGTGTCTCTCATGACTACAGAGAAAAAACTATACATATGTATAGGTGTTTTATAAAGTACATTACCATATCCGGTTTTTCGTATCTACACAACAAGCGGCTGGCATGAATGAGTTGAATGGGTTAAGGAGAAACAGCTGGAGGAGGAGCAGGTGATGGACCGAAACAAGTGGAAACGACTAGCGAGGAACGGCGACCCCCATTATGGAAATGGGAAACGTCAACAGGAAAAGAAAGAAGATTGTTCCAATATGACCTTGATTATCACCAATGCACTGGTAAACTAAAATCCATAACTACAACAGTGACATAAGAAGATCAGGCGGCACACTCCAGATTGTCGTCGAACTTTGGAATTCGATTGTACCTGAGGGTTGCACACAGGTGTCTGGATGTATTCTCAGAGAAAACGGGAATCGGGGTGGATGGACAACAGAAAACGGATTCTGTGTTTCACTTTTTGTTTCGTTTCCTGAATGACTCGTTTCAGACTGCAGTCTCTGAAGCATGGATGAGAGGCTGCTGCAATCGTAAATCTTGCGAAATTGAGAGGAATGCGGATCTCTAACTGTGGGTTTTAATCCAAGCGCTCTTGGACCCATGGACGGTAGTTTACCAGCGTTTCTAGCTTGCGAACAATGTCGCGCTGCTCAGGTACATAACCCCAAAGGTACGAATGTGACTTTCATTTGTCTATTTTCTTATACATACATACATACATATATATATATATATATATATATATATATATATATATATATATGTATATATGTATGTGTGTGTGTGTGTGTATGTATGTATTTGTTTATTAGTTTTTCTTTTTTGGGGGGGAGGGTGTTATTCCAGCATTTTTCATTTTGTAACAATATATGCATATTTTAGAGTTGTCTTTTTCATTATTCTAAACAAATCTCAATGATTGTCGAAACGGGGATATGTTCTTCAGTAGGTTAAATATTGTGGACCACATAAAAATCAGCTGTAGCAAAGAGATATGTGTATGTGTGTATGTGTGTGTATGTATTCACCTTCACCTTGGTCTTTGGATCACGTGCTGGACTTGTGATCGACAGCTATTTCCCTCCCAGAAAAGAGCTCAGAGCTCGTATGACCGATTTATGGGTAATGCCGTGACCTTACACGCACACACACACACAACTCCCCGCCCACGAGAGTTAGAGTAACGACTCGAAGCGCAGCGATACTGAAATTATTTCACCCTTGGGCAGGAGTCGAACCCGGACCGCCATAGTGACAGTCGGGGACTCTACCAACCGCGCCACCGAGTCGTGTATGTATGTGTGTGTGTGTGTGTATGTGTGTGTGTGTGTGTGCGTGTGTGTGTATGTGTGTGTGTGTGTGTGCGTGTGTGTGTGTGTGTGTGTGTGTGTGTGTGTGTGTGTGTGTGTGTGTGTGTGTGTGTGTGTGTGTGTGTGTGTGTGTGTGTGTGTGTGTGTGTGTGTGTGTGTGTGTGCCAGCCTGCATGTATGTAGGTGCATATGTCGACATAATAAAATTGTCTCACAAGTCTGTGTTCCTAATATAGGGACATTTAGTTAAGAAAAAACAGACAATAATCGGTCCAAATATGATGATGATGATGATGATATAGTACGTCACAAATTCCCCCCCCCCCTATCGGGAGGCTAGGACGGTACCCATTACAGAGGACAGTATAGCGTGGAATTTAATGAACCATGCCCATGGTTCAACTTCGCCGGTGGCAGGGTTCGAACGGCCATCCCCTTGACCTCCGCCGCAAGTGATGACGCCCTAATCCGCTCGGCCAGCATCCAAGTTTGTCATTTCTAATAAACCACAATTCGGCTTCTGTCTTTCTATTTTCTTTTCAAGGAATAAATCTTTGGCCTTACGTCAATGTTAATACATTTTTCGTGAAGAATTTCCTTTACATAGGAATTTTCATATCTTCGAAGAGGCCATGATTTATATATATATATATATATATATATATATATATATATATATATATATATATATATATATATAATATATATATATATTTACGATATCCTATTTATCTTTTGTATTAAGACGATCATACTCAGAATGAGTATATGGAGATAGAATATAGGAATTCAAATCTATAGTGACCTTTTGCAAACTATAAACAAAGTTAGTCACAAACACTATATAAAGGAGATTCAATCAAGTTAGATTACATGATGCTCTTTTGTTTCCAGATGTTTAAGTGGAATCGAACATTGAAACCCAACTCTCCTTTGTTAATGATCTTCAACGGTACAGCTGGCATCAAAAGTTTGTAACCACTATCCAAACACAACGTGTGTTTCTGAGTCTTCATTAGCGCCACCATAGATGCCCCCCTCCCCTCCTCCCCTTCCCCCTCCTCCCCTTCCCCTCCTCCCCTTCTCCCTCCTCCCTCCTCCCCTTCCCCCTCCTCCCCTTCCCCCTCTTCCCCTTCCCCCTTCTCCCCTTCCCCCTCCTCCCCTTCCCCTCCTTCCCTTCCCCTCCTCCCCATCCCCTCCTCCCCTTCCCCCTCCTCCCCTTCCCCTCCTCCCCTTCCCCCTCATCTCCTTCCCCCTCCTCCTCTTCCCCTTTTTCCCTCCCCCTCCCCTTCCCCTTTTTCCCTCCCCCTTCCCCTTTCCCCCTCCTTCCCTCCCCTTACCTTCCTCCCCTCCCCTCACCTTCCTCCCCTCCCCTCACCTTCCTCCCCTCCCCTCCTCTCCCCTCTCCTCTCCTCCCCTTCCTCCCCTCCCCTTCCTCCCCTCCCCTTCCTCCCCTTCCCTACTCACCTCCCCTGTATCCCTCCCCCTACTCCCCTCCCTTCTTCCCTACCCCGCCTTCCCTCCCCTACTCCCTTCACCCTCCACCTTCCCTCCCCCTCCTCACCTCTCCCTACTGCTCTCCCCTCTCCTCCCCCTCCTCCCCTCCCCCTACTCCCCCTACCCCTCCTCCCCTTCTCTCCCTCTTTTCTCTTTCTCCTACTCCCCTCACCATTCCTCCCCTCCCCCTCCTCCCCTCCCCCTCCTCCCCTCCCCCTCCTCCCCTCCTCCTTTTCTCGTCCCCCTCCTTCCCTCCCCTTCCCTTCTCCTTGTCGTACAGGTTTAGACGAGGATCGTTGTGTGTGTTTTGGCAATCATTCTCCGTTCTTGGTAGTGGTATTGGTGGGGGGGGGGGGGTGCAAGAGCTGGTCAATTACGGCCAGAACGAGGGTGTTTTGGACTCCAAGGAGCTGGAGGAGTGCTTCGATCTATTGATTTTAACTTGTATACCCATCTGTCTTTACCTGTCTATCTGTCCGACTAGTTATCTGTCTATTGTACACACACACACACACACACGCACACACACACACACACACACACACACACACACACACACACACACACAAACACACACACACACACACACACACACACACACACACACATATATACATATATATATATATATATATATATATATATATATATATATATATATATAATATACTCGTATATATATTGTTCCGTCTGTAACGATATCTAGTTTCTATTTTCAGCTCTCCAACTCATAACCAATCAGTTATTTGGTTAGTTAGGTATTTGGTTGGTTGAATAGGTGGAAGGGTGGGTGCCTGGGTGAGTTGCTGCAGCCTGTTTCCCTGTACTGGTGTGTTCTTCTATGTCACATAGACATGGCCCCGGTATCACCCAGACACACCAGAACATGTCTTTGCATATGCACAGACATCTTTAATGTAAGGAGAGGTTGTGCATGTAGTAGAAAGGATCTGTGTTGAGTTGTTGTTTGTGTATTGTTTGTATAGATAGGGGTGGGCAACCTTTGGCACGCGTGCAAATCTTTTTCCGGCACCCGAAACCCAGAGCTAACCTTAAAACATATACCTGATAAATCTCCAACTTCTTATGTATGACAGTTGGTAACTGCGTGCTGCGCTGGGCGGTGGACAGGGCCCCACGAGTTGAAGGGAGGGGACCCCATACTCATAGGTAGGCCTATAATTTTACTCCCTTAGCACTCGAGAAATTTTTGTACCAAAGACTTGGTTGATTTTGGCACCCACGCTTAAACAGGTCGCCCACCTCTGATATAAAGAATATTTCCAGCCTGACAGGACGTATGCGTACGTACTACTTACGTATGAAACCTGATTACCCTCACGTATACTCGTATTCACCCAGAAGGAATTTGACATCAGGTCATTGACACTATTCAGGGCTTCCTCGTTGTTAGGTCAGGAGAACAAATGATCCAGGAGCTTTTTCTGGGACGAATACCATGTTTACAGCTCCCTCTTGTTCCGCTAACGAGCAATTAGACGTGTCTGCCACCTGGGATTGCATTCCCGTGCCGCATCAGGGATTCGACCTGGCCTCCATTGAGCCCAGAGGCGTTGACTGGTTCCCACGCTTCGTCTTAATCCCAAGCCTAATCTTAATCCTATTTCTAAAGCTCCTCTTCCTCCTCCTCCTTCCTCTTCCTCCTCCTCAACCATCTCTTTCTCCTCACCTCTTCGTTATCAAATATTCTCCCTCTTCATCTCCCTCCTCCTCTCGTCTCCCTTCTCTCTTCATTCTCTTCCTCTTCCTCTTCCTCTTTCTGTCTTCTCCCTCTCTTTCCATTCTCCCTCCTCCTCTCTTCTCCCTCTTCCTCTTTTCTCCCTCCTCCTCTCTTCTATCTTCTCCCCCCCCTCTCTTTATTCTCCCTCCTCCTCTCATCTCCCTCCTTTTCTTCCTGCTTCTCCGCTTTTCCTTCCCCATGTTCTTCTCCTCCTATCCTCCTTCTCCTTGTTCTCCTCGTCCTCCTCTTCCTCTTCTCTTCTCCCTCCCCATCCTCCCCTTCTCATCTCTTCCTCCTCCTCATCATCATCATCTCCCTCCTCCGCTTTTCCTCCTACACATCCTCCTCCTCCTCTCGTCCTCCATCTCCACTCTTCCTCCTACACATCCTCCTCCTCCCCCTCCTCCTTATCTCTATGTTCATTGTCATCCTACTCTCCATTGTCATTGTCCATGTACCTCTCCTCTTCATTTCATCTCTTGTCGCTCTTTTTTTCTTTCATCCCTTCTTTTGTTTCCATATTCCCTCATCATTCCCTTTTATGTCTTTCTCCCTGTCCTTTCACTCTATACCTTTCTTTTCTCTTTTCTCCTCCAACCCCGCTATTTTCCTCCATATTAGTTTGTAACCACTATGCAAATGCAACGTCTGTTTCCGAGTCTTTACCAGCACCACCATAACTGCCCCGTCCCCCTCCACCCTCCACCCCTCCTTCCATCCCTCCTCCTTCCCCTTCTCCCCTTCTCCCCTTCTCCCCTTCTCCCCTTCTCTATTCTTCTTTGTTCTCCTTATCTCTGTCTGCTTCTTCCGTTTCTCTATTACTTTCGTATTTTGCCTTCTGATAATCTCTCTCTTTCTCCCTCTCTACCTATCTCTTTCTCTCTCTCTCTCTTCTCTTCTCTTCTCCGCCCGATTCTGACACAAGCACCACAGATCCACCATCGACGGGAGTCACGCTCTTTCAACCCTGCCGGAGGAAGAGCATCCTCGACCAGAGAGAGAGACAGAGGGAAAATGAGAGAGCGTTTGTGTGTGTGTGTGTGTGTGTGTGTGTGTGTGTGTGTGTGTGTGTGTGTGTGTGTGTGTGTGTGTGTGTGTGTGTGTGTGTGTGTGTGTGTGTGTGTGTGTGTGTGTGTGTGTGTGTGTGTGTGTGTGTGTGTGTGTGTGTGTGTGTGTGTGTGTGTGTGCGTGCGCGCGGAGATCTCCAGGGCAAACACAGAGTAACAGCTGAAGCCCTTTAATGGTCTCATCGCCCCCTGAGGCCCTCCGGCGAGCTGCCCTTGACCCAGAGACCCTGTGGCCTTCGATGGCCACAGGGCGGAGGGAGAGTCTGCCTGCAAGAAGGCCCTCCATGCGGGGTGGGGGGGGGATTGCTAATATACAGGTGGACATTGTGATGAGTAGGGATGCGCTCTCTTTTTATCGTTCTTCCTTTTTTTTTCTCCCCCTCTCTCTGTCGGTCTGCCATACTCTCTATCTCACTTTATCTCTCTTCTCTCTCTGTCTGTCTGTCTTACTCTACCTCTCTCTCTGTTTCGTTCTACCTCTCTCTTTCTATCTATCTATCTATCTCTATCAGTCTATGTTTATCTATCTTCCTCTTTCAGTCTTTCTTTTTATTCATCATCATGTATCTCCTTGCCCCATCAATTCTATCTCACTCTCTATCTGCCTATATATCTATCCATATATAGGCATATCAATCTCATACCCCTCTCTTCCCTTCCCTCCCTCCCTTCCCTTCCCTTCCTCTTGCTCTACACAGGAAGTCCCATATCTTAACGGGCGATCTAGTTCAATTTGTAGAC
The DNA here is from genome assembly GCF_046742065.1 of Oratosquilla oratoria. Classification (NCBI taxonomy): domain Eukaryota; kingdom Metazoa; phylum Arthropoda; class Malacostraca; order Stomatopoda; family Squillidae; genus Oratosquilla; species Oratosquilla oratoria. The sequence goes on from NC_134786.1 coordinate 66,293,092, forward strand.
AAGGGCTGCCCACGTCTTGTCTTACCGAAGTTTTCGTGGCATGTGATCAGGACGGCGGTCGTATTTCAATAAGAGTGCTAACCGCCATTACAGGACGCGCGCAAGACAACACGGAACCTCCGAAAGATGAACCGCCCAAGAGGAAAAACGCTTATGGAGGGGTCATGGTGTATACACACACATACAAACCTTTCCTCTCTCCCTAGCCCCCCCTCTCTCTCTCTCTCTCTCTCTCTCTCTCTCTCTCTCTCTCTCTCTCTCTCTTTGTGTATGTGTGTGTTTGTGTATTCAAATACAAACCCACACACGAACAACCACACAAACACAAGCTCACAGTAACTCGCGCACACACCTTGAACTTCACACTACATACATGTGGTGATTGATTTGATGACGAAACATCACCACATTGTACTGGCGATGATACTAGAAGAATGATACTAGACGATACTAGAGACTAGCATCGCATGCTAGCGTCGCGCGCGTGTGCCCCTACTCAGGAGGAGAGAAGCCAAAACATCATTAAATTCTTGTTGGGGTAAGGCTTTTTTTTTTATCTGAAATTAATGTATAACATGACCCCGCTGAGCTTCAATAAACAAGGATCTATTCATTAAGGGCCAGATGTCCCCGAAGGAGGCGTGTCTGAGTCCTTATTCTATTGGTCAGCATGTTGTAAACAGAAATAAACTTAGCCAATCATAGATGTTGATGGTGAATGGGGTCCACCCTGGAATAGGAGCTTTAGCCTTTCTTAAGCTATCAAGCAAAGAGAAATCGGTCTAAGAGTCTGAGCCCAGTGGGCAAGTTATACCTATCAGTCTAAGTTAAGACTGCGTCACGGAGAACCATATATAAGGTCTATATCTAAATATCTAAGTCCAGCCTCCCACACCACCTACACTAACACTACTCAAATTCATTAAAATGCCATCAAGACAAAAACATAAATAAAAAATCACATATAAGAGATTGTCTCATTGAACACCATCATTCTTGTGATATGCTAACAAGACTTCTTCATTTACACATGTTCGTAACTTCCCCTGTTCTAGCCAGCTACAACACCAATTTAGAGCATAACACAGGGGAGTAAGACATACACATACATACGTCCATACATACGCACATATACACATAAATACAGACATACACATGCACACACACGTACATACAGTACATACATTCATAATACATACACATATGCATGAATACATACATACATACATACATACATACATGCACACGTAAAAACATACATACATGCATACATCCATGCATACATGGAACACACACACGCATAGAGAATAACTACACGCTGAATCCGGCCCAGCGGTCGCCGTCATCTCGACTTCCGTGTCGCCCGGACAGTTTATATTGTATGAGCAATGGCCCATTCCTCCTTGCTGCGATCAACTCTGACGTCATTCGCGGTTAGTGTGGCGTCATAGCATGATCGGAGGTACAGAGTATTGTGTGGTTTTTGTGTTTCAGAAGGGAAATGATGTGTTTGCTGGTGGTTGAGTGAATCGGCGAAGAAGGTAATGCTAACATAGGGAATCGGTATAGATGCCAAGAGAAATGCTCGTTCGAAGAGGTCATCGAATGAATTGTTCTGATGATTCCTAAAGAAGGATTGTGGGATTTTTTTTTTTATATAATTGTTACGTACGTACAAAGCGTGCGTTTTTCGTGGGGAGGGGGCGAATTGGAGCGTACGCTGGGTGTGAATTGGTCGCGTACACTTTTGAAATTGATAAAACAACAATGTACGCACTTGCTGTTTGTCCTTTTTTTTCTCACGAGCGTACGAAGCGTACGCTGGGGGGCGAGGAGGTGGCCGTACGCTTTTGAAAGTTAATCCAATAACGAAGTGCGGACACTGTCACAGTTTGTCCGCGATTTCTTCCTCTCCCGTTGGGCGCTCATCGTGCCACATCGTGCAAAACCGCCCACGGCTATGGATGGGTCAGTTCGACAAAAGACTGAGAGGAACTTCATTACATTTACTTCCATACACGAAGCTCCCACCCACGGATGATTACCAAGCGCAGGTTGAGGCTTTTGTGTTCGCCAACCCGGAACTGAGGCGGCAAAAGGTGATGCGAGAAAAATGATAATAATTACCTGGAAATGGTGGCGAGACAGTGAATGGGATTTTGCAAAATCTGTGTATATCACATATTGTTTTCCTGCCTGATACTTGTTTGTTTGTTTGTTTGTTTGCTTGTTTGTTCGTTTTTGTTTGTTTTTCCAGCAACAAATTTAATTGTTGATTCAGCTGACCTGTCTTGCATTTTGTAACACTGACCTCGAAACAAACACCAGTACATTTTGTCTTGACTAACAATTACCTAGACACTTTGTAGATAAACCAATCAGTCAGTCAGTTCGCACTCTTTTCAGAGTACATTTTCCACGTATGTGAAAATGTTAAAGAAAATAATTTGAAAGGCAGAGCTCTACTGGCTGACCTTTAAAATGATTGATTCGGTTTTACGTCGCGATCTCCCCACTATCAGGAGGCCAGGACGGTGCCTCTTACAGAGGACTTTGCAGCGTGGAATTTAATGAACCATACCCTTGGTCCAACTCGCTTGCAGCATGGTTCGAACTGCCGTCACCTCGACTTCCGCCGCAAGTAGTGACGCTCTAACCCGCTCGACCAGCAAGCATCCTTTAACATGGTCCGCTATAATGATGTGCGAGTCAGATTACGTACAAATAGAAAGATGTAGATATATAGATATAGATGTAGATATAGGTATAGATATAAATGTAGATATAGATATCGAAATTATAGATATAGAGGTAGACATATAGATACATATATATACAGTATATATAGAATTATAGCTACTCAGAGATATATTTGTATGTATGCGTGTGTGTATGCATGTATGTTTGTATGTGTGTGTGTGAATCAAAATAGTGTTCTGTCTGACGACAGACGATTCTCTTCAGCTCAGAGGAGACCTTCGTCCTTCCAGTGTCAAGACGTCGACCTGGCGCCAGGTGATTTCGTTCAGCTGGAGGACGCCTCACGAGGGTCCTCCTCCATCGAGACGATTAGGTCCTCGTTAAGGAGGGTTCTTTTAATTGGATCGTTTCACTCTCTCTCGCTCCACTTGTGTGTTTGTTATCCATGTAGTCATGGGGGGGAGGTGGAGAGCCTCTGGATTCCAGAGGGTTAGAGACTGTGTCGTCAGACGATTTCACTCAGCTGAGGGGAAGCCTACGTGCCCTGAAGAGGTAATGAGTGCAAATAGTTACCAGATACTATTTGTCTCTGCCTTTGTAATAGAGAGATTTTCTGCTTAACCTCGTGATTTTTTAAAGCCTTTGACCAAGAGTTTATTTGGATGAGGAAGAACGGCTTGTTCCAGACCGACAGCTTTGAAGACCCTTTTGAGCGGTTCTCAGCATCTCCCGAAGAGATGTGAAGGAACTGCTTGTTTCAGATCGCCGATTCTGAAGCTCCTTCCGAACGGTTTGCACACTCTCCCGAAGAGATGAAGGCATTTCGGAGACTGCTTGTGAGCCCTCGGCTTCGGCCTCGACTTCGGGAAGTCTTCTCTCAGCATTGACCGACTGTTCCTTTTCTGCAAGGCTATTGAGGAGGAAGATTCTACGCCTCAGAATCCTGTTCTCTTCTCGAAGCTGAGTATTTCTTCTTCGAAATCTTTTCTTCAGCTTCTCGATGGCAGACTCCTGTGCTTCTATTTCCTCCTGGAAGGTTCTTCTCTCCATTTCGATCTCTTCTTCCAAGAGACGATTCTTCTGCCGTACTTCGGTGAGTTGGGCTTTCAAGGCCTCTTTACGTTCCTCGATGACCTTGATCTGTTTGAGGTGGTCCTCCACATTGCACTCCAAAGACTGAACTTCGCACCGAAGCTGTTGGAGGTGCCTTTTGGTCATTTCGGAAAGGACAAAAAAATAACCCGAGGAACATAAATGTTGGTATTGCGAGCCAGAACCTGCTAGTGTCACCATTGAAATGTTAGATGTGCAAGTCGACACTTCGACTCAAATAAGTTTATTTTTACTAAATTGTAACTATTTTATATTTTGCACTATACACATGACCTAGACCAAAAACCTTAGTAATTCTAATGTTT
>NC_134786.1:66299709-66362875 GCF_046742065.1 Oratosquilla oratoria
TCCTTGGAAACTTGTATTCTACTAATCAGAAAATATCAGGTTTATTAATCACCAAGTAGGCGTTAATTTCCAGCACAGACGAAAGCAAGCCATCTAGTTTTAGCACAAGGTGCTCTTGATTTCCTTGATCTGCTTCCTGCGTTATCTCGTCCTCTTTTCTCGTAAAACATTTCTTCAGTCTCATTTATAACTCCACAGTTTTCTTTTTCTTCTTCTGTCCTCTTCACGTTCATCCTCTCGACTTCATTTATATATTCCCGTTTCTTTGCCTCTTTATCCTGAGCAGCATCTCCCCTGACTCTAGGTTATCTTGCAGGCTTCCTGTGTGTGTGTGTGTGTGTGTGTGTGTGTGTGTGTGTGTGTGTGTGTGTGTGTGTGTGTGTGTGTGTGTGTGTGTGTGTTTGTGTGTGTGTGTGTGTTTTCAGTGACTAATTCTTTATAGATCCAACTGTTCTTTTCTAAAGCCGCGTCTATTCTTGGCTTTGAATGCGGTTATCTACAAAACTGAAACCAATATAACTCTGACCTAAGAGTTTAATGGCAGTTGCATTGATTGTTGACCATCATTGTTACTCCCATTTATAATGTTGCATGGCGTATTGCAGAGAAACAAAGGAGGTGGCGGCACACTGGGCTAGCATGCTACTTGCTTTTGCTACTTCGTTTGAGTAGAAACGACTTCGGTTAAAATATTCTAGACTTCCGTAAGAACATCTCAACAATGTGTCTAACATTCGTATTCTAGGTTTAACTTCTCTTAGTTCGTCGTTCAGCTTTTTCACTACATGACGCAGGAGTAATTTGACATTGGGAAATTTGAAAAACAAAAGTTCGTAACCGAAGTCGTTTCTACTCAGACGAGGTAGCAAAAGCAAGTAGCATGCTAACGAGAAATGCCTAGTGTGCCATCACCTTAAGGATGTGAAATAAGAAGAAGAAACATACTCTAACGGAACTACATCATACCATTGACTGGGGCGTGTAAGGCTCGTTTCGACTTTTCGCCGTGCGCTGTCCGCAACACGACGTCGTGCTCTCAAATAACCATAGGTATCCATAGACGCTTTCACACGTCACGACCACGTGTGAAAGCGTCCGTAGACACCTGTAGTTAAATAAGAACACGACGTCGTGTCGTGGACGGCGCACGGCGAAAAGCCGATGCGTGTGAAACGAACCTAGGAGACTTACACTGAATATCCCTAACATCAAAACTATTAAAACTACAGTAGCTTATTTTTTGTATCCAGAACCATTTTTATATAGATATGAATTAATCATTAGAGAACTAATGTATACAAATATATTGATTTTTGGATAATGAAAAATATATTGCCATAATTCTGAAATATTGCCGGTTATAACCTAATGTCCATTGAATTATTTATTGGTTTTCATTTTGCAAATACACCATTTAGAACCGAACAATTTAAATAATTTCTGTGATTGTGATGTGACTCAGTTTGACGTTACAGACTCTATGAGGAAGCTAGAACGGTGCCCCTTACAAAGGACTTCATAAGGTGGAATTCAATGAATCATGCCCTTGGTCCAACTCGTTAGCGGCAAGGTTAGAACTGCCGTCACCTCGACCTCCGCCGCAAGTAGCGACGCTCTAACCCGCTCGGCCAGCGAGCGTCCTATTTTGTAAATACACTTTTTCAAACTGAATAGTTAGTGTATTTTGTAGACACAAATATATATATATATATATATATATATATATATATATATATATTTTTTTTTTTTTTTTTTTTTTTTTTTTTTATGGCCCAACAAATTGCGGTATACCGACAAAAAAAAATTGAACAATTTTAATAAACCAAAATAGTGAAACGATACTATAGGAAAAATAAACACACTCAGGACACCAAACTAAATACAGTATATATATATATATATATATATATATATATATATATATATATATATATATATATATATATATATATATATATATGTATATATATATATATATATATATATATATATATATATATATCTTTTTAGAATCTCATGGTTTACTAATAGAGTGGGCAACGAATGAAATAGACTTAGTAATCATGTAGTGAAGCTGAAACAATGTGTTGCTTTAAGAAAAGAGAAGATAACTTTATGTATGGAGATGACAGGTGGTAATGGACATGGAACTCCCTACTGTAGGCCTTATGGTCTTTTGCACTCTCCTCCATTCTTATGTTCTTACCACCTGAGGAACCATCTGACGCTCAGAATACACTAAAGATGATGTCTTCATTTCCATCACTGTCTTGTTTATGATTCAGTTTAGCGACGCGAACTACCAAGCTCAGAGGAGGCGAGTACGATGCTTCTTTACGAAGGGACTTTTATTGAAATATATAATTTCATGTAGTCTCTCCTTACTACGAACTCGTTTGTTGTCAAATAGGACTCGAACTGCCCCTAGTAACAATACCCAAACTCACTCGATCAGCAAGTATTTCATTGTTTTGCTCATGCCTCAGGTAAACCAGGGTCCAGGAAGGATGAACATTTTCCCCCTAGAATTCCCTAGCACTGGTAAATAGAGTATAGACTCTTCATAGATACATTTCAAAAAATATTTTTTTTTTCTTTTTCTTTTTCTTTTTTCTTTTTTTTGTTACCAGGGTACACAGATAATATTTTTCCATCTACACACAAACCTTAAATCGGCCGAACTGGAGTAAAAGCCAATATGTTCTGCTCGAATAAATGTCACGAATATTTTTATTTCGAAATGTTACTGAACAACTGGATAAGGATTCTTACATCTTTTTGACCTAGTGTTTTCCCAATCTAGGGAAAATGTTCCTATGACGGGGAAAATTTTAGGATTCTAGGGGAGAAATTTATCCCTAGTTAAATATAGAAGGTGGAGAGGACAATGGTGTCAACCAGAACATAATATATAAAGTTCACCATCGATATTTTTCTCTTAAGTAGATAAGGTAATCTACAGAAAATATTTGTATATAGGATCATATATTCATGTGTGTATGGATGTATTAGACTGTGTGTATGTATGTATGTTTGTATACTTTGTGTATGTGTTTGTGTGTGTGTAAGAGAGAGAGAGGGAGGGGGGAGGGAGGGAGGGAGAGGGAAAGGTTCACCAAAGTCTTGGATCACGTGTTGGACTCGTGATCAACACCTATTACCGTCCCGTTTAAAGAGCTCAAAGCTCATATATTGCAAGACCTATGGGTTATGCTGTGACCTAACGCACACACGCACGCGCATCCAATTCCTTGCCCACCAGAGCTGGAATGCCAGCTCACAGTGCAACGATGCTGAATTTTTTAGTACTGCAAGGGACTCGAACTCGGATCTCTGAATTACTAGTTGAACGCGGTTTCACCATACCATCGAGCCATGAATGTGTACATGTGTGTGCGCGCGTGTGCGTGTGTGTGTGCGTGTGTGTGTGTATGTGTGTGTGTGTGTGTGTGTGTGTGTGTGTGTGTGTGTGTGTGTGTGTGTGTGTGTGTGTGCGCATGTGTGCAAGCAATCCTCCCGATCTCAACTATTTAAAAAAAAAAAAAAAAAAAAAGAAGATCCAGTGGCAGAACAAACATCAAAACATATACAAAACCGGTGGGTGGGAAAACAGATGAGAAATTTAATTACCGAGCTCTTGGATTTCAGTAGGAAATCCTTTTGTCGTTTTCGGAAACAGCGTGACTGCACACTGCTGCTGCCCATCCATTGTGTGACCTTCCTTCCGTGTGGGACGGGTTGGTGGGTTGGTTGCAACTAATACAGTACGATCATGTTGCATGATAGTCACCGATCCCAGTGTTTTGTCTCTCTTCTCTCTCCCTCCTTCTCTCTATACATATTTCTCTCTCCTCTCTATCACTCTATCACTCTCTCTCTCTGCCTCTCCTCTCTCGCTATCACTCTCTTTCTCCCTCTCTCTCTCTCTCTCCCGCTCTCTGCCCCCCCCCTCTCTCTCTCTCTCTCTCTCTCTCTCTCTCTCTCTCTCTCTCTCTCTCTCTCTCTCTCTCTCTCTCTCTCTCTCTCTCTCTCTCTCTCTCTCCTTCCCTCTCTTTCTTTTTTCCTCCACCTCTCTCTCTCTACCTCTCTCGTTCTCTCTCTCACTCTCACTCTCTCTTTTTCCCTCAAAATTTTTCCTTCCCTCCCCCCATTTTTTCCTTGTCTATATTTATCTATTTATTTTTCTTTATATATTTTTTCATTCTTATTCTATTTCCCAATTTAATCTTCAAATTTTTAATTCCTCCATTCTTTTCACTTTAATTACTTTATCATATTTCATTTTCCCATTTGTTCTATTTTCTTGTCATTCTTTCATATATTTTTTTTTTCCTTTTTTTTTCTTTCCCCGTTGGTAAAATACTTTCTTTATTTTTTTGTTAATCCCTATGGAAAAGTGACACTCTTTACATATTTTGTTCCGACCGTTTCCACCACGACGAATGAAATCGCCTGGCGGCAGCAAGGGAAAAGGGAACAGGGCCGCCAGGCACGGAAGGGACTCGGCCAAATAGACCATCATTTTCTCGCGCGCACACACGCACACATGTACACAACCATGTACACTCACACAGACACATACATACGTACATACATACATACATACATACATACATACATGCATACATATATAGATACAGTATATACATACATACATATATTACATATGTGTAAACATATACATAAATATATTGTATACATACATACATACGTACATACATACGTGCGTACATGCGTATCTGGAAAACAAAAAAGTGAACGGCGGACAGAATGCAACAAGTACTCGATGGAGTTCACGAAGAATTGAAGAGAAGGAACCGCCAATTGTGCCATAGGTGTTAGGATAGCCAGAGCAAGTGGTGGTGGTCAAGAGGAGCAGTACGAAATGACGACCATAAGCACTACACATACGCTGCAAGAAGGCATAGCTGCACCCAGCATGTGGTGTACATGTACCCCACAAGCATGCTTGTTAGTGCAAGTGTATGCATGGCAGAGTTGTGTGATAGTTGATTTGACTCAATGGTCAAGAAGGCCAGTAAGGGTCACCGCAATTAGGTCGCGTCTGGTCAGGCATGAGGTCGGTCCCTTGTGCATATACTGCCTGCCCCGAGCGGGCAAGACAGCTCAGTCAGTCAGTCTGACCTCTGCATTTGTAGCGCGTCACTAGGCCTTCGTGGTCGGTCCCCCACGTGGGGACCACGCCACGTCCGTCCTTAGGCCGACGCACGCGTATCTTAACTAGAATGAACTATACAACGAAACCGCGCACTTCTCTCCCTGCGTCACCTAGTCCAACTCGCTGATGGCAAGTTTCGAACTGCTGTCACCTCGACCTACGCCGCAAGTAGCGACGCTCTAACCTGGTCGGCCAGCAAACTTTCTAGGTTTTTAACACTGAGATTCCCCAAAGTAGAAAGTGGGGACGGACCAGGACTAAAATAAAGATATTTTTTTAAAAAACAAATAAATAAATAGATAAATAAATAAATAAAAAATAAGATAAAATAAATCAATCAATAAATAAAATAAATCAATAAATGATAATAATAAAATCATGATAAAACGAAATAAAATAGATAAATAGATACATAAATAAGGAATAATGATAGTAATAATCAATGAATAAATAAATAGATAAATGAATAGATAAAAATCGAAAAGTGGCGTGCATCAGGAGGAAGATAATGAGAAGGATGGGAAGGAAAATCTATCCAGGGAGAGAAAAGTCTTGTCGAGATAAAAGTGGATTAAAGAAGAAAAAAAAAAGGAAAAGGGGACGATGGCCATCGGTAATTAATAGAAGGAAAGCAGAAAAAAAATAATGAATAAAAATTAAAAAATGGCTTTAAGATATGATCAGAGGACTTGATGGAGAAGAGAGAGGGAAAACACTGAAGAGAAAGAAAAAGAAGAAAGGAAAGGAGATTGAAGGGAACGGATGATTTATATAATTTTCTTCACATCTACGGCGGGTTTTTCCCCATATAGCGGGGTAGCCAACTCAGCCATACAACCCATTTCGACTAAATCCTTTGACAACCTCAGATATTTAGGCAGCATGCACACCGACGCAACTAGTTGCATGAAACCAATCGCAAGGCGTAATAGTATGTGTGTGCATGTGTATGTGTGTTCATGTATTTGTGTGTGTGTATATGTTTGTGGATGTGTGTGCATGTATGTGCAGTGGGTGCGGGGAAGTGTATGCATTTGTATGTACGATCGGTTTCATGCAACTTGTTGCGTTGGTGTACGAGCTACCTTATTCTAGATACCGCAAGACGATTTCGTCAAATTCTAGAAAACTTTACTAACCTTTTTCTGGCTACCACGGAGTTAGGTTCTACCTGACGCCAGACGATTTTATTCAGCTATGAGCGCGCTCTAGATCCCACTGGTTCCTCTCAGATGAATAAAATCGCCTGACGACAAGGGAAGCGTCCCTGAAAGAAGGGAATCTTTCATCAAATAAACCCTGTCGATGCCTTTAGTGAAAGGTCCCCTCCTGCAATGAACCGAATTTAGTCCCTGAAGTTCCCTGAATAGCTGAAGCTATAGAGTATCAAGGACCTCCTTCCCCCCCTTCCCCCTCCCTCTAAGTCGATGGGGGGACGGGGGGAGAGATCCTCCCCTCCCCCTAAATTCCCATTGATAGCAGCTGCCGCTTACCTGCCCATTGAGAGAACACAGTCATATGATACACTTAAGTCCATGTCGAAAGGCCAAGAGGACCCACCAAAGGCTCTCCAGGTCTTATCTGTGTTTAATATCGGTGCCCCTGTCTGTCCCTGAAGGGTTTCTAGACAGGGACAAGGGCCCTCAAGGGATTTCGGGCAGGAAGAATGTCCCTGGAGGGATCTTGGGTAGGGGAAAAGTCCCTAGAGCAATGTTTCCGTTTCCCAAACTTTTCCAGTACGTGACCCCTTCCAGTAACACCAAACCTACCATGACCCCCCCACCTTTATAAACCTTCTGAAAGCGTATCAATTCTTTATAACGCTGATGCATTATCTTAAAATTTAAAAGATTAATCACAGCAGAGAGTGCAATATTTTTTTATTATTGTTTATTAATGTTTATTAAAAAAGATTGGTTTATTTATACATTTTAATGAGAATGTGTTTACTTTTTTGACACAAGCAGATCATTACGCGAGTCTGTGTAGCTGAGTGTACATACAGTTAGACCCTCCATGACCCCCAAAAAGGCTCATGATCCTTTTAGGAGTCATGACCCGCCGTTAGGGAACCCCTGCCCTAGAGGGTTCATGGTTAGGGAAAAAGTCCCTAAATGGATAATGAGTAGAGAAAATTTCGTTAGAGGGATCTTGGGTAGGGGAAATTTTCCTAAACGGATATTGAGTAGGGAAAAATCCTTAGAGGGATCTTGAGTAAGGAAAGAGTCACTAAATGTATCTTAGACAGGAAAAAAACTCCTAGTGGGATCTTGGTTAAAGGAAAAGTCCCCATACAGATCTGGGGGAAGGGAAAGAGTCCCTAGAAAGATCTTGGATAGGGAAATAGTCCCCAAAGGAAGCATGAAATTGAAAAAGTTTTTAGAGGGGTTTCTGGCAGGGACAAGGTCCTTGGAGGGCTCCTCGGCATGAAAAAAATCCCTGGAATGATCATGGACAAGGAAAAGGAGCCTAGAGGGACCTCATTTAGGGAAAAGTTCCTCTTTTTGAACACACTTGGTTAAAAGATACAGGTATTTCTCCATTTATGATCTTCTCGCTAGTGCTTTCGATTTTTTTTAATTGCATACTCCTGCATAAGTTTCAACATTGAGAGACATGTGCCGAATGACGTGGTAGAATAAAGCGAAAAGTTTATTTTGTATTTACCGCGTTTCGTTTCTTACGCCGTCTACCATTATCAAGTGATGATAACATGACAATTAAGAAGTTTATATATGTATGTATGTATATATGTATGTATGTATCCTTGTAAAGAAAGGTGAAAATTTAATTCATTGTGATGTGTAGTGCTCCCTAGCCTGGAGGTGGACGAGCGTAATAAACGCCGATATGACATCACCAGCTTCTGCATTTCATAAAAGTGTGTGACGTCAGGTCCTTAATATTTTCTTATTATGTGACTATTCTATATTTATATATATATATATATGCAATAAAAACACTAGGAACGTGTGTTCACAAATGCGTAAGTAACCACTAGGAAAAGTAAACTAACGAAGCAGAGCGCTTTCGTATAATTACATCTTCAATGCTGATACAAAGTACATTTTCACTATAATTCCTTCTTTGTATCAGCACTGAAGATGTAATTATACAAAAGCGCTCTGCTTCGTTAGTTTACTTTTTCCTAGTGGTTACTTATATATATATATATATATATATATATATATATATATATATATAAACAAATACTGAATGGTCCCTAGTATATAGGTTTTCATCGTATCAACCACGTTAACTTGCTTCCATTTTAATTCCTTGCAAACACGATTGAGACTAACTGGAGTATGTAGCTCGATGGAAGCACATTCAGAAACCGAGACGCTGTCTGACTAAGGACTCGAACCCAGGCGATACGTAACAAAAGGACATTGACTTAACCATCTCAGCCATCAAGAGATCATGGCTGGATTGGTTAAGTCACTGTCTATTTCTTACGTATCGGCTAGGTTCGAGTCCTTAGCCTGACAGCGTCTCATTTTCCGTTTATGCTTCCATCGAGCTACATACTCCAGTTAGTCTCGATCGTGTTTGCAAGGAATTGAAATGGAAATAAGTTAACGTGGTTGATAAGATCTGTGTGTGTGTGTGTGTGTGTGTGTGTGTGTGTGTGTGTGTGTGTGTGTGTGTGTGTGTGTGTGTGTGTGTGTGTGTGTGTGTGTGTGTGTGTGCGTGTGATCAAGACAATACATATACACTTTTATCCATTACCATCCGATGTTCTACAAACAGACTTCACTTCACCTTCAGTCTGCATCACACCTGTTCTCATCGCTGCATGATAATCGACTCTGCTGACGATGTGTGCTGTTAAGGAGTCAACTGATAAGGGCGCGATAAAGGGAACCAGCTGACTGGCTGATTGGCCAGGCCATCAGCCAATCAGCAAGCGGCTTGGGAATCGATATCTGAGCTCAAAGTAACGCTGTTACCTGTGGTGATGGAGAGGGGAGAAAGGTAGAGAGAGAGAGAGAGAGAGAGAGAGAGAGAGAGAGAGAGAGAGAGAGAGAGAGGGAGATAAAGGGAGAGAGAGAGAGAGAGAGAGAGAAGGGTAAAGATAAAGAAAGCATGTGTGTGTTTCAGAAGTGTTTGTGTGTTTTCGTGTTTTTGGAATTTTTGTTTTGTGTGTGTGTGCGTGCGTGCGTGTACATGTGTTTGTGTATCCTTATACCATAGAACCTCCGTCCTTATGGAGGAAAGAAGCAACAGTGTCTGAAGTTTGCTTTGGTGTTGTGGAATACGGTACGAGGAGCTGAACAGTCGGTCTTTCTTTGGACGTCGCTTAACACACACACATACACACACGAATCGATGGCGCAGTGGACAGCGTTCCCGGCTGCCACTACGGCTGTCCGGGCTCGAAGCCCGCTCAGGTCTGAAATAATTTCAGTATCGCTGCGCTGCGGGTTGGTACTCCAACTCTCCTGGGCGGGGAGTTGGGTGGGTGGGTGCGTGTAAGGTCACAGCATTACCCATAGATCGGTCATATATGAACTATGAGCTCTCTTCCGCGAGGGAAATAGCTATCGATCACGAGTCCATCACGTGATCCAAGACGATGGTGAATCACACACACACACACACACACACACACACACACACACACACACACACACACACACACACACACACACACACACACACACACACACACATACACACACAAACACTCAACCAGCATTATCGATCACACACCTCAGTGATGGATCATCATTATCAGTTTAAAATGAGTACATTTTCACTATCTATCTACATCTATATACCAAAAAAAATTCCCCCCTTATAAGGGAGGTAGCCAAGTCAGAGCCACGTACCTACTCCCACCCATTCCACTCCCATCCATCACCCTTTCCTCCTCCTCCTCTTAGCTCCTCGTGGATGACGGGTCATCCCTGTATCCCGCCAACTGCCCTGGGTCAGAAACGATGTAGGAAGACACAGTATATCTATGGCAAATTCACAATTTCATATAAATATAATTACATGCCAAAACACATATAAAATAACACACACACACACACACACACACACACACACACACACACACACACACACACACACACACACACACACACACACACACGAACACACACAGACACACACACACACACAATCATTAAACTTCAGTACAACCAATATCCGTTAATGTTTTTTTTATATTGTCAAGAAAATGTGCACACCTTTGAACACCGCCTTGTCGATTACTTATATCTCATATTGTTTACGTTTTTTCCTTATATATTCCTCGATATTTTCCTCCTCTTTTGTCATTTCGAAGTTCAGCTAAGCGGAAACAGAAATAACGAAGACATAAAATTCACGTTCACAGTTTACGTTTTATTTTTTATATTCTGTTCTTTAGTGTTATACACGCACATAATTAATCTCAGGTTTATCATATTTCATCGTATATGCAGTATATGTATAGATATATACAAATGTATATAATATGTGTATGTATGTGTATGTGTTTGTACATATATGCATACGATGCTAATAAGAACACGGGTATGTGTGTTCATTTATGCAAAGTAGACCACTTGGAAAAAGAAACTAACGAAGCAGAGCGCTTTCGTATATTTCATCTTATAACTTTTTGCACTGAAGATGTAATGTACGAAAGCGCTCTGCTTCGTTAGTTTCTTTTTCCAAGTGGTCTACTTTGCATATATGCATACATATACGTATTGGTGAAATGGAGGTTACCATAGGCAAATTGGTAAATAAATTAACAGATTGATTAATACATAAATGAATAAGTGAAATAGATAAATATGATAGATAATATTGATATATGATAAAAATAAACACTCAAAGGAAGAATGAAAACAGGAACAAAGCTTAGTGCGATTTCCTTATGGCCCGCTGGTGGTGATCCTACGCCAGGAGACGCTGAGTAACTGCGGCCGAAGCCGTTCCCTTTGCCCTACTGTGTGTTTTTGGGGACTGCTAGAGCAGCTAGCAGTTACTACCGGGAATCTGGGAGGAGTGCAGGATTCGAACCCACAACTAAGCAAAATGCGAGACCGATCGAACATCGTGAGCTCCCCCTATCAGGAGGCTAGGACGGTACCACTTACAGAGGACGTTGTAGCGTGTAATTCAATGAACCATGCCCTTGGTCCAACCCGCTGGTGGTAGGGTTCGAACTTCCGTCACCTCGACCTACGCCGCAATTAGCGACGCTCTAACCCGCTCCGCCGGCGAGCGCACGGAGGGGAGAAAGATAACAGATGTGGAAGGTATGGTCGAGCTGACATGAAATGAGACAAAGGGCTCAGATATACACAGAAAGAGGAAACGTGTAGAAAGAGACTTGTCAAAGTTCAATTTCACAAACAGTTACCAACAGGTTGAACAGAATGCTATGTGTGTTCAGTGTATTCATTTTGTTCACCCCCACTACGATATCTGTGCACCACGACACAAAAAAAAAATAGAATGAAATAAAATAAGTAACTTCAAATACAAACTCTGTCCTGTAATACAGTTGTGTAAGAACGATTCATCTAATAACGAACACGTACCTATGTACACACCCACACACATGCAGACGCAAACACACACACGTGTACACACACACGTGTACACACACACGTGTACACACACGTGTATACACACACATGTACATATACATGTACACACATGAATATACACACATGTACACACACATGTACGCATACACACATGCACACACACACATACACGCACACACATTACGCACATATGTACACACACACACACACACACATGCGCACACACACACATGCACACACACACATATAAGTACACACACACACGTATACACACACACACACACGCACATATGAACACACGCGCGCGCGTGCGCATGCACATATGTACACACACACGTATACACACACACACGCACACACATGAACGCGCAGACTATCGTCATGTACATACACACACACACACATGAAAGCACACATTCTTTCGTTGACTCACCTTTCTCTCTCCCTTCTCCCCTTCCCCTCTGTTCCCTCCTTCCCCTCGTTTGCACTTCCCCTCTGCCCCTCTTTCAGAAGCGTAGCGACAGAACATGCAAGTCAGGTCATTGGCAACCCTCTCCCCCCACTCCCCCTCCCACTCCCCCTCCCACTCCCCCTCCCACTCCCCCTCCCCCTCCCACTCCCCCTCCCCACGACCTGAGACGGCGCACCTGAAGTTTGGTTACAGGATTCGATGACAATGACAAATCTACCTGGACCCTTTGAAAGACTAAAGGTGTTATCACACTGAACTATTTTTCTTCCCCCGTCCTACCTCCAACCTACGTTTGAATAACTAGAATGTGACTTCGCTTACGGAAATCTAGACTTCTCTAAGAACATTTCATCAGTAAGTCTATCATTCGTATAGATTTACATTCTCTTAGTTCATCAGAATATAGAATAACGCAATTTAACCTAATTTCGAAAAAACGAGCAAGCCTACTTTCCCTTCACCGCTTTGTTTCAGTCTAGATTAAAAAAATAATAATAAATAGATGAATAAGTAAATGAATAAATAGATAAATGAATAAAATAAATAAATAAATTCCTCACGGTAGAATAATGACTTGTAACATAATTTAAAAAATAGGAAAAAAAAAATCAGCCCGACTTCTTCACCACTTTCTTTTACCCACAGACTTGAGCAAGCGCACACACACATATACACGCACATATAAGCTATTGCACGTAAATCATATAAATGCTCCCAGGCACGCAAAGACACAATAAGCGAGGGTTAAAAATAGTTCCTGGACTGGCAGTGAGAACAGCGAAATGAACCAAGAGTTTCTTAGTACCGAAAACTGAGAACGTACTTGTGGCCCAGGTTTCATTTTAGATCTTTCAGGGTCTCGCCTTGACATGAACAAAAATGTAAGGTACAACATAGAGTCCTGAATGAGCTAACTGGAGTACTCAGCCCTTCACCCCTTCAGACGAAAATGACTTTCTGTAACTCAAAACTCACTATCCCATTCCTAATTCAGTGGGAAGTGAGAAACCCCTGATAGACCAGAGCCTTATCAGTTGCGGCAAGGCCCCCCCCCTTTTTTTTTTTTTTTTTTTTTAAGGCCGATGTTGGATCGCTTCCCCACTAGGGCAGGGCTGTCGGGACCCAACGCTCTCGAGAATCGAGCTCACAACCACCTGGTCATGAGTTCGACACGGTATCCACTGAAAAGATTAAAGTGACAAATGCTAAAAGCTTGCATTCTGTAAACCTATGTACATCGAAATGATTTCTGTTTGATTTCTAACTCACCCCAAAGATTACCAAAGATTTTTTCATTTCTTTTTTGCTAAAAACTCTATACTTTCCCAATGTGTTCGCCTATCATTTAGATATATCTTATCGTAAGATAAGACGTTTATTTATGAACAAAGGAGAAAGAATTTAAATGAGTTTGAGAAGAACTAATCTACACAATCTCGCCTCGTACGTATTGTCTGATCCTTCATCACGGTACAATTACCCAAAAGAGAATTTATTTTTCTTTTTAGATTCGGTTAACGAGGTTGATTAGGAAGGACGTTCAAAGTGAGCTAGTTGAGTTAATTACTGTTTTCTCTTTTCAGACATATTAAAGTTGTACCATGGCATCCGGAGCGAAAAATAAATAAAAAAAATAGATAAATATTCTTATTTTATTCAGACTTTGCTAAAGTCTTCAACAGTACGATCCCTGTTTAACTTGTTTAAATTTGTCACAATATTTACAACAACAAATTCCAAAGTTCAGAGTATTCACAAGTTTCTCAAACTTTATTTTGTTACTCAAAAAGTCTTTCAAAAGGGTCATCATAGGGGACACTTTTTTAAGACAAGAACAGGAATGAAAATAGCTACAGGTCTTACGTCAGTATTATTATTTTTTGTAGAGTATTGAGATGTATTTTTCTATGTAGTATTTAGGTAATAGGTCATTTTCTTGAATAGATAAAAAAAATGTCAGACAAAGAATTTTATTTTGTATTATGGAAAACTCTGAGTGAGTCAAAAATTTTGCTCGTCACTGTGCAATCCACAAAATACCGATTTTTTTTTTTTGTATTTTTTTCATAATTAACAAAAATTATAGTTTGAGTTATAATGTACTATTCATGGAAGGATTCTGCCATCCTCAGTGGCCTAATCGGAAGCGTGTTGGTCTTGCATTCCCTCAGCTGTGGGTTCGAATCCCGCACTCCCCTCCAATTCCCAGACACAGTGCCTGTTTATGACCTTCCCTAACACTCCATAAAGTACATCATCAGCCGCAGCTACTCAGCGTCTCCTGCCGTAGTCTCTTCACCTTCTTCTCCACCTCATAGTTTCTGTTTGGCTGGAGAGTTGTCATGGGTTTTCTTATATTTAGTGTGGGCATGGACTGCTGTTACAAATTATACATTTCTCTGTAATATGAGGAATCTCAATATAAAAAAAATCCATCCCTCTATCAAATGTAAGATAATTATGATTGTCAATTTTGTATTAAAGCAAAGGGTTTCTCTTAATCAACATTTTATTATTGATAGCATATTTGCAACATCAGTATCCATGGAAATTCCCTCACCAAACAGCAACTAGGAACATTTGATAAGAACAAAAGAATCAATTTTTGAAATCAAGGCGACATGACGTCACGTCCACTGGTACGAAGGCGGTTTCTCCTTGGTCGTGACGTCACGTTCTTTGTTTGAAAATTAATTTTGTTCTCAAACTATGGGAATCCGAGGGAGATGAGTGACCCTAGGGTACCCAAAAAATGTCCAAAAACGGTGAGAGACTTAAGTTGAAGTGATGGTATGCGTTAGGACGAAAAGGAAAGGCAAAGAAAGGAAGGGAAGGAGGCGAGGTGGGGTGGGGAGGGAAGGAAGGGGAGGGGAGTGGAAGATTATGTCTTAAATAGGGGACCTGGCCCATGCATGCACCAGGATCATAAATTCGCTTGTTCATGTTTGGTTGTCGTTGACTAGCCGCATGACTTTGGTCATTCGCCCTCCACCACCACCTCCACCAACTCCTCCACCTTGATAATTACCGACACATAAGTAAGGTTTCCCTTTGAACTTATGCTGTATTATAATGTAATCGATCCATGAATGTTGATTACTGATTGCAGAAGGATTTAATTTGTAGCGAAGGGGAAGATGGTGGGCGTGACGACTGAGTAGGAGGCGTGGCTGAGGTGGGGCGTACACACACACACACACACACACACACACACACGCACGCACGCACACACACACACACACACACACACACACACACACACACACACACACACACACACACACACACACACACACACACACACACACACACACACACACAAAAAAAAAAGTGGGAAGTGTGGTATACGTGGGTTTTCTGGTATGGATGTCTAATTTCACACAGCTAACCACTTTATAAAGGAAGTAAGACAACTTTACACATACAAAAATACATGTAATCATAAGTTATGGCAAGTTTTAGATCGCAGAGTTTCTTGTCTACTTTTTCTCTTTGCCCGAGAGCAATTTTCTTTCCAAATGAAATTACCTTGAAGTGTCTCCATACTTCATAATTAGCAAGATAGTTGTGCATATTCCGTAAAGTAAAATGATAAGCCAGAACGCGTTTTCACACCTCTTGGTGGGCATGTGGGTGCATGAACTTCTTGGCCAGGTCGATTGAGGTTGGGATGACTTTGGAGGTTTCTGATTGGTTGGCTGTCCGGTGACGTCATCAGTCTCTTCTAGTCCACGGAGAGGCGAGGACCTTTGACAGAATCATTAGGAAGTGTCTGTCGATCCCGCGACTGTATATTCAACACAAGAACATAATTATAGAGGAGACCGAAAGAGACCATAAGACAAACACTAGGCACTTCCATGTCCATTACCAACTATCATTCCCACGCATGAAATTATCTAACCTTCTCTTAAAACAACCAATAGTTTCAGCGCTTACTACATAATTACCAAATCTTTTCCATTCGTTAACCATTCTCTTGGTAAACCAGTTCTTGCACATTTCCTTCTTTAACCTAAATTTGCCCGATTTAGATCCATTACTACGAGTCCTACCCAGCTGTCATAATATGATGACTTTGCCTGAATCACACTTGTTAAAGCCCTTGACCCATTTGAATACCCCAATTAGATCACCACGTACACTATGGCTTTCCAGAAAGTGTAAGTTAAGGAGAGAGAGAGAGCGAGGGAAAGAGAGAGAGAGAGAGAGAGAGAGAGAGAGAGAGAGAGAGAGAGATTGGTTTGATTCAACCGAAATTAGAAACCCTATATATTATCAAGACGTGAGGTTCAGTGTTCGTGTCTTGGAATAACCATCTCCGCCCAGTGCCTGCACCAAGACCCCGGATGTAGTGAGGAGAGAACCCCCCCGCCCTTCCCCCCCACCCCCCCAACCCCCACCCCGGATCGTGACAGATGCTTCCCCCGGAATAAGACCTTATTAACGAGCAAGGACACCGGAGCGTGAAAACGCATGAGTCTGGGAGATCGGCCCGTCTTAACTCTCCCACGGGTTCAGACACACTGGCGTAGTGTTGAATCGCCGTCCGTCACACGGGAGGTGCATGTACCTCATAGATGTTTGTTCCGAAGTAGTGGTAATGTTTCTTTTTTCTTCATATTCTTTTTTTTTTTTTTCTTCTTCTTTTTCTATTTTTTCTTCTTTTCTTTCTTTTTTTTTTCTTTTATTTTCTTAGTTTCTGGAAGATGAGATGGACCTTGGTAGGCGGGAATGAGTGAGGATAAGGTACTGGAATATTCCAGAGGGTGCAAATGGTTAAAAAAAATCTACTGGAAATATCGGAAAGCTATCAAAGAAGATACACTGCGTGTTTGGAAAATGGAAACTGTGAACATCTACTGGAAAATGGACTTAATCAAAACTACACTGGAGGTTTCTATGAAATTAAAATATATTATATAGACAGGCACCAAGTCTTCTAGTAGACAACTTTTATTGAGGGCAATGCTACTTTCAGCGTTGGTTATTTTCTTGCAGACGGTTTCTTTAGTTCGCCCAACAAAGAATAAAAGTAACGGAGATTGAACATCAAGGTGGAAAGAGCCTTTAAGTTGGTTGGTTTTAAAGGACATAGTTTACCAGCGCTTATATCCTAAATCCTTATGACATCTTTGGGGTCAAGCTTGTAACCAGCAGTAGCTGCTCACAGTTTAGTTAAAGGAAAAATATGTTTTTTGTTTTCTTCTTTCCTCACTAATAAGGATTTGATTTATGGTACCTATATACAGAAGTCGGCTAGTGAAACCGGTAGCAACATTTATGTACACAATAATTTGGCCATAAGCCTTTGGTAATAGATAACAATGCGTATGTAATTACTATGGATTATTTACGAGAACAAAATATACTGGACAATTGTTGAAGAGGAATATCATTTACATAACTGATTTATAAATATATATAATATATATATATATATATATATATATATATATATATATATATATATATGTTACAAGTGAAGGGGTGAATTTAAAAAGTCCTGCCGCGCAAGAACAGTGGAAAATTGCCTGTTCAGGATGAGGAGGAGGAGGGAAGGGGAGAGGTTGATTGATTGCAAAGTTAATCCAGAGCAGTAATTCAGAGGCTTTTTCGTTCCTTTCTCACCACCTCTACAACTCTAACTCAAGAGATAAATTACTTATCTTTATTATTGATTTGATATGTGGTATTTAAGCAAAGGTGATGCCATGTACACTGTAGCCCAAAAGTCACTGAAGGGTTATAATTTGTGATCATTACTTCATTCATTGACCTTAGACCCAATATGTGCTCATACCGAAAGAGAGATAGAGCTGTTACTGAGGTAACGTTTCTATATTGTATTAAAATTCCATGGATGTATTTGTTACAATAATGCAGTTATCAAAGATTAAAACCTCTCATTGATTTTCGGGCCATCCTGTATATTGTGTAAACTGTATTATCAGAAAGACTGTATTTTGTAGCAAGATTAATATCACAATAATTTGAGCCTGAAGACAGCCTACCCTTCCTCCCCTTCTGGAACATTACACCCTGGAAGGTCTGGAAAGGGCGTGTTCCAGAATATAAAGACCGATAGGAGGAGACATAGATAAGGACCCCAGAAGATAAATGAAACAAAACATTGTTTGATTATGGAAGCGTGCCAGACCTAGGACCATCAACCCAATTATGTATAATTCGACCAGGGAACAACCATCAGACCATTACAGTCAGTCCAGGGGTGGTCTAGTGGTCTAGACTATGAAGAGTAGTTATCACACTGAGCTATATCTCCTCCCACGCCCTACCTCCAACCTCCATTTGAATAAGTAGGATATGACTTCGCTTACGGAAATCTAGACTTGTATAAGAACATTACAACACTAAGTCTAACATTCGTATAAGCTTACAATATCTTAGTTCATTATCCAGCTTTGCTATACATGACGGAAAATGTTTTGATATTTGGACATTTGAAAAATAAAACATTGTAACCGAAGTCGTTTTTACTCAAACGAACTCTCGACTGTCGACGCTGGTGAAACCCGTGAAAACCCAGTGATAGCCCCTTAAAATCGCTTGATATAAGAGAGTGGACGAATGTGGTGCAAAGCGCCCCTACATTGCTGAAAGGATAAACGAGGGGGAAGGTGGGGGAAGAAGGGGTGAGATGGAAAGGGGGAGGGGGAACGGTGGGGGGGAGAGAAGAAGATTGCAGGCAGGAGGAGTTGTAACAAAGACTGGCAAGCGATTCGACTTATAATCGAGCTGCCACGCAAGGCGACAATTACCTTCTTCTTCTTCTTTCCCCTCCTCCTCTTCCTCATTTTCTTCCTCCTCCTCCCCCTCTTCCTTCTCCTTCCCCTCTTTCTCTTCCTCCTCCTCCCCTCTTCCTCCTCCTCCTCCCCTCTTCCTCCTCGTCCTCCTCCTCCTCTTCTTCCTTCTTTCCCTTTTCCTCCTCCTCATCTTCATCCTCCCCTTCCTCCTCCTCCTCCTCTTCTTCCTTCTCCTTCCCCTTTTCCTCCTCCTCCTCCTCCTCCTCCTCCTCCTCCTCCTCCTCTTCCTCTGCCTCCTCCTCCTCCTCCTCCTTACCTGACTTCCCCTTCTTTAGATTAACTGCCCACATGAAAGCTGGTCTATCCCCGCCCAGACAAAATATTTATAATATAGTGTTTGTTGATTATTAATTAATCATTATTTGTTATTCATAAGTCATTCTTTATTCTTTATTATTCATTATAAATTAATAATAAACAATTATTGATTATCATTAATTACTAGTTATCAATCAGTTATCAATTATAGATTATCATTTATCTATTCTTATTTATCTGTTTATTTAATTATCAATTGTTTATCTATTCATTTATCTATTGAGTTATCGTTAATGTGCGACCAGAGAGGACATTTTACCTGAAAATTATAGCCATCGTTCTGCTTTAGAAATCAAAAAAAGAAGAAAATATTATATTAAAGATGAAAGTCGCATTGGAAGACGAATATTGGGCTAATGTGAAAATATACTTTTATTCATAATCCTCATTACTCCTTCCTGCGTTTGCTGTTGTTGTTGGAAACTCGGGTGTGTTATCTCCTCTATCTCTTTCTGTCTCCTGGTATCTCCCGTGACTCTTCACTCTTAGAGTCTTGCAAACCTGGTCTCCTCCTCCTCTTCCTCCTCTTAAGAACATAAGAATGAAGAAGACTGCAAGAGACCATAAGGCCTACACTAGGCAGCTCCGTATCCATCACCACCTGTCATCCCCATCAATAAAGTTGTTTAATCGTTTCTTAAAACTACTGATAGTTTCAGCGCTTACTACATGGTTACTAGGTTTATTCCATTCGTCGACCACCCTATTAGTAAACAAATTCTTGCCTATTTTCTTTTTAAATCTAAATTTATCCAGTTTATAACCATTACTGCGAGTCCTGCCCTGTTGTTTTGGTATGATGACCTTGTTTGCATCACCCTTGTTAAAGCCTTTGATCCACTTGAACACTTCTATCAGATCACCCCGCACTCTGCTTCTTTCCAGAGTGTAAATTAAGATGCCTAAGCCTCTCTTCGTAAGGCAAATTTCTGAGTCCATGTATCATTTTGGTCATTCTTCTCTGTACTGATTCTAGTGAATTAGTGTTCATTCTGTAGGACGGAGACCAAAAATGTACTGGATAGTCAAGGATGGGTCTAACTATCGCTAGATAGAGTATAATAATTACCTCTGCACTTCTATTCGGTACCGTCCTAGCAATGAAACCTAATGCTCTGTTAGCTTTATTCCTGGCGCTAATGCACTGTTTCCTGGTTTTAAGGTCCGGACTCACTAGAACTCCCAAGTCTCTCTCGCACTCAGTTTTCTCTAAAAGCGTGTTATCTAAGCTGTATCTATTTCTCCTCCTACCCATCTTCCTCCTCTTTCTCCTCCTCATCTTCCTCCTCCTCTTCCTTTTCTTCTTCCTCTTCCTCCCATTATTTTTCCTCATCATTGCCTTACTCTTTTTCCTCCTCCTCTCACTCCTCCTCCTCTCCCTCCTCTTCCTCCACTTCCTCCTCTTTCTCCATCTCCACCTCCCCCTCTCTCCATCTTCCTCCTCCTCCTCTTTCTCCTCTTCCTCCTCCTCCTCGCCATTGCCTGACGACGCTGGATGTCATCGCTTCACTAACCCTGGCGCCCACGCCCACGCCCCTCTCTCTTTCCACGCAACATAACCTAGAAACAGGATAATGGACCCATGCAATTCTTTATGGTGGAGGAAAATAGACACAGAGAAATGAACCCACTCACGCGAGAAGGAACGATATATATATATATATATATATTTTTATATATATATATATATATATATATATTTATATATATATTTATATATATATATATATATATATATATATATATATATATTTTTATATATATATATATATATATATATATTTATATATATATATATAATATGTATATGTATGTATGCTTGCATATATGCTTGCATGTATGTATGTGTGTATGTATGTATATATGTATGTATGTGCATATGTATGTATGTATGTATGTATGTTTGTATGTACGTATATATATGCATATATATATATGCATATATAAATACATGTATCTATGTATGTGTGTATGTATGTATGTATGTATGTATATGCGTATGTATGTATGTATGTATATGAGTATGCATGTATATATATATATATATATATATATATATGTATATATATGTATATATATATATATATATATGTACGAGTATGTATGTATGCATGCATGCATGCATGTATGTATGTACGTATGTATGTATGTACGTATGAGTTCAGACTTATTAGCCAACTGCAGGGCTAACCTATGCCCTCGGGATCTACACAGCCATTGTACCTCACCACGTTTGCTTGATCAGGGTTGATAAGATTGTATGTAGCTCAGTGGATACCGTCTTGAACACATGACCAGGTGGTCGTGAGTTCGAGTCCCGGGAGCGGCTGCGGGGTTGCTGCGTTGTTTTCGGCTGTCCTGGCTAGGCGGGAAGGCGACCCAACGTCGGTCGAAGATATAATGCTTGCAATAAATGACAAGGCTTTACCCTACCATGGGTTTCTCATATCGCACTGCGTGGGAATGGGATGATTATACAACATATGATGTGAATTGGATGATGCACTAGAATGGCCGTGATTATGAATAGAGTCGGAAACCAATGTAATCAGTTCGGTCATATTGATTAGACGCCGGCATCGAAATGCGACACTGAACTCCTACACCAGCAAGTCCTTTGGCGTGAAATTCGTGAATTACGGTACATAGAGCAAGACTGTGACGTGATAATTAGTATTTGAGTCCGCGGTTTGGGGTCGAACAAAGGACCATGAAATTTCAGAAGGTCTGGAGGAGTAATTACTCGAAGTTTGAGTTCGAAGTCCAACTTGAAGACTTGACGCTTCCACGCACAGTCATCAACCACAAGCAGCCAGCCACACCACCACGTGACTCACCAGGACCAATGACGTCATGTCAAACCCAATGGGATCTGATGTTATGCGTAGGTTGCAATTGCAGATTGTAATTTGGGGTCAATTGCAGATACGATTGAGCAAGTAGGTGAAGTGTGGTATGGTATGGTAGTTGGTAAGTGGTATAATAGGTGGTAGGTGGTAGTTGCGGAAAAACCTAGATCACCTTATTCAGTGTAAGATGGGTACTAGATTACTTTTCAAAATTTAGGCTATATGTCTATGTTGTTATCTCTGTCTATCTATCTATCTATCTATATACCAATAGGATATGCATAGTAAACACCATAAGATCATGAAATAAAGTGCACACATCAAATTTGATCAAACAAATGCTAGATTTTGTTCCAGATTTGCTTGATGGACATTTGCTAGAATAACAAAACATGGATCATGAAGTAACATTTCTAGTCAAATGCACACATCAAACTTGAGAAAACATCATGGGTTCGTTCCGGGGACTGAATACCATCCTCTCGAGGCTGCACCTTCTGATAGAGTTAAAAAAAATCTATAGGGTTTGAAGATAGGTACTGAGGAGATGATTCATTCCGACGTCTATCTCACAGACCCACAAGTAGGAAGCGCCCATCCTTAATCTTTACGTGGTATTTATCAGAGCAAAAATATAAATAGTGATACAACTCTGAGTAGCTTAACGTCGCGAATTACCCCCTATCAGGATGCTAGGACGGTGCCATTCACAAAGGACTTTGTACCGTGGAATCAAATAATTCATGCCCTTGGTCCAACTCGCTGGCGGCAGAATTCGAACTGCCGTCATCTCGACCGCCACCGCAAGAAGTGACGCTCTAACCCGCTCAGCCAGCTAGAATATAAGGTAAAGGTTTTATGTACAGTATTACGGACTTTACGTGTACCACGTAACGCATCGTCACAAGGGTGGATGTGGTCGTCCATATTCCCAACTGTAGCAGAGATGGCGACGGTCCCGTATTTCCCAACTGTAGAAGAAATGGCGACCTCAAAAAGATACACAGTTTATTACCGCATTATGTTAAATCTGTCCAGAACCTTGAATTCAAGGTGCATATATTTAGTTCCTCGTGAAATTTTACCCAGGTTTAACCAAACCTAACCTAACCTAACGTAGATTTACTTAATCGAACTGAGGACTATTGTTTATGTCAGAATCGGTCATCATTTCCTCTGCAGTTGGGAAATGCCGTCCCAGTCATGATCCCGACCTTCCCCGACCTCCACTCCACCACCGACCAACAGAAACCATAAAGGTCTAACAGGCTTTGAATGCTTCCAATTAAAAATCCAAATCAAATCACCTGTCTGCGTGCACTAAATGCGAGATTGTGTTTATTTGTGTGGATATTGAAAAAAGGGGGGAGGGGTGGATTGCACAAAGCCGGTAGAGAACTTTAACCAACTGGCATCAGTATAAGAAGGTTTGCTTTGAACAGTGACTGCTGTGTTTACTGGAAACCTTGAACACAGCGACGCTATGGCCTTTGTTGAAGGGGATCTTTGACCCTCCATCTCCTTTCAGATCGGGGTCCACGCCTTTAACTGCTTGAAAGCGCATGTCCATAGACGAAACAAAGGTCATGAGGTGAAACAAATATCCTTAGGTGAAACAAAAGTCATGGTGAAACAAATGTCCTTAAAGGAAACAAAGGTCATGAAGTGAAACAAAATACTTTATCCGAAACAAAGGGCATGAGATGAAACAAATGTCCTTACCCGAAACAAAGGTCATAAGGTGACGTCATTGTCATGAAAGAGTTGGCCTGTTTACTGACCAAAAGCGGAATAGCTCTAACGAGGGAATCAAAGCCCATATCTCTTCTTTGACTTTTGTCCTCTTGTTTATCATTATTTTTCCATTAATTAGCTCCAACTCCACTCACAGCACTCACGAGCTGAAGCTCCACCCATCTGACTTCTCCATGGGTGCCTCTGATTGGTCAGAATTCTCTATAAGTGCCTCTGATTGGTCGGAATTCTTCCCCCAAGTGCCTCTGATTGGTCGGAATTCTCCCCCAAGTGCCTCTGATTGGTCGGAATTCTTCCCCCAAGTGCCTCTGATTGGTCGGAATTCTCCCCCAAGTGCCTCTGATTGGTCGGAATTCTCCTTCAAGTGCCTCTGATTAGTCAGGATGTTCCACAAGTGCCTCTGATTGGTCGGGGTTCTCCACAAGTGCCTCTGATTGGTCTTGGTTCTCCGTAAGTGCCTCTGATTGGTCGGAGTTTTCCACAAGTGCCTCCAATTGGTCAGAGTTCTCCACAAGTGCCTCTGATTGGTTAGAATTCTCCCTTTAAAAAAAAAAATTGCCTATGGAATCAAATGAATATTACTCGGAATATATTTTCCGAATAAAAAAGAATGTTCTTTAGTAAAAATATTTAAATTACCTTTTTCCAGGTCTGACAATGTTGTGTGTATATCGTTTAACTAAATACATGTACATCAACATCCAACCAAACTTTTTGAAAAAAAAATAGAATTTAACATTCCTCCATGATATTCAGAATACCGAGTCGAGAAACTACAGTAGTTATAATGAAGACATTCGTGTAATAATTTCAATCTATTTACAAATATTTCACGGTAAGGTTAATTATAACAAGATCCCATAGATGCTACAATTGATAAATGCTTGTTTGTTTGTTTATTCTAATACTGTAAACGGAACATAATTTTGTATCTACAGTATTATTCACAGGCATATTTTCAACATAAACGTATTTAATTTGAGTCAAACATTGTCCCACTAAACATACATATAGAGTAAATATTTCACATGAATAAACTTCGTGGAAAAACAACACATATTCAAGGAATATCTTATAAGGAATAATGAAAAACATATACACTTTCTTTCGGATCAATGTCGACATTTTCTTGCTCAATACCCACTGACGTCATCACCCCTAACAAGCGACATGACGTCACGATGGTTGCTTGCCGTCCGCCCTACTTGCATTGGCCTTGGTTTGAATAGAAATCATCCTTATTGCTCAAAATAAAAGTTAGATAACAAAATCAAACGCGTCTTCACTACCTTAATGAAGCCTAAAATGTTATATACGAATGTCGTCCGCTTCTTTAGTTTAAATAATATTTTCCTTAGCCAGAAAATTACTATAAAGAGTATAATGAGTATAGAGTGTATAAGGAGTATAAAGAGTATAAAGGGCATAGAGTATATAATGAGTATAACGAGTTAAAAGTCTATAAACAGTATAAGGGTGTAAAGGAGTATAAAAAGGATGAGTATAAAGAGGATAAAATGTATAAAGAATATGAAGAATATGAAAAATGTAAAGAGTATAAAAAGTATAAAAATTATAGACTATAAAAATATCGTGAATATAGAGTATAAAATATAAAGAGTAAAGAGAACATAAAAAGTATGAAGCGCATAAAGAGTACAAAGAGTATAACGAGTATAAAGTCTATAAACAGTATAAGGGTGTAAAGTAGTATAAATAATATAGAGTAAAAAGTATAAAATGTATAAGAAATATAAAGAATATAATGAGTATAAAAAATATAAAAAATAAAAAATACAAAGAGCATAAAGAATGTAAAAATATAAAGATAATAAAGAGCATAAAAATAATAAAAAACATAAGGAGTATAGAGACCATAAAAGAGTATAAAGAGCATAAAAATTATAAAGAACATAAAGAGTATAGAGACGATAAAAGATTATAAAGAACATAGAAAATATAAAGAACATAAAGAGTATAAAAATCGTAAAGAGTACAAAGAGCATAAAGAGTATAAATAGCGTCACCATACACAGTAAGGTCCGATTGAGGTATGAAAAGAGGACAGTATCTTTGAAAACGAGCCACGATCCTCGTGCAACTCGTCGCGACAGTCCGACTTAACGAGCAATTCGGATACGTTGTTATCGGGTTCGAGGAAAACTGGAGTGGTGTTGGGCTTTGAAGAGGCGGCCACGAGAGAGAAACAAAAGACCTCAGGAATATGACCAATATAATTTCCTGAGTACGTGTGTGTACACACACACACACACACACACACACACACACACACACACACACACACACACGACTCGGTGGCGCGGTTGGTAGAGCGCTGGACTGGGAAGTACGGTGGTGCTCGCAGTACATGGTTCGAATCCTGCCCAGGGCCGAAATTATTTCGGTATCGCTGCGCATCGGGTCGTTACTCTGACTCTCGTGGGCGGGGAGTTGGGTGTGTGTGTGTGTGAAAGGTCATAGCATTATCCATAGATCGGTCATACGAGCTCTGAGCTCTCTTCCGGGAGGGAAATAGCTGTCGATCACGAGTCCAACAGGTGATCCAAAGACCAAGGTGAATACACACACACACACACACATACATACACACACACACACACACACACACACACACACACACACACACACACACACACACACACACACACGGTGTGCAAATACTATTAAAAAATTTAAGAACAAACTTGATACTGAAAGATACAAAGACGAGTCACTACGAGCATAGCTCCCTTCCCGTATAATACAACTAGGTACAACTAGGTAAATAAACACACACGCACACACCCGTACACATACACACTCACACACACGCACACACCTGTACACATACACACTCACACGCACGCACACACCCGTACATATACACACTCACACACACGCACACACCCGTACACACACCCGTACACATACACACTCACACACACGCACACACCCGTACACATACACTCCCACCCACACGCACACACCCGTACACCCCCGTACACACACACCCGTACACACACACACACACACACACACACACACACACACACACACACACACACACACACACACACACACACACACACACACGTAATTAACTTTTAGATCTCAATGACAAAACCTGCGTAGCGAGGAACATGGACAGGCAAGACTTGAGGGTAGGCCTACGTCACAGCTCTCACAAGCCCAACGTTGCTCAAGATCCATCTTTTGGTTTACAGTTAATGAGAGGAGATTCCTTTAGCCGCTGTCCTTCTGCCCTCCCTTATTATGAGTCATTAAACTCAAAAGTTATGAGAGTATTCTGACCAGCCAGGGGGAGAGATGTGGTGGTCCTTATATAAAGTTCAGACCATCGCCTGATGATTTTAGTAAGCTAAGTGAAGTTGCTCATCATCTGGCCGCATCCGGCCCGGCCGCATAGTGTGACATCGGACTTAAGCCACGTCCACACGCTCGAGCACTGTTCCCGGCGACAACAGAGGGCGGCAGTAGGCGGGGGTTTGACGTCGCTGCCAAATGCACAAGGTAAAGTGAGGGCACGCCCACTCAGGACCGAGTTAGTAGGACATAATGTCCACACCAAGTACGTACTGGTCACCACAGGACACAGCGACATTAATTGACCTTATAGAGCACACGAATGTTAGGTGTGACACCATGGTGGTCATGCCGCACTAGACCACGAGTTCACGACCCCTCCTTATGGCCGTGCGGACACGGCGGAAAATTTGTCCTACACTCGTGGTACACTAAAATGTCTTTCCAGTGATAAGGGCTTCGTTTTCCTTCGTATGACATTATCAGAAGTTATTTTCTTTCTTTCTTTATGAATGTTCTCTGGGCTCCTTATTCCCTTAAGTTTTATTTCAGTACATGTATCATATTTCTTTTCCTGACTCATTGTATAGTCATTTCACTTACTGAAGCTTCGGTGTTTTGTTTTGATTAGGTTTAACGTCGCGAACTCCCCCCCCCACCTCCCACTCCCCACTGTCAGGAGGATAGGACGGTGCCCCTTACAAAGGACTTTGTAGTGTGGAATTTAATGAACCGTGTCCTTGGTCCAACTCGCTGGAGGCAGTGTTTGAACTGCGTTCCATATTTCGTGTGGAATAAATAACACAGAAATAGAGAAG
Organism: Oratosquilla oratoria; assembly: GCF_046742065.1. Classification (NCBI taxonomy): domain Eukaryota; kingdom Metazoa; phylum Arthropoda; class Malacostraca; order Stomatopoda; family Squillidae; genus Oratosquilla; species Oratosquilla oratoria. Next base: position 66,327,809 of record NC_134786.1, read on the forward strand.
GGAAAGAAAGAACTAATATGGAGGCTTTAGACGATAAGCTATGGACGCGTTACTTCTGTGTGACGATATAGAGTATTAGAGTGACTTAGATGCCTTGTCTGATATTTTTGCCATCGTAAGAGAATTATTTTGAGGTCATTATTTAGTATAGCTTCGGAGCTTTGAGGTCATTATAGGCAGAACGGAGAGTAAGAAGAGGAGGAAGAGGAGGACGAAGGAGAGGGTGAGTGTGGATAGGATTGTAGTTGTCCTAACGTCAGTGGATGCCATCTGGAAGGGAGAGAAAAAGAGAGAAAGCGGGAGAGAGAGAGAGAGAGTGTCGGGAGTAGTAGAAGTGACGTTAGAGATGGATGAAGGGTGATAAGGGGTGGGAGGAGGTGGAGGAGGAAGAGGTGTCCTGAGAGGCCGAGACGACGACGAGTTCAGGTGTTGAAGGTGTGAGAGCTAAGACAGAGGGCTTGATCCAATCATTGCGCTAGAGAGGAGGGGAAGAGAAAGAGACAGGTAGTTTTGACCGTGCATCTCAGAAGGACTGTGTCGGACTTTGCAGGGATCGGGATGGGGGGGGAGGGATGGAGGTAGGGTGGATGAAGGAGAAGTAGAAAGTAGAGAAATTGTTATTTTTGTCCCTCCTGGTTGGTGTCCTTCTGATTTGCCGTATAAACAAAATTAATAAATAGTTGACTTCTCTTAAGCTTCGCGCAACAAACGATGGCGAGTTTTGCTGATTTGGTTTTGGAAAGAAGGTTCTGTTCTGGTAAAGACAAGGTTATCGCCCGCACACGCACGCACACACACACACACACACATACACACACACACACACACACACACACACACACACACACACACACACACACACACACACACACACACACACACACACACACACACACACACACACAACCGCGTGGCGCAGTGGTTAGAGTTCTCGCCAGCCACTACGGCGGTCCGTGTTCGAATCCCGTTCAGGGCTGAAATAATTTTAGTATCGCTGCGCTGCGGGTTGTTACTCCAACTCTCGTGGTCGGGGAGTTGGGTGTGTGTATGCGTGTTAGGTCATAGTATTACCCATAGATCGGTCATACGAGCTATGAGTTCTCTTCCGGGAGGGAAATAGCTGTCGCTGTCGATCACAAGTCCAACACGTAATCCAAAGACCATGGTGAATTACACACACTAGCACTAACAATAAGACTAACACACATTATCATCACTAATATGGCCTCTACCTCTTCCTCCTCTTAGTCGCATCAAACATACCACCACCTGTAGACAATGGCTTCTTGCACATTATGTACACAAAATAGACTAACTCTGAAATCAACCCAAGTTGTACATTGTCAGTGTATCCCTGTGTCAGTTAGGTCAACAAACCTATCATTATTATTATGATTTATTATTATTATTATTATTATTATCATTATTATTGTTGTTGTTGTTGTTGTTACTATTATTATTATTGTTGTTGTTGTTATTATCATTGTTATTATTATTGTCATTATGATTGTTATTACTATTATTATCATCATCATTATTATTTTTATTATTGTTATTATTATTATTGTTATTATTATTATTGTTATCATTATTGTTATCATTATTGTTATTATTGTTATTATTATTATTATTGTTATTATTGTTATTATTATTATTATTATTATTATTATTGTTGTTGTTGTTGTTGTTGTTGTTGTTGTTGTTGTTGTTGTTGTTGTTGTTGTTGTTGTTGTTGTTGTTGTTGTTGTTGTTGTTGTTGTTGTTGTTGTTGTTGTTTACACACAAACAGCACACAAGCAAACGTTGAGGCACTGCGACAAGCTCCTAGAGAGAAGCCATCGAGCGAAATTGGTTAGGAATAAAACAAGAATCTCGACCCACCTCATCCTCAGCCACTAAACGAACAAACAAACAAACCAAAAGTTCAACTGTAATTTTCTCATCCATGGTGAAGATAACGACACTCATTTTCATAATTACATCCCCACACACACTCCCCCCCCCTCTCCCCCACCCCACCCCACACTCCCACCTGCACCAACAAGGAAATATTATCATGGAATTATTCTCTTCGTGTTTAATTGCCCACTGCAGTGTCGTTCCATGAGTTGGGGGGCGGGGGGAACCTCACCCCCCCTCTCTCTCTCTCCCTCTCTCCCTCTATTCCTCCCTCTCTCCCTCTCTTCCTCCCCTCCTTCCTTCGAGCTCCTCCATCTCCCCCTAATTCCCCGTCCCAAAGCCCACCTCCCCCTCCACTTTCACCTCCACCTCCCCTCCCCTTCTCCCCACTCCTCCTCACCCCTCATCGCTCTCCCCCATTCCCCATCCCCCTCCCCTTCCCTCCCCCTCTCCCATTCGAAGACCCCTCTCCCCCAGCACCTCTCCCTTTCCCCCTCCAAAAAATACTCCTCCCCTCTCTCCATCCCAAACCCCCCCTCATCTCTCTCCCATTCCAAAAAATCCCGTCCTCTCCCCCCATTCTCCTCCCTTCCCCCTCAACCTCTACCCCTCCCCCTTACGGCTCCACCCACTTTTGGGCTCATCTCAGACCCTCTGTGGGGGTCCCAGTTGCTTTAGGACAGAGTTCAGAACGAAATGAAATCTGTCTTCTTTTCTTCGAGTCCTTGACAGGTCCGCTTCTGGTCAGAAGCTTCTTGGCTTAAGAGGCGATGGAACCAGAGGAGTCTCCTTGGAGCCTCTGACGTCCTGGATTACGGTGACAAAGCACAAAGTCAACAGGAGACCTTTTGGTCCTTAACCAGGTCGTCATGTAAAAAATGAATAAATAGATAAATTACCAATTAGCAGTAATGACGGTATGTTTAGACGTTTACCTGTTTATTTATTTAATCATTTGTCTTTTCAAATATCCCTTCGCCTCTGTGGGAAGTCTATTTCCTTTGTTTATTATGTGTTTAGCAAAGTTCTTTTCGCCTGACGTCAGTCCCCCTATAAAAACAGGAAGATATGTATGTATTTTTTCATTCTTCTACCTTCTCCTCTTCCCTCTGACTTCTCCTTCTTCTCCTCTTCCATCTCTTCCCTCTCTTCCCTCTCTCTTTCCTCTCCTAACTCCTACCCCCTCCTCTCCGTCCTTCTCCCTCTCCTCTCTCACCTCCTCACCCTCCCTCTACCTTCTCCTCCTTCTCCCTCCCCTTCCGCTCCTAACTCCCACTACCTTCTCCTTCACCTTCTCCTCTTCCAACCTCTTCCTTCTCCTTCTCCTCCTCCTTCTCCTCCCCTTTCCTCCCCTTCCTCCCCTTCCTCCTATTCCTCCATCTACCTTCTCCTTCTCCCTCTCCTCTCGTACCTCCCTACCCCTCTACCTCTCCTACTCCTACCTCCTCCCTCTTCTCTCCTACCTCCTATTCCTCTTTTATTCCTCTTATCTCCCACCTTTCACTCTCCCCTCTCCTACTCCCTCCCTCTCCCATCTCCCACCTCCCTTCCTCTTCCCTGCTACCTCCTACTTTTCCCTCTACAATCTCCTTCTCCCTCTCCTCTCCCACCCCTCCTCTCTCCTTCTCCTCTCCTACTCCTTCTCTCTCCCATCTCCCTCTTCCTTTCCCCTGCTATCTCCTACTCCATCCTATACTATCTCCTCCTTTTCCCTCTCCTCTCCCACCTCTCCCTCTCCTCTCTTCTTCATTTAATTCCTCCCTCTTCCTCCTCTTCCCACTTCTCTCCGATCTCCTACTCTTCCCTCTTCTCTCCGACCTCCTACTCCTCCCTCTACCACCTCCTCCTTCTTCCTCTCCTCTCCCCTCCCCCTCTCTCCCTCTCCCTCCCTCCCCTCTCCCTCCCTCCCCTCTCCCTCTCTCCCCTATTCGTACATCCCACTACTCAACCCCATGATTTCCCATCAGCAGTCCCCCATCAAACGAGGTGCCCCTCCTCTCCTCCCCCTCCCACACCTTAACAACCTCCCATTCAGGCGCCATCCACTCTGCCAATGGAAACTCATTCCTATTCAACCCCCTTCAACCCGGCGACGCTCTGCATCAATTCAGTGCCATCTGAGGGGCGGTCCCTACACCCGAATGGGGTTCCCAAAGGTCGAGACCCGTTTAGGGATGAATGACATTGTTAGGAATTTGTGGTAGAAGAATATTTTCAGTGTACAGTGTCAGCCATATTGAAAAGGTACAGTTGGCCTCACTTGTAACGAGCGTAGTTCTGTACGTCGAATACTTGCGATACTCGTAAACTTACGAAGTCGTAAGTGACTCGATGACATCACAAGTCTACGACCCAAAGATATATACGTTCTATAATCTCCTAGATTCTCGCTGGCCGGGTCTGTTAGAGCGTCGCTACTTGCGGCGGAGGTCGAGGTGACGACAGTTCAAAAATACTTCCGCCAGCGAGTTGGACCAAGGGCATGGTTCATGAAACTCACGCTACAAATAACAAAGGCTGTAAGGGGCACCGTCCTTGCCTCCTGATAGAGGGGTTTGCAACGTGAAACCAAATCATAATATCATTAGAAGAAAGCATATAACACTGTAGTGCTCAGAAGTGGAAGCACCTTTACAAACTACATAATTCTTCCTAACCTAGTATTTATTCATTTATCTATTTATTTGTTTAATTAATTAATTATTATTATTATTATTTATTATTATTATTATTATTATTATTATTATTATTATTATTATTATTATTATTATTATTATTATTATTATTATTATTATTATTATTATTATTTTTTTTTTTTTTTTTTTTTTTTTTTTTTTTTTTTTTTTATATTATTATTATTATTATTATTATTATTATTATTATTATTATTATTATTATTATTATTATTATTATTATTATTATTATTATTATTATTATTATTATTATTATTTATTATAATTATTATTATTATTATTATTATTATTATTATTTATTATAATTATTATTATTATTCATTTTTTTTATTAGGGAAACAAGGCCCAGTTCTTTTAAGCGGTTTTCGGATGATTTGTTTCTTATATTTAGAATAAAAATTCTCCCTCTACTCTCCAACCTATTCCCTCTCACCCTCTTCTCTCATACCTCCTACCACTCCCTCTATCTTCTCCACCCACCTTCTCCCTCTCTTCTCTCGTACCTCCTATTCATCTCTCTCTCACTCCTCCTTCCTCTTCTCTCCTATCTGCTATTCCTCCCTCTCCCTCCTCCTCCTCCCTCTTCTCTTCTACCTCCTATTCCTCCCTCTCTTCTCTCCTATCTCCCATTCCTCTCTCTCCTCGTTCCTCTTCTCTCTCCTCCTTCCTCTTCTCTCCTATTCGTCCAATTCCCTCCTCTTCTCTTCTATTCCTCCCATTCCCTCCTCCTCCTCCCTCTCTCTCCTCCTCCCTCTCTCTCCTCCTCCCTCTCTCTCCTCCTCCTCCCTCTCTCTCCTCCTCCTCCCTCTCTCTCCTCCTCCTCCCTCTCTTCTCTTCTACCTCCTATTCCTCTCTCTCTCATCCTTCCTCTTCTCTCCTATTCCTCCCTCTCCCTCCTCCTCCTCCTCCCTCTCTTCTCTTCTACCTCCTATTCTTTCCTCTCCATCCTCCTCCCTCTTCTCACCTACCTCCTACTCCTTCCTCTACCACCTCCTTCTCCCTCTCCTCTCCCACCTCTCCCCTTATACATCACCTCTCCTCTTTTTTTTTTTTTTTATTCTCATCAAGTATTTTACTTCCATGTCAAGTCTTGTTGATTTGGTCAATATCCTGTTCTCACCTCCAGTCCTCCTTTCCTTCGTTTTCCTTCCTTCTCCTCCTAGGCCCTCCTCCTCCACTTCCTCCTCCTTCTCCTCCTCTTCCTCCTCTTCCTCCTCCTTTCTCTCTTCCTCCTCTTCCTAATCCTCCTCTTCCTCCATTTCCTCCTCTTCCTCCACTTCCTCCTCTTCCTCCACTTCCTCCTCTTCCTCCTCCTCATACGTCCTCCTCCTCATACGTCCTCCTCCTTCACCTCTTCCTCCTCCTCCTCTTCTTCCTCCTCTACTTCCTTCTTCCTCCTTTCTCCTGTCCTCCTTTTCCTCCTCCCCTCTTCCTTTTCCTTTTCCTTTTCCTTTCTTCTCCTTATTTTGTCTCTTCTCGCACAGATTTTCTTCGTTACTCCTCCTCCTCCTCCTTCTTCCCTCCCCTTCTCCTCCTTTCCCTCCTCATCATCTCCCTTCTCCTTCACCTCCTCTTCCTCCTCCCTCCTCCCTCCTCCCTACTACCTCTTCCTCCTCTTTTTCCTCCTCCCTCCTTTTTTCCTCTTTCTCCACATCATCTTCCTCCTTCTTTCTCCTCCCTCCTCCTCCACCTCCTCTTCCTCATTCCTCCTCCTTTCTCCTTCCTCCCTCCTTCTTCTCCTCCTCCTCCTCTACTTCCTCTTTTTCCTCCTCCTCCTACTCCTCTATATCGTTCTTGCTAATGCCAGATGACATCACTCGTGTGAGAATGACCACCACCTTGCGCCTGGCGGAGGCGAAATACCTTTACGGTGAATAAAGTATCCTGGCGGAAGCTAGAATAAGATGTAACAGAAGGCTTAGCTCCTGCCATGTCGATATGTACAGTATTCTAAGGCTAAGCACAAACCGAGACGCAGGCGGCACAGGAGACGCAGGCGACACAGGAGACGCAGGCAACACAGGAGACGCAGGCGACACAGGAGACGCAGGCGACACAGGAGACGCAGGCGACACAGGAGACGCAGGCGACACAGGAGACCCAGCACAGACCAAAGGCAGACTTCCTGTTGCTAAATTAAAGTACAGTTTGAACTTCTCTTTCATTTGAAATGCTTAGGCAGTACATCTAGGAGTATTTCAAGCGAGAGAATCGTTCAAACTGCACTTCAATTCAGCAATAGGAAGTCTGCCTTTGCTCTGTGTCGCCTGCGTCTCAGTTTGCACTTAGGCTTAAGAAATGTGGTCCAGTGAATGACAGAAATCACTAGAAACTGGGTCACTATGCGACATACAATTCCCGACACGTTCACTAACATTCACTAATACACATTCACAGCCACAAATAGGCCAGAAAATGTTGTCCACATTTATCAAGCTAAAATGATCTAATTACACTAAGTACGTCTTCGTATATGTCAAATGATACCGTATCTTTAATCTAAATAAAGAAGAATTCATCTCCGTTAAGGAGAAAACATCACCTACTTTGTAGACGTTTTTGAAACCAACTCAAAGAAAATGTCACCTATTTTTTTAAATGTCTTTTGAAGTTTCTACCTCTAAGAAAATATCACCTAGTTTTTAGAAGAAAAAATTAACTTGTAGGGGGAAGAAAATATCAACAAGTTCTATAGAAATTTTGAACCTCTAGCTGAAAGAAAATATCACGTAGTTTAAAAAAAATCTAACCCGAAGAAAATATCACCAAGTTCTTTCAAAAAAATTTAAACTTTAACCCAAAGAAAATATTATCTAGATTTTATAAAAAAAAAAATCAGCTTGTAGCTAGAAGAAACTATCACCTAGTTCTATATAAATAATTGAAGCTCTAACTCAAAGAAAATATGACCTAGTTTCTAGAAATTAATTCGAACTTGTAGCTCATTTTGTAATCAAAACGACCTCGAGACTCTGCAGGCAATTGTCATTCTTGAAGAAATGAGTTTTTGAAAAAAAAAATGGTGTGTTTGCGCGAGGGAACCAAATGAGGAGACTTTTGAGGAAAAGAAATTTTATATGCAAATGGAGAAAGACCTCGAAGAAAAATACAGCTGTTTTTGGGTACGAAAAAGAGTACATACATACACACACATACACACACACACATACATACATAAACACGCACACACACACACACACACACACACACACACACACACACACACACACACACACACACGCACACGTACACATATGTACACACACACACACATATATATATATATATATATATATATATATATATACAGTATATGTTAACTGGAAACGGTGAATCTATATATTTCGACTGTAAGCTACAGACTGTTCAGTGATACAGGGTGGGAGGGTACTATACTTATATAGCACTCTCATACAGTAAGAGGGACAGGGGAAGGACAAAAGGACACCTATCCTTACTCAATTAGTGACCTAGGGGGCATGAGGTGTGGGCTCAGGTGGAAGATGCCTACTGACAATATTGGTGACCATAATTCCGGATATTATATTCGAAGACCACTGCCCCTTTGAAATGTTCATATTGGGAATGTATTCTATTAATGTGGAATCAACCACCTTATCCCGAACCCGAAACTAGATTTATATATAAGATCGGCTTTGTCCCAGTCGAGACGGTGATTAAACTGACTCTAGTGCTGGAGCTCTGCCGAGCTTTCTTATCTGTACCTGATCGAGCGTTTGCGCTCATTCAGCTTTCTCCACAAATCTTACCCTTTTTGGCCACTGTAAACAGGGACAGATTTGGGGACTAGATCGTGGCTTACGACGGCCGGGTGGATTACATATATGTATATATATATATATATATATATATATATGTATATGCTGGGACATTGTGACAAATTGATGAAGGTGGAAAAAGAAGTCATAAGTCTAGTTCCGAGTTTTTGAGTTTATTCCTGACCGGTTTCGCTCTATGCTTCTTCAGAGGAATGAACAAAACCGGTCAGGAATAAACTCAAAAACTCGGAACTAGAGCCATGACTCCTTTTTCAACCTTCATCATATATATATATATATATATATATATATATATATATATATATATACATATATGTATATATATTTAAATGTATGTGAGACAGAATGAGTTGTAGGGTGGTGAGGTAAACACCAAAACCCGTTGGACTTTTATTACAAACGTTTCATCCCATAGGGACTTCCTCATCCAATGGTGTTTGGTAAACACTAAACACCTCACTACACTTCCACTCATATATATATGTATGTATATATATATATATATATATATATATATATATATATATATATATATATATATATTCATATATATATATACATATATTTATATATATGTATATATATATATATATATATATATATATATACATATATCTATATATATATATATATACATACCAAGGGCTTTTTCCCTTTTACAGGTGAGATAGCCAAAGTCAAAAGCATAAATCCATTCCCACCCATTCCATCCCCACATAATCCACTCCCAATTACTACCCCTCCATCCCTCTTATCTTGGCTCATCCCCTAGCCCTGGTGTCCAAGCCTTAGGTAAGCAAAGCTGAGTATTGTATATTAATTTTTAAGCAATTTTGAACCTTATTTCAGGATATGGAATGGCTTTCACTACAGATATGTTGATTCAATTATATTTATTTATCTATATATTTAATTTATTGTTATTATTATTATTATCATTATTATTATTATTATTATTATTATTATTATTATTATTATTATTATTATTATTATTATTATTATTATTATTATTATTATTATTAGTATTACTATTATTATTATCATTACTATTATTATTATTATCATTATTAATATTGTTATTACTATTATCATATTATATTCTATTACTATTATTATTATTATTATTATTATTATTATTATTATTATTATTATTATTATTATTATTATTATTATTATTATTATTATTATTATTATTATTATTATTATTATTATTATTATTATTATTATTATTATTATTATTATATATTATTTATCATTATTATTATCTTTTTCTTTGTACGTTTTCTTTTAAATCATAGCACAAAACCATCAATATCTAGTCACCTCGCAGTACGGATGCCTCCTAAAAAAAGGGTTAATAGATTGAGAGAGAGAGAGAGAGAAGTCTGACTCCAATTTGATTCCCTTCAAACGAAGAACATCATGACTGAAGGATCGAGACGCTGGTTGTCTGCATGATGAGGGGGGTGGGGGGACGCACAAAGGCACTTCGCCGTGGGAGTAGTGGGAATTTGAGCGAAGGCAATAAACAGTCATCGGCGGCGAGAGAAATTCTCTTCCTGTGTGATGTAATTGCGCCACTGACATGCAGCTTCAGAGGCCTGAATTTCAGAACCCGACACCATCGGGATGAAATATCAAATGTTCAGAGATTGTGGATTCGTCGAGCAGTTTAGTGGGCAAAATTGAGAGAAAATGCATGAAAGAGAATACTGTGAATACTGATGGAAGTACTAGTAGACCATTTAACAGTACCTAAGGTTTTTATATTTTACATATGTACATACATGTATATACACATACATACATACATATACACATACATACATATACACGTACATACATACATATGTCAAAAGGCCTCTTGTCCCCCATATAAGTAAGGTAGCCAGCCAAGACTTAGACCCACCCACCCACCCTTCAGCCATCCCTCACCCTTTTGCTTTCACCCTTTTCTTCTTAGTTCCTCTTGGATGAAGGGTCATTCCTGTCTCCCACCACACTACCCGGGTCAGAAGCAATGCAGCAAGACACTGTTGCACCAGAGCAGGGGCCAACGGCCGAGGCTGGTTTACCCCCACAGCTTCATTCACATGGTGACCCTCCTCCCTCTTCGTCCTCTCACGAGTAATTAGAGAAGATAGATAGAAATCCTTTTCGGGATTTTTTGTGGTTATTGAAAAAATAGCTAAAAAGTTAACCTAGATTGTTTCAAGGTGTGTTTTGGTCCTGCTGAGGGGGGAAGAGGGGGTAGAGGGATCCATTTAGCTGAATAAAATCGTCTGGTGGCCACCAGAGAGTCTCAAGACTCTGTGAAGGGACTAAAGAAGTAATAGTTACGAAATGACATACAACTAAGTCAAAATTAAAAAGTTGACATTCTATAGTTCTATAATTCTATAGTGACAGGCAGACAACCTTACGGCATCCTCTAATTCTAGTTATACCATTAGATCTCAGGGTTTTGTTGTCTTAATGAAATTTTCTTTATAGTAATTCATTTTGTTTTAATTTCATTATCACCCTCTCTTATACCTCCTCAGCCCTGACATATGAAATTAGTTTCCAAATGTGGTTTCATTTGTAGAATTAGCTTACAAAAAGAAACTGGTTTTGTAATCCTGCTGCTGTATTGGAAACCTTGATAATATTTGGTAATGAAGATCATAGTTCTCAATTTTTTCCTCTTTTTTTTTCTTCCTCTTCTTTTTCTTTTTCTTCTTCTTTTTCTTCTTCTTTTTTTTCTTCTTCTTTTTTCTTAATATACCAAGGAACACCCAAAAGCCAAAAATCAAAAAAGAAACAACAGTGGAAGGCAAAACAGTATTCTCAATAGAGGACAGATAATCCAGTCCAAATTCAGATCCCCTTTTACAAAGAAAAGAAAGATTCATATTCCCTTTAAGAGCTTCAGAGACTTTTGATCAAAAAGAAAGAAAAAAGACAAAAACATATCGGTCTACCGTCGCCAAAAGAAATCTGTATAGAAATTGGATACAATATTTCCAATATGTTGAAATAGTGAGACTTCCTATTACTATATGTATGCATTGTACAGTATATACGAGTATATATATATATAATATATATATATATATATATTTTGTGTGTGTGTGTGTGTGTGTGTGTGTGTGTGTGTGTGTGTGTGTGTGTGTGTGTGTGTGTGTGTGTGTGTGTGTGTGTGTGTGTGTGTGTGTGCATGCGTGTGTGTGTGTATGCGTGTGTGTGTGTATACATATGTGTGTATGTGTGTATACAAACACACGTATAAAATATATACATCTATGTAAGCTATTTTGAGTCCACAACTGAACAAAGGCCAACACTTCCATAACTCACACAAATACGTCAACCTCTGCCATGTCACTCCTGAAAGCTTCTCTATCTCGTCTCTCTACCTTCTGTTTGAACTTACTCTCCCATGTCAGTAATGTATCTGCTACATCTGCCAAGCTACTTGACCTGCTCATTTCAATATCTGCTCTTTGACCCAACTTGACCCCTTTCTGTTTTTAAGGGCTATTTGTACTTTTAATCTCTTCTTTCCTCTCTGTAGATCGTAGCTGGGACTATATGCTAATCGTAAACTTTACGTCTCAGAGATTCAGGAACAGGGTGTCATGTCATATTCCTACATTTACCAAACAGTTCCCAACCAGTTGTGATGTCCTTATTTCATCACTACCATTATCATCACCATCATCATCATCACCATCAGCAGCGGCAGCTCCAGCAGCATCGTTGTTCTCATCATCATTATTTTCATCATCATCCTCATCATCATCGTCCTCGTCGTCATCATCAGCATCAGCATCATCATCATCACCACCACCACCATCATCACCATTACCATTACCATCATCATCATCATCACCATCATCATCATCATCATCATCATCATCATCATCATCATCATCATCATCATCATCATCATCATCATCATCATCATCATCATCATCATCATCATCATCACCATTACCACCATCATCATCATCATCATCATCATCATCATCATCATCATCATCATCATCATCATCATCACCATTACCATCATCATCATCATCATCCTCATCATCATCATCACCATCACCAACCCCTTACATCTTTTCCGAAGTTAGTCTTTGACTGAATAGAACCGCATGACTTAGAAAAAGAAAAAGAAACAAAAATTCCTTCTGAAAAGGCTTTAGAGATCTTTCAGCCTCGAGACCCCTTGGGCCTGGTAATAAGGGGAGACCCCGAATGTAAAAATTAAACAAAAATCCCCGCCGAGGGAGACGGGATGAATGAAATGACCACATTTCAATCAACGAAAATGAGATTGGGAGACACGAACCTTGCAACAACATTTGCAATAACCACGGTTATTGCCCTCCCTTTTCGCTCGGTTCTCCTCCTCCTCTCCCCTCCCCCGCTTCCCCCCTCCCCCTCTTCTCCCCTCATCTCCCCTTCCCCTCCTCTCCTCTCCCCCCTTCCCCTACCCCTCTTCTACCCTCCCCTCCTCTTCCCTCCCTCTCATGTCCCCTCCCTCCCCTCCCCCTCCTCTCCCCTCCCCTCTCCTCTCCCCTCTCTTCTCCCCTCCCCTCTCTTCTCCCCTCCCCTCCCCTCTCCCCTCCCCTCCCCTCTCCTCCCCCTACTCTCCCCCCCTCTCCCCTCCCCTCCCCTCCACTCCCCTCCCCTCCCATTCCTCTCCCCTCCCATTCCTCTCCCCTCCCATTCCTCTCCCCTCCTCTCCCCTCTCCTCTCCCCTCCATCCCCCTCCCTTCCCACTCCTCTCCCCTCCTCTCCCCTCTCCTCTCCCCTCCCTCCCCTCTACCTTCCCACTACTCTCCCCTCCCCTTCCCCTCCCCTCCAGCCCCATTCCCTTCTCCCCTCCCCTCCCCTCCTCAGTCCTCACCCTCCTCTCCCCTCTCCTCCTCTCCCTTCCCCCTCTCCTTTCCCCTCCCCCTTCCCCTCCCCCTTCTTTAACTCTCTCCCCCTTAATCTCCCTCCCCACTTCTCTCTTCCCCTTTCCCTCGCCTCCGTTCTCCTCCTCTCTCCTCCCACTCCTCCCCGTGCTCTCCCCTCCCACTCTTCTTCCATCCCACCTCTCTCCTTCCCTTCTTATCCACTCCCCTTTCCCCTCCCCTCTCCTCTCCATCCCCACTCCTTTCTTCCCCTTCCCCTTTCCCTCACCTCCCCATTCCTCCTCTTCCCCACTTCTCCTCTCCTCTCCTCTCCTCTCCTATCCCCCACTTCTCCCTTCCTCTATTCTCCCCTCCCCTCTCCTCTCTCCCCTGATTTCCCTTCCCACTTCTCTCTTCCCCTTCCCCTCCTCTCCCCTCCCCCTTCTTCTCCCCTCCCTTTTCTTCCCCCATCCCCCCTCCCCTCCCTTGATCTCCCTCCCCACTTCTCTCTTCCCCTTCTTCTCCTCTCCCCTCTTTTCCCTTCCCCTTCACACCACCTTCCTTCCCCTCCTCTCCCCGTCTCCTCACCTCCCCTCTCCTCCTCTCCTCTCCCCCTCCCCTTATTTCCCCTCTTCTCTCCCCCTCCCATCACATCCCCTTATTTCCCCTCACCTCCCTTCTTCTCCCTGTCACATCCCACCTTTCCCTTACCCTCCCCCCTTCCTTCCCGTCCAGCCTCGTTTCCCTTTCACAACCTCCTCCTCCTCCTCCTCCTCCTCCTCCTCCTCCTCCTCCTCCTCCTCCTCCTCCTCCTCCTCCTCCTCCTCCTCCTCCTCCTCCTCCCTTCCAAAATCCCTCCTCGACCCAGCACGTTCTTCTTCCTCACCTTTCTCCTCCTCTTCCTCTTCTTCTTCTCATTCCTATTCCTTTTCTTCTTCCTCTCCCTCTCACCTCCCACCTCTTACCTCCCCCTCCTACCCCGCTTCCATCTCTCCCTTCTACCTCTCCTCTTACCTCCTCTTCCCCTCCCCACCTCCCCTTCCCCCTCCCCACATCCTACCTCTCCCTCCCACCTCCTCCTTCCCAACTCCCCCACTCTCCTATCAAGCTACCTCTCCCTCCCACCTCTCTTCTCCCACCTCCCACCTCCCACCTCCCACCTGTCCCCCCTCCCACCTGTCCCTCTATCAAGCTCGGAAACTGATTCCTTCATTAGGCGAATCACATGAAACGGTCCGCTCAATCTCGTCTCGCCTCTTCGCCTCTTCACCTGCGCGCATCCTCACCCCCCTTCCCCCCCTTTTCCCCCTCCCACTCCTCCCCCTTCTCCCACTCCTCCCCATCTTCCCATTCCCCCCTCCTTCCCCAAAACTCCCACCTCCTCACAACCACTTTCCCCCACCCTCTTCCCCTGCCCCACCCCTTAATACTCCCCCTCCCATTCCCCCTCCCCTTCCTCCTCCTCCCCTCCTCATCTTTCTTCTCCCTCTGCCCCTCTTCCTTCCCCTCCCCTTCCCCCTCCTTCCCCTCACCTTCCTCCTCCTATTCCCCTCACCCTCCTCCTCTCCTCCTTCCCCTCACCCTCCTCCTTCCCCTCACCCTCCTCCTTCCCCTCACCTTCCTCCTCCCCTCCTCCTTCCCCTCACCCTCCTCTTCCTTCCCTCCTCCTCCTTCCCTTCACCCTCCTCCTCCTTCCCTTCACCCTCCTCCTGCTTTTCCCCCAAGAATCCCCACTTTCTTTCCCCAACGCTACTCCTATCCCTCCTCCCCTTCCCCCTCCCCTTCCCCCTCCCCTCCCCCCCCGCGTCCTCCGTTACTGACCAGAAACGTTCCATCAGCCTTTCCGTTGTCGATAGAGACGAATAAAATCACCTGACAACAAACTAAATAAAGTATAAAAAGTGCCATCCTGTGCGGAAGGGGCTAAGTACCTCCGTTACGTACTTGTTACGCTGCCGTTACAAAAAATGCTACCTCCCGTTACATAAGTTACGTATTTACATGAATGTTTTGGTCAGCTCACCCGTTACATGTCTTTTGTTGCACTTCTGTTACATTTACATGTAACGGAGAGTTCACTCCGTTATTTTTACATGTAACGGAAATTGTATCCATTACACGTACATTTAACGGGGAGTTCCTCCGTTACACTTGCAAGTAACAGGAAGGTAATAAGTAAGTGTTACGGGGGGATTTTCTCCGTTACACTTACAAGTAATGGAGACTCCCTCCGTTACACTTGGATGTATCAGGTAAACGTAACGGTTAGTTTTTTTTTCGTTACACTTACGTGTAACGGTGCGTTCATGTGAAAGAAACGGTTACACAATAGTGGACAAAAGTCTTGAATTGCTCTGTGGTATAAATGGAGCCTTTGTGGTTGACCGCTCACTGCATTTTGAATACAGAAGTCGTGTTAGAAATGTTTTCACTTAGAAAAAATATAAATTTGTGTATGTGTGTGTGTGTGTGTGTGTGTGTGTGTGTGTGTGTGTGTGTGTGTGTGTGTGTGTGTGTGTGTGTGTGTGTGTGTGTGTGTGTGTGTGTGCGCGCGCATGTGATTCACCATGGTCTTGGATCACGTGTTGGGCTCGTGATCGATAGCTATTTCCCACCCGGAAGAGAGCTCGGAGCTCATATATGACCGATCTATGGGTAATGCCGTAACCTTACACGCACACACACACACACACACACATATATACATACACACACACAACTCCCCGCCCACGAAAGTTGGAGTAACGACTCACAGCGCAGCGATATTGAAATTATTTCAGCCCTGGGTGGAATTCGAACCCGGACCTCCGTAGTGGCGGCCGGGAAATCTAACCACTGCGCCATCGAGTGTGTGTGTGTGTGTGTGTGTGTGTGTGTGTGTGTGTGTGTGTGTGTGTGTGTGTGTGTGTGTGTGTGTGTGTGTGTGTGTGTGTGTGTGTGTGTGTGTGTGTGTGTGTGTGTGTGTGAATACAGGACAAACGGAAACGCGAGAGAAGATTTCAGTTTTTTATTACTGACGTTTCGACAATCTGGTCTTTTTTTCAAGGTAACTGCGTAGTTACCTTGAAAAAACGTCGGTAATAAAAAAAAATCAACGGTTGTCTCGTGTTTCCGTTTTCCCTCTGTCCTCAAACTGTAAAATGTCACGATGAATAATAATCATATATATATATATATATATATATATATATATATATATATATATATATATACTGTATATATATATATATATATACATATGTGTATATATATATATATATATATATATATATATATAGACATATGTATATATATATATATATATATATATATATGTATATATATATGTGTGTGTGTGTGTGTGTGTGTGTGTGTGTGTGTGTGTGTGTGTGTGTGTGTGTGTGTGTGTGTGTGTGTGTGGCTAAAACAGATTTTTAAAGAGTAATAAAAAGATGTTTTGGAAAGAAATTAAGAGAGGAAGAGGAGGCGAATCAAGTAGGGAAGAAAAGGTAAAAGGTACAGATGGAGAGTTGATAATAGAAGAGATGGCAGTGAGGGGAAGATGGGCAGAATATTTTAGGGAGTTGCTGAATGTGAAGGAGGATAGGGAAGGAAAGATAGCTGCAGTGGGAAATGCGAAGAAAATGAGAGTGATGAGTGAGGAGAATGGAGGAGAAATAAGGAAGGATGAGGTGAAGGCAGTTGTAAAGATGATGAAAGCAGGTAAGGCACCTGGTCTGGATGGATGTCATGCAGAATGTCTGAAAAAGGGAGGTTCAGTGATGGTGGACTGGTTGGTGAGGTTATTTAATGTTTGCTGGAGAGAGGGTAGAGTACCGGAGGACTGGAGTAGTGCCTGTATAGTTCCTCTTTACAAGGGAAAAGGGGACAAGTGTGAATGTAGTAATTTCAGAGGGATTAGCCTGTTGAGTGTAGTAGGGAAGGCTTATGGGAGGATCTTAATTGAGAGGATTAGGAGAGGAACAGAAGGAGTAATTGGTGAGGAACAGTGTGGATTTAGGACGGGTAGAGGTTGTGTAGATCAGATCTTTGTGGTAAGACAGATATGTGAGAAAGCTATAGGAAAGGGGAAGGATGTTTTTTGGGCTTTTATGGATCTGGAAAAGGCTTATGATAGGGTAGACAGAAAGGCACTGTGGGAGGTTATGCAGATTTATGGGATAGGAGGAAAGCTTTTGGGAGCTGTTAAGAGTTTTTATGAGAGTAGTAGAGCATGTGTTAGGATTAGAAATGGAGAGAGTGAGTGGTTTGAAGTAAAGGTGGGACTTCGTCAAGGATGCGTTATGTCGCCCTGGCTGTTCAACTTATACATGGATGGGGTGGTGCGAGAGGTGAATGCTAGGGTAGTGAGTCAGGGATTGGAGATGGTTAAAGAAAATGGAGAAAAGTGGGAGGTGAGCCAGCTGTTGTTTTGCGGACGACACTGCGCTTGTGGCAGGGTCAGAGGAGGGATTGAGGAAGCTGGTGGCAGAGTTTGGGAGAGTATGTGATAGAAGAAAGCTAAAGATAAATGTGGGTAAAAGTAAGGTGATGAGATGTACAAGGGGTGAAAGTGGCAGTAGACTGGAAGTGAACATTAAGGGAGAGCGACTGGAGGAAGTGGATAGTTTTAGATACTTGGGTGCAAGTGTAGCAGGAAAAGGTGGAGTGAAGGTGGAGGTAGAATGTAGATTGAGAGAAGCGAGTAAATGTCTTGGTGGTTTAAAGAGTGTAATGAGGAATAGACATTTGGGAATGGATGCGAAGAGGAGACTGTATGAAGGAGTGATTGTGCCAACAGCACTGTATGGGGCAGAAACGTGGAACATAAGAGAAGAAGAGAGAAGGAGTTTGAATGTGTTTGAGATGAGGTGTCTGAGAAGTATGGTGGGGGTTACTAGGCTGGATAGAGTGAGAAATGAGGAGGTGAGGAGGAGGACAGGGGTGAAAAAGGATTTGGGAGATAGGGTTGATGAAAGAATATTAGGATGGTTTGGACACATGGAAAGAATGAGTGAAGAAAGACTAGTAAAAGAGGTATGGAAGGCAGATGTGGAGGGAGTGAACATGAGGGGACGTCCTAGGATGAGGAGGATGGATGGGGTGAAGGGGGCTTTGGGGAAGAGGGGAATGTCTGTTGAGGAAGGAAGGGAGAGGACGGAAGACAGAGGTGAGTGGAGAATGGTTGTATATGGATGATGTTGTATGTGTGAGTAAATTTTGACGCAGCCCGAAGGGATTTCTCCCCGTCCTCGCCTTATATGCAAAGGGGGACGGAGAGGGGGGGTCGCCGATTAAATAAAGCGGCCTTGCTGTGGATGTACTGTGTCTTGCGACACTGCTTCTGACCCAGGGCGGTGGGCAGGGTGCAGGGATGACCCGTCATCCAGGAGGTGCTCAGATGAGAGGAAGGGTGGGAGGGATGTGGAGTGTATTTAGGGATGAAATGGGTGGGAGTGTTTTTATGCCTTTCCCTTTTTGGCTACCTCCCTTGGAAGGGGGAAAAAGCCTTGGTATATGTATGTATGTATGTATGTCATCTAGAAAAGGATAAATCTCCAAAAGCTCATTTCTTGCAGACGACTCAAAAAAAAAAAATAGGAGGATGACAGTGCTCACAAACACACACACCCAGAGACCTCAATCCATCTCTTTATTCCTAAAAGAATCCGAAGATTCCTTTCCGGCTCGCAGTGCCTCGATGGCTCTCCGAGTGGCACTGGATCCCATTTTTGTCCTTCAGGCGCGAGAACTGAACTCCTCCAGTCTCCCCATTAGGCTCGAACGAGGGCCGTTCCAAGTAGCACTCCCGTGATTGTATGTATATTAAACCCAACTGCCCACAGACAATCAGTGGTTCAGATTCAAGTTGGGGAGGAGAGGAGGCTGGTTAAGAGGGGGAGGGACATGGGGAAAAACTATTTGCCAATGTAGTAATACCCCTTAAAGGTGAGAGGACAGGAGAGAGAGAGAGGGGGGGGAAGAAGAATATTTGCCTATGTAGTAATACCCCTTAAAGATGAGAGGGCAGGAGAGAGAGAAAGAGAGAGAGAGAGAGAAGGGGGGAGGAAGACTATTTGCTAATGTAGTAATATCCTTTAATGGTGAGTGGAGAGAGAGAGAGAAAGAGAGAGTGAGAGAGAAAGGGAGAGAAAGAGAGGGAAGGAAGACTATTCGCCATTGTAGTATTACCCTTTCATAGCTGAGAGAGAGAGAGAGAGAGAGAGAGAGAGAGAGAGAGAGAGAGAGAGAGAGAGAGAGAGAGAGAGAGAGAGAGAGAGAGAGAGAGAGAGAGAGAGAGAGAGAGAGAGAGAGAGAGAGAAAGAGAGAGAGAGAGAGAGAAGTGAGAGATGTGCCCACATGCAAATAAAACCACTTAAAGATATTCAGATAAAAGACTTAATCTCATAACACCCGAGAGTGTTAAATCGAGATGGCTTTATCATTGTACTGACTGAACGAGTAAGGAATAACCTACTATGGTTGAATTACATCCCTTAACGATAGTTAAATAAAAATTTAAAGAGATTGACCCTAGAGGCATCTTTCTTTATGTACCCTAAGGTCTCTCGATACCTCTGGGACTCGAGGCTTCGGAAACAAGAATGATATGATGACATCACGTTCTCGATTAGGTAGAACGACGTCATAAAGTGGCGTCCCGAAGGAGTTCGACGGAGGAACTTGAACGTTGTACTGATGATTTGCCACTACCCTGGTATAAAAGTTGTATTCTTCTTCTTCGTCTTCTTCTTCCTCTTCTTCTTCTTCTTCTTCTTCTTCTTCTTCTTCTTCTTCTTCTTCTTTTTCTTCGTCATCGTCGTTGTCTTCTTCGTCTTCTTCTTCTTCTTCTGCTTTTTCCTTTCCTTCTTATTACTCTTCCTCATCTTCTTATCTTTATTTTCTTATCTTTATTTTTCTTCTTCTCCCCCTTTTTCTTCTTTTTCTCCTCTTTCCTTTTCTTTTTCTTAGTCTTTTCTTCTTATCTCATCTCCCTTTTATTTCTGTTTTTCTATTTTTCATTTCTTACACACGTGGGTTGAAAAGAAAACCCTGAGGGAACATCCACATTGGGAACCCAATTCCTCTGGTTTCTTAGGCTTATACTCACTTTTCAATTGAGCACACGAACTCGGCATGTACTACATAAAGGATGGTACGTCTCTCCCACATGAAACAATCTGAAGAGGTTCTGTCAAAGGTTTACAAAAGTTCACAAAGGAAGAACATACCGACAGGGGACTTTTTGGTCCATAACTAAGTTGGATGTCTCTCATACACATGGCTGGGCAACCTTTCTAAGACACGGGTGCCAAACTCAGGCAAATCTTTGATACAAAATTTCTCACGTGCCGAAGAAGTAAAATCATAAGAGGCCTACGTACAAAAGCACGGGCCGCTCCCTTCACCTTAGTTATATGTTTTCAGATGAGCTCAAAGTTTTGGACGCGTGCCAAAGGTTACCCACCCTTGGCCTACGCCATCACAGACAGAGACTGTGAGGCCGATGGTAAGCACGAAGGTGGGTTAATTATTTGTTTCGTCTTACTTGTACTCACAAAGAATCGAACCTTAGATTCCTGCCACCAAGGTAGACGGACGTGTGCGGCACCCAAATCCTGGATAATAATCTATAATTCAAAAGACTTCGAATTTTGGTTTCTGTTACACTCAAAATCACTTAGTCGCTTGTATGTGCGTATTGGAGGGGTTATTTGCTTCTTCTTAGAGGTTGGGGGAAGGGAAAGTGGGGTGGTGAGGGGGAAGGGGGGACGCAGTGAGACGCTGAACATCAGGTGTTATTTCACCCAAGCCTCATTATTATTTGTTCTTCTGTTCTTTGTTCGTTGTTGTCCAGGACGCCTTTTTTTTTTACTTTTTAATTACTTATTAACTTAATTGTTTTTGTCTATTTCTTTGTCTATTTATCTATTTAATTGCTTACCTATTTATTCGGTTATTTATTTATTCTTGTTTTATTAGTTTATTTATTGATTTATTTATTTATTTATTTATTTATTAATTTACTCATTTATGTTTTGTTTATTTATTTATTCGTCTATTTATTTAATTCAACCGTTTGTTTTTAAGTGTGTAGACAAGAAACATCTACAGCTTATCAACATTCGTAGCGATGAGAGACCTCTGGAACCACGGTCACATTAGTTTAAATGAAAAAAAGACCTAAGATTATTAATAGATTTTTCTTTTTGATGAAGCTACCTGTCCAACAGTACCATTTTTTTTTTTTTTTTTTTTTTTTTTTTTTTTGAGGCACTTGCAACAATACGTCATTCAAAAAGTCATTGAAGAGAGATTGGGAGTTTTTATTCTTCCAAAACATCCACCACTCTGATCCACCTCAAAAACCTGTTCCCAGATACACGCAATCCTACGGAAAGGTTCCAGTGACCTTTGACCTTATAGCCAAATTCATCTTCCTTATTCATATTTTTTTCACCTATGACCACCAGGATTCGATTTAATGTCACCAACTCCTCCTATCAGGAGGTTAGGACGGTGCCCCTTACAGAGGACTTTTATAGCGTGGAAATGAATAAAACTTGCCCTTGGTCCAACTCGCTAGCGGCATTTCGAACCACTGTCACCTCGACCTCCGCCGCAAATAGCGACGCTCTAACCCGTTCGGCCAGCGAGCATCCTTTTATCACTGTGTATATATCTATAACAATAATCAAATGTTATGATATTGTATTAAACATGACTCTATCTTTGTATTCCAAAGAGAAATTGATCAGGAAATTGAAACGAAAATGTTATTCTTTTAATTCCAGGACTGATTTGTTGCCATTTTGCTTTGGACCAAAAATTCTATTGACTACTGTGATATGGTTTCCCCAGGGCGTGGTTTTGGTACCTTCCCCATCTTCAGACAAACCCCTCACCCAGTCACAAAAACCCCATAATGTTATTCTTCCACCCAATCTCACCCTCAGAGATCCTGTTGTCCACATGATTTTACACAAAGATAGAAGCTCTGGGTTATTTAAGTAACAAACATTTTCACATCCATGTTCATCTTCCGGAAATACTTGCCTGGTCTTGTTTGCTTGTGTATGTATGTACACGTGCGTATGCAAGAATTATGGAATTTTAGAAACAAGACGTCTTTAGTAAAAATTCAAACGTTTTGAGAGATAGAGCTCCAACACTTGAAACCACATAAAAAACGATATTGTAATCTTAAGTCATAATTTGACCCATAAAGGAACACTTACTGTACACAAATGTAAGATATTAATGTGTTGACAGCCTATAAATATTTTGTTCTGGCTAATACCGGATGATTTCTATGAGTTCAGGGTTAGATACGAAATTAAATAAGGTCTCAAATAATATAAACGTTATTAGGTGGAAAGGTCGAAAAGAAAATGGACATTATAGACATACTTTTGTTTTATACAAAATATTCTGTAGGTTAGCAAACATCTATAATTATTTTGTTTCGTTTCATTATTTCAGGGGAGAGGTTTTGTCATAAAGAATATATTTTGGGACCTAAAGAAAGTTGAAATATTTGATTGAACCACCGTATTGGGAAGACCAATCCAGCTCGTTCATGACGATATGACGTCATAGCCACGACAAGCGAGCGCCACTGATGAGCAGCGGCTAAAAAAGAAAACACATTTCAAAGGCTCTTTAAACTGATGGACGCACCATGAAAAAGACCACTGACAAATCATCTGCCTCCTCTTCCTCCTCCTCCTCCTCCTCCTCCTCCTCCTCCTCCTCCTCCTCAGAGGGGAGGAAGCAGCCCCCCTCCCCCCGACAAAGTTTGAGTTTCTCACAAACAAAGTCACTGTCAACTTACCCCCAAACTTGGTGTCTGCTGTGGAACGATGCAGGTCCTGCCAGGGGATGACGAGGGAGAGAAGGGAGTGAGAAGGAGGGATAACAGGACAAGACAAGGATGAGGATCAAGGAGAAAAGTAATTAGTAGAGAGAGAGAGAGAGAGGGAGGGAGGGATGGAAGGATAGAGAGAGAGGAGGGAATTTAGGTTGATCGGAAGCGATGGGAAAAGGATAGAAGAGGAAATGACAGGGATGGAAAGAGAGAAAATGGGGTAAAGGAAAAGGGGGAATGGAGGAAAAGTGAAGAAAAAAGGAAAATGGGAATAAGGAGGAAAGTGAGGAAGGAGATAGGGAAGCAGAGGGTATGGGAGAAGGAAGGTATGTGTCGAAGGGTCACGTAGATAATTATTGAGATAACGAAGAGCTGCAGTCCTTGCGCAGATGATTTTTCCGCAATTTTACAGACGACGGATGTTCTGTATCTGTAGGAAGATGACACTCGACGGCACAAAAAAAAAGAAAAAAGAAAAAAGAAAAAAAAAGTGAGATACAACCCAAAGGAAGGAATTTCCTGGGTGTTTCCGACAGTTAGCTCCGAAAGCATACCTATGTGCGTGTTTGCGTGTCTGTGTGCGACAAGTGTTGTGTACGCACACTTGTGTACGTTAATGCATGTGTGTGCGTGTGTTTAGCTGTATTTGCTTGCTTATTTGTGTCATTCAGAGGACAGACAGGTGTTTATGATGTCCTTTGCCCAATCCACTCTTTACCTTCATAGTTCCCTCATTGCAACGCTTTTACTATCCTTTGTCTATTTTAAATCTTCTTAAGAAAACTTGAATCTTTTAAGATTTTTTCCTGTCATCATTTTAGGTTTGGTCCCGTGTCTTCTTGATTTCGTCTTCACTTGCTGAATTAAATTTTCTTTGTCGACATTTTTTTCTGCACCAGTAAATAGGGATTAGATCTTTCTTCTAATTCTGTTCCGCTTCATTGGTAAGATTATCTGTCTCCTTTTGTAGTGTCGCTTATGATATATTAATTCTTCTTTTTTTATACTTTGTTTCATCATCAAACAAGCTTGGGTTGTTTTGAATCTGTGTACTATAAATACGGTAGGTCTTAGTACTGAGCCTTGTGGTACTCCGCTTGTTACATGTTTTCAACTATTACATCGTTGTCATTTTTTTCTTCCATCAAGAAAATCGTTCTTTCATTCTAACACATTTCCCCTATACCCTCCATATTCTCTGTTCTCAGCATTGGCTTTTTGTGAAATAACTTGTGGGAGTTTTTTTTTAAGTCAGGATACATGGAAGAACCTATTAATTTCTAAAGGATCTCTATGATTCTATCGTAAAAGCTCAGTCAATAGAAGACATCTGGCCTCCGCGATCTAAGCCCGAGGTACATGCATTTGTATGTCTCCAAATATTTAATCTTTCTTAGTTTAACATTTTCTAGTATTCTCCCAGTTCTACTGGTGAGCTATATCAATCTGTAGTTGATCGGTTTCCTTATAATTCCTCTTTTATAGACTGGTAAGCTCGTTTAACGACGTCTTGTATACCTCCTTGATCAATCTGGAAATATTTTCTGGATATTCTTATACACGTAACTGGATATATCAGCTGACCTTTGAGACAACACAATAGACGACATACGCCCATGAACCCAGGCTATCTTACGATCATACACACTGCTCGACGGAGCAGTGGTACCGTTCGCAACCGCTAATCCAGCTGTCCGAGTTCGATTCCCATCCAGGCCTGAAATAGTTTCAGCATCGCTGCACTGCGAGCCGGCACTCCAATTTTCGTGGGCAAGGAGTCGGGTGTGTGCGTGTGTGTGCGTGTGTATGTGTATGTGCGTGCGTGTGTGTGTGTGTGTGTGTGTGTGTGTGTGTGTGTGTGTGTGTGTGTGTGTGTGTGTGTGTGTGTGTGTGTGTGTGTGCGTGTGTGTGTGTAAGGCCATGACACTGTCTAGCACTGGGAACATATAGATACGAACACAGCATATCCATGGTGGAAAATTTCGTGAAGGAGTCCCTGTGGATATCGTGTCAGACTCATGGTCAGGTGGTCGTGAGTTCGATTCCCGGCACCTGCTGCGTGCTTCTTACGTTGGTTCCCGACAGTCCTAGCCAGGCGGGGAGGCGATCCAAACATCGGCCTATAAAACCCAGCGGCTTGCCTCAACTGACAAAGTTTGTGCTATCAGGGGTTTCTCACTTCCCACAGAAGTGTTTTTTTCCGCAATGGCAATCAGTCTCCTCCGTGAACTCTGGTTTTATAACTAACAACCAAAACAACAACAGCAATTTGTTTTTGTTTTTGTTTGTTTGTTTGTTTTTTTCTTCCTCGGTTTTCCAGTTCCCGTTGTCGTAACTAAAGTGGTCCTAAGTTTACATTGTTGGTCGAGAGATTATGGCGGTCCAACGTAAAATCGTTCTCTTCTGTAAATATTTCGTCAGATTTATCGTTCAGTGCTGCTCGCGTTATCCTCCTGAGGTTTGGTCCACTTACTGTTATTTGCCAAATCTTTTCAGTTGTTTTCGATTTGTTATACATAAAAACAAAACAATGAGTTTGAGTTGTGTGTGTATGTGTGTGTGTGTGTGTGTGTGTGTGTGTGTGTGTGTGTGTGTGTGTGTGTGTGTGTGTGTGTGTGTGTGTGTGTGTGCGTATATGTGTGTGTGTGATTCACCATGGTCCTGGATCACGTGTTGGACTCGTGATCGACAGCTGTTTCCCTCCCGGAAGAGAGCTCAGAGGTCATATATAACCGATCTATGGGTAATGCTTTGATCTTACAAGCTACACACACACACACCCAACTCCCCGCCCACGAGAGTTGGAGTAACGACTCGCAGCGCAGCGATAGTAAAATTATTTCAGCCCTGGGCGGGATTCGAACCCGGACCGCCGTAATGGCGGCCGCGAACGCTATCACTGCGCCATTCAGTCGTGTGTGTATGTGTGTGTGTGTGTGTGTGTGTGTGTGTGTGTGTGTGTGTGTGTGTGTTTATGTGTGTGTGTGTGTGTGTGTGTGTGTGTGTGTGTGTGTGTGTGTGTGTGTGTGTGTGTGTGTGTGTATGTGTGTGTTTATGTGTGTGTGTGTGTGTGTGTGTGTGTGTGTGTGTGTGTGTGTGTGTGTGTGTGTGTGTGTGTGTGTGTGTGTGTGTGTGTGTTTGTGTGTGTTTGTGATCTGCTGACGCATATGTGGATGACGTGTTTATTCAGCCCTGTGAGATTAAACTCATAAAACTTTAAATCCAATTGATCAACTAGGCCTTTTTTTTTTGTCACCTTCCTTTCCTCCCTCGTGTCTCTCTAACACTCTACCCCATTTTTCACATTCGTGAGAGAGATCTCATTCTCAGTTTGCCTCTCTATCGTCAGTTTCTCTGTCTCTGTCTCTCTCTCTCTCTCTCTCTCTCTCTCTCTCTATATATATATATATATATATATATATATATATATATATATATATATATATACCTATCTATCTGTCTATATATTCATCTATCTATCCGTCTATCCATCAATCCATCTATCTGTCTATCTACCTACACTTCTCTCTATTTCTCCTTTACTTATCTCTCTCTTTCTGCCTACCCTTACTCACTTTATGCCCCCATCTCTCCTTACTAAATTCCGTCTCCATTTTTCTTCTTCAGCGTTTTCCTTTTTATCCTTCAAGAACTCACTCATCTCCTCAGACTCTTGAGTTTGCCTTGATCCAGCCTGATCTGTCCGTGATACTTTGGCCGTTTCTTGGAAAGGCTTTCCCTAGGAGGCGATAGGCAATTAGTGGCAATCCAGTGTATCTCGTGAAAGGAAAACAAGGGAATGGCCATTTGAACCTGCATATTGTATGTGTGTGTGTGTGTGTTTACATAATTGTATGATAAAGGAAAAGTATGTGTGATTCACCATGGTCTTGGATCACGTGTTGAACTCGTGATCGACAGCTATTTCCTTCCCGGAAGAGAGCTCAGAGCCCATATATGACAGATTTATGGGTAATGTTTTGACCTTGCACGCACTCACACACACACCTAACTCCCCGCCCACGAGAGTTGGAGTAACGACTCGCAGCGCAGCGATACTGAAATTATTTCAGCCCTCGGTGGGATTCGAACCCGGACCGCCGTAGTGTGTGTGTGTGTGTGTGTGTGTGTGTGTGTGTGTGTGTGTGTGTGTGTGTGTGTGTGTGTGTGTGTGTGTGTGTGTGTGTGTGTGTGTGTGTGTATTATCCACGCGTGTGCATGCGATTTACTTCTACATAAAACAACATCTTCACAGATTCACCTACACAAGCATACAGAACGAAATTCTATATATTCACCACCGTTCGCTCCACTAGAACTTCTGTTTTCATTTCACATCACATATTTTTCATAAGTTTTCGTTTGAGCGAAATTCTTGGCGAAGACTTTTCGGTAATATTTGCGCTCTTAACATGCTCTTGTTTTGAACACAAAGACTCCCAGGGACAGACGTACCGGAAACAAGGTGCACCGAATGCCATTCTGGGGTGCAACTCAGGATACCAGTTGACTGTCTCGATCTAGTAACACTGAAGTATATCGTATTACTTTATGCTGGCGGAGATTTATGATAGAAAAAATAATAACATTCAAATACACACAAACTCATTATCTTTTTTGTGGAAAAGATATAATTCGCTGAATTTGAGAATTGTGAATCAAATTAAGGGAGTTTTCACCCAATTCAAAATAGAATTGTTATAGACTTTTTTTTTTTTTTTAATACACGAAGATAATTCGGAAGAAGACCTGAGGACGGAGTCACGTTCTCCCACTCGAACTGAGAGGTTCCTCTTAGGTGGTCGAAGTTATTTGATGTTCGAATAAGACTCAGGCGTTCGAGGAAGATAAAAAAAAAATAGATAAAAAAAATCAACTGTAACTCGGAATGCACATTCATAAGTTCATTTCTGACGGCAAGTGATGCGACTAGCCAGAAAGATTAAACAAAATTCAAAACTTAATCCAATAAAATCAATTTCCTGCATTCCGTTATGGTGAAAAATATCATCAAACGACCTTGATTTGGTGGGGCGCGACGGAAATCGGACGAAATAAATTAAAGAATTTTTTTTTTTTAATCTAACCTTAGTGGTCCACTACAGGACCGGCCTATCCCACTGAGGGGCGATACAGCTTGGTAAGGTTGTGTGTATGTATGGTGAGAAGTTCTGCATGTTAAATGTTTTTTTACTATGTTGGAATAATGGTTGTGGTTGTGAATGAAGTCTGAAAGTAATGTAATCGGGCCCAAACGTTCTGATACTACCTCATATTCACCTCATTTAACCCCTTCCGTACTGGCTGGTACTTTCGCCTTCATATCCTCCCTGCCGCCGGTCGCTTTTATTCAGTTACTTGTGTCCCTTTCAGTAATGAGACGTATAGAAGTCTCCTTCTACCAGCCGACTCTTATTCACACAAACTCGAATGCCCCAAAGAGGATGAACTAATTTCACAATAACCGTAACAATTCAGCACCACACTCACACACACACACACACATACACACTATTCCGTAACACCTGTCACCATGCTCACACACTACGTGTGACACCAGATCACACCACGCGACACCACAGTGCACTACCACGAGAACTTGATCCACCTCGGTGCGCGCTCGAGGCCGCACGACCTAAGCAGTCCGTCTTCACACAGCCACGGCCAGAGAGCGACTGACTCACTTACTGACAGAGCATTGCCGCGTGTGGTAGTGTGGTAGTCGTGTGGTGGTGGTGGTAGTGGTGGTGGTTGGTGGTGGAGAGAGGAAGAAAGGGGAGGAGGGGTTAAATGATAAGGGGTGGTAGGGAGAGAGTGTGTATGGGGTTATGAAGGTTGTATTATGGGATTGTTGAGTGATGATAACACGTAGGGTTGTTAGAGGATTGTGATGGTGGTTGTAGTAGTGGTTGTGGTTGTATGTGTGGTGGTTGTGTTGTCTGTGGTTGTGTGTGTAGTGTTGGTGGTAGTTGCGTGTGTGTGGTTGTGGTTATGTGTGTGGTGGTGGTGGTTATGTGTAATAGTGGTTGTAGTTATGTGTATGTTTGTGGTAGTTGTGGTTGTGGTGGTGGAGACGATGACGACGACGACAACGACGACGCTGACGACGACGACGATGACGACGACGACGACGACCGTAGGTGATGGAGGAAGGCAATGGGAACCAAATCGAGGCCTAAATGTTCATATTCCCTCGCATTAGATTTAGTGGAGGGGGGAGGAGGGAGGAGGAAGAGGAGGCGGGTGTGGACGGGGGAGGGAGAAGAGGAACCAGGTAAGATGAGGATGGGGAGGGGGGAGGGGGAGGCGGGTGTGAGGGGAAGGGAGGAGAGGAGCAAGGTGAGAAGGGGAGGGGAGGGGAGGGAAAGGGAGTGGGGATGAATGGGAATAGCGGAGGTAAATAAAAGAGGGAACGAGGATGGAGAAAGGAAGAGAGAGGAGTGTGGTGGAGTGGGATGGGAAAGGGAAAAGATGGGAGAGGAGGAGAGGGGTGGAGAGGAGGAGAGGAGAGGAGTGGGATGAGATGGGAAAGGGAAAGAAGGAGTGGGAAGGGGAAAAGAAGAGGTGGGAAGGAAGAAGGGGGAAGGGGAGGAGAAACGAGGGGAGAGAAGAGGAGTGGGAGAGGGGATCGAGGTGTGGTGTGAAAGGGAAAGGAGGGGTGGGGAGGGTAGAGAAGAGGAGGAAAGGAAGAAGGGGAAAGATGAGGGGAAAGGGGGGGAGAGAAGAGGAGTGTGGGAGGGGAGCGGGGTGGGAGGAGAAAGGGGGGTTTAGGAAAGGAAAAGAAGAGGAGGGAAGGAAGAAGGGGGAAAATGAGGGGAAAGGAGTGGTGGGCAGACGAGGGAAGGGGACAAAAGGCAGGAGATCTGAGGGGAATCTGGTAGAGGGAATCCTTTTATATGGCATAAGGAAAAGGGGAAATACTGTGTACAAGGGTACTGTTGCGGGTGAGGGGAGTGAGCATATCAAGTGAGGGGAGAGAGGGGAGTGAGGAGAGGTCACATTGGGTCAACTCCTTCAACGCGATGACACACCTCATAGTCATTATTCTGGTAAAGGTCAGATGATCTCTTTTGATGTTTTGTCTGAGTGAAAACTACTTCGGTTTCAATATTATGTTTTTTCAAATCTTCAAATATCAAATTATGCTTCTGTCATATATATAGCAAAGCTGAATGGTGAACTAGGAGATTGTATGCCTATACGAGTGTTAGACTTAGTGTTGAAATATTCTTAGAGGATTCTAGATTTCTGTAAGCTAAGTCATATTCTAGCTAATCAAATGGAGGTTGGAGCTAGGATGTGGAAGGGAAAATAGGCCCTTACAGCACACAAGAAAGTCTGTTCCTAGCCAGAACCAAGATTCTAAAGTTCGTCTCAGTATTGAAGGAATTAAGGGTGGGAGGAAGGGAGTGATGGGGAATTGTGGGTTCGAGTCCCGCACTCCCCTCCGATTCTCAAGAGATCAAGTGCAAAGGTGACGACGTCGATAGGAGCTATTCAGTGGCTCCTGCCGTAGGCTTCTCGCTCTTCTTCTTATTCTTATTCTTATTCTTATTTTCCTCCTCCTCCTCCTCCTCCTCCTCCTCCTCCTTCTCCTTCTCCTTCATCTCCTTTTCTTACTCCTTTTCCTCTTTCAATTCTTCTTCTTCTCCTCTTCCTCCTTCTCCTTCTCCTCCTCTTCCTCCTTCTCCTCCTTCTTCTTCTTCTTCTTCTTCTTCTCTTCCTCCTTCTTCTCCTCCTTCTCTTTTTTCTTCTTCTCCTTCTCCTCCTCCTCCTCCTCCTCCTCCCCCCCTCCTCCTCCTCCTCCTCCTCCACCTCCTCCTCCTCCTCCTCCTCCTCCTCCTCCTCCTCCTCCTCCTCCTAAAAAAATTTTTAGTTGGGGGGACAAAATTAAAGATTTTATACATATATGTTTAATAGTACAGGGTTATATCAAGATACACACTTCAAATTGGCAGGAAAGGCATACATTTACATTATCTACATAAGTTATTTTGACATACATCAGTCATACACGGACTTTCTGTAACTTAAACAATTTTAACGAAATTATACGTGAAGACCGGCAAAGCCTCAGACACTCCCGGGATTTGTAGGGAGTCCTCTATTCCCCCTTGACACCCAACTCCGGACTCCCATGGGGAGAGGGGAATGTTGTGGGAGGTGGTGAACGAAAGGGAGAGAGAAAGAACGAAGAAAAGTGGAAATGATGACGATAGGAAATGGAAAAGAGTAATCAAGGAAAAGGGGGAGCGTGATAGAAGCAGAGAAGGAGGAGGAGGAGGAGGAGGAGGAAGAGGAGGAGGAGGAGGAGGAGGAGAAAGAGAGGAAATAAAGTGGAGAGCCTACTCTTGATTCGAGATGCGGCTTAGGAGAAATGGAAAATGAATTAGAGAGAAATTAGGAAAAAGGATTTGAAAAGAGGAGGAAGAGGGAGGTGGAGAGAGAGAGAGGGAGGTGGAGGGGAAGAGAGTGTGGGGAAGGGAGGGGAGAGGCCATATAAGGACATATTGGACAAAAGGTAAGAAGATGCCTTGTAGTGGGCTGACAGAAAAGGAAAGGGGAAGGCAAAGGTGGGGGGAGGGGGTGCTTCTCGGTACTGGGGAGAGAGGGAAGGGGGGAGTTTACAAAGAAAGGGAGGCTAAGATGGGTTAAGATAAGATAGTCAAGAAAAAAAAATAAGAATATTTATTTAACCAAAGGGAGGAAGATGGATGGGGAGAGTAAAAATGGAAGAGGAATGAAAGGGAGAGAGGGGGGGAGGTGGAGGGGGGTTAGAGCTGGAGGGAGTGTGGGGGAATAAAGAATTAAATGCGTTGTGAGGGGGGAGGGGGGATAGGGGAGGTAAGAAGGCCAGTGGCCTGGAGGGAGAAGAGGAAGAGAGAGGAATAAGAGTCACGAAAAGAGAAGTAAAAAAGAGAACTGGATGAAACAGCAAAGGGGAGACAGAGATCAAGAGAGAAGAGAAGAGGAGAGAGGGGGAGGAGAAGAGAGGGGAGAGGAGAGGAGAGGGGGAGAAGAGAAGAGAAGGGAAGTCAGGAGAGGATAAAGAGAAAAGAAGAAGAGAGAGGAGAGATCAGGAGAGGGGAGAAGAGGAGAGGAGAAGGAGAAAAGAGAGGTCAGGAGAGGAGAGAGGGAAGAAGAGGAGAGGATAAAAGGAGAGGAGAGAAGAGGAGAGAGGAGAGGTCATGATAGGAGAGAGGGGGATAAGGAGAAGCCGAGAGAGGAGAGAGGAGGGGAGGAGAGGAAAGGAGAGAAGAAAGATCAGGAGAGGAAAGGATAGAGAGGAGAAGATGAGAAGAGAGGAAACAAGAGGAGAAAAGAAAAGGAGAGAAGAGGAGAGAGGAGAGGTCAGGAGAGGGGAGAATGGGGGAAGAGAGATCAGGAGAGGAGAGGAGAGGAGAGAGGTAGATAGAAAGGAGAAGTTAGGAAAAGAGAGGAGAGAAAAGAGAAGAGGAGAGAGATGAGATGAGAGAAGAGGAGAAAGGAGAGGTGCGGAGTGGAGGGTCAGAAGAAAAGGGGAAAGAGGAGGGAGAAGAGGATAGAGAGAAGAAGAGGAGAAAAGAGAGGGAAGAATAGGATACAGGAAAGGAAAGGAAAGGAAAGGAAAGGACATCTCACTAGACTTTCCCGTCACAGTTGCTCCTGTGGCGTCTCTGGAGCTCGCAAGAACCTCAAGAAGCTCGAAGACCGGAAATCCTCTAAGATCGAAGGTCACCGAAGAACTTGCAAGAGTTCGAGGTGGAGCTTCTGGATGCGACGGGATCTACGAAGGTGGACCCAGAGACCTCAGGAGTTCAAGTGGAGCTTCCGGAGACCCAGAGACCTCAAGTCCCTTCAAGAGTCTTTTAAGATTTCTGAGATCCCCAATAAAGCGACAAGACTCTTCAAGACAGTAGCCGCGAGATGGATTTCCTTCGACTGAACAGAGCCAAGAACCAAGACCACATAGTTCCCCGAACTACGAGTTCGAGTCCTCGAGAGATGAGGAGGATTCCTTCGGCTTAAAGAAAACACCCATGACCACAAAAGAAAAAAAAAGACCAAGAGATTAATCTCCGACCATGCAAAGACCTCTCGACCCAAAAAGCAAACCTGAAGAACACTGAAGATCCGAATGGAAGATTTTCCAGCCACCAAGCCCACCCCCGTTTCTTCTTCTTCTTCTTCTTCTTCTTCTTCTTACATTTCTTCTTTTTCTTCTTTCGTTTCTTCTTTTTCCTCTTCTTCCATCTCCCGTTTCTTCTTCTTCTTCCATTTCTTCTTCTTTTCTTCTTTAATTTTTTTCTTTTTCCTCTTCTTCCATCTTCCATTTCTTCTTCTTCTTCCGTTTCTTCTTCTTCCATTTTTTCTTCTTTTTCTTATTCTTCCTCTTTTTTTTCTTCTTCTCCTTCATTCTTTTCTTCCTCCTCTTCCTCTTCTTCCTCCTCTTCATCCTCCTCCTCTTCTTCCTCCTCTTCCTCCTCTTCCCCCCTTCCTCCTCTTCCACTTCTCCCTCCTCTTCTTCTTCCTCCTCTTCCTCCTCTTCCTCCTCTTCCACTTCCTAATGGCACCGTGATAACATCACACAGACGTTTGTCGAGTAAAAAGTGATATTAAATATTGACGATCGCTTTTTTCGAGAATACTTCCTTCTTTGACTCCCAACAGGGGAGCCATGGATATGAACACGATAACTTCAAGATTAAAAAAATAAACGAAATAAAAAATACTAACAAGTGAAGGAAAAAAGAATTCATCTAGACACACTACAACCCGCTTCTACTTGATAGATTACAACTTCTTTGCTAACGAGGGGGTTGCTATGGAAACCAGTCGGATAATGTTATCTGATGGCAGGAAAGGTATCACTGGAAACGGAATGAGTTCGTGGTGCTGATGGCAAAGAACTGTTCCGTGTACGGACACAACTCTCTTACCGCCCACTCCCAACAGCGTGGCATAAGGTGGGCACCGTCTCCTGAGTTTATGTGAGAATTGTTCAGGACCTGGCTGGTGCCAGCCAGGTCCCCAAACGAAAGAGAGAGAGAGAGAGAGAGAGAGAGAGAGAGAGAGAGAGAGAGAGAGAGAGAGAGAGAGAGAGAGAGAGAGGAGAGAGAGAGAGAGAGAGAGAGAGAGAGAAGAGAGAGAGAGAGAGAGAGAGAGAGAGAGAGAGAGAGAGAGAGAGAGAGAGAGAGAGAGAGAGAGAGAGAGAGAGAGAGAACAACCATTCGGCGAGAGAGCGCTGAATAACAGGAAACTTCAGGACCGTGTGTGTGTGTCTGAATCACCACGGTCTTAGATCACGTGTCAGACTCGTGATCGACAGCAGCTACCCTTCTCGGATGAGAGCTCGGAGCTCATACATACCCCGATCTATGGGTAATGCAACTACTTACCCACCCGAATTGGGGTGCCGGCTCTCAGTGCAGCGATGCTGAAATTTTCAGCCCTGGGTAAAGCTCGACCTTGAATCGCTGAATTAGTGTGTGTGTGTGTGTGTGTGTGTGTGTGTGTGTGTGTGTGTGTGTGTGTGTGTGTGTGTGTGTGTGTGTGTGTGTGTGTGTGCGTATGTGTATGTTTGTGTAAGTTTTGTCTGTTTGTCTGTCTGTTTATCTCTCTCTCTCTCTCTCTCTATATATATATATATATATATATATATATATATATATATATATATTCACTACACCTCTACTTGCCCGTCTGTCACTCCATCTACTCTCCTCCTTCCTCCCTCCTCCTCCTCTTCCTCCTCCCAAGGACAATGGAGTTGGGTCCTAGCAACACCTCTCCCACGCGCTTCCTTTCACTCTCTTTAATATCCTCTAAACCCACCTCCCCCCTCCCCCTCCCCCCTACCCACCTCCCAACCTCACATCTTCCCTCCCTCCTTCCCTCTCACCATATTTCCCCTCCTTCCTCCTTCCCTACCTTCCCCCACCGTGTTTCTTCTTCCCCAGTGC
>NC_134786.1:66363375-66435875 GCF_046742065.1 Oratosquilla oratoria
CTGTACCTTTATACTTGTGTACCTGACAAAAATACATACGTATGCATACACACATACACTGTTTATATATATGTGTGTCTATGTGTGTCCGTGTGTGTGTCTGTATATGTGTGTGTGTGTGTGTGTGTGTGTGTGTGTGTGTGTGTGTGTGTGTGTGTGTGTGTGTGTGTGTGTGTGTGTGTGTGTGTGTGTGTGTGTGTGTGTATCAATGTATGTATGTGTGACCTCTATTTCAGGAAGTAATTCCGTGCTATTTCATAGCATTCTGAGGCTAAAGTCAGATGTAAGA
Organism: Oratosquilla oratoria; assembly: GCF_046742065.1. Classification (NCBI taxonomy): domain Eukaryota; kingdom Metazoa; phylum Arthropoda; class Malacostraca; order Stomatopoda; family Squillidae; genus Oratosquilla; species Oratosquilla oratoria. The sequence goes on from NC_134786.1 coordinate 66,363,665, forward strand.
TAATTATCGTCATTGTCTGAGATTGTTCCATCACAAGTCCATAGACTTCATATACGATGATTACTCTATTGCCTAACAGAATTCCCCTTCACAAGACATTGAGTTCGATTATGAATATATGTATATATATTATGCATCAATATGATTTTTACTACATCCAAAACGGGCCCTTTACAATCAGTATTATTGCGCAATATTCCGTATTGTACAATATTATTGACGTTGTAGAGATGGTATTGAAGATGCACACGCGTTTGACCTGAGCATTTGATGTCTTCAGTATATTGCGTCATTCTTCAATAGCATCCCTACACCGTCAATAATATTGTACAATACGAAATATTGCACAATAATACTGATCGAGTAGGTCCCGTTTTAAAAGTTGTGAATACAATGTAGTTTTGATATTTATCTTTATAATTTAGGATGTATTATTCCTCAGTTAGTAAATTTGTAATTCTTATTCTCTAATGTTTACGTGTTTGTATATATCTCGATGTATTTTTGCTTTCGAGTATTTTTTTGTCAATTGGTGATTCATAGAGCTACTTTTATTAACTAACATTTGCTTCGTCTTAATTACTCAACTAAATTAGATTTAGTGTTAAGTTAGTCATTATAACGTCAGCAGACACACACATAAGTAAATGAAAGATATCTTCACTAATGTCTTGCATGATATTTGCACCAAGATGTCTTCCTTGATATTGTGATTCCTACCTAATCTAACCAACCTTTCAATTGAATGTATATATGACATATCTCTCCTCTGATTTTATATCTATTTATAACAACGAAACCAGGAATGTTATTTTTCATTAGAAAATTGTCTTAGGAATAATGAAAATTCTTTCTAAGATAGTGTATACACCAAATGTCTCATTCATCATTCTATGTAGGATTCTCAAAGGATACTCACTGGCCGAGCAGGTTAGAGCGTCGCTACTTGCGGCGGAGGTCGAGGTGACTGCCGTTCAAACCCTGCCGCCAGCGAGTTGGACCAAGGGCATGGTTCATTAAATTCCACGCTACAAAGTTCTCTGTAAGGGGCACCGTCCTAGCCTCCTGATAGGGGGAGTTCGCGATGTTAAACCGAATCAGTCATCATTTAGGATTCAGTCCTGCTAGAGTTTGAGTACAATCTAGTTACTGCTGTTTAAAGAAATGTTAGATTTATCAATCTATCTAAGTGCTATCCACTAGTTCTAAGAACTAATGACGTGTATGGAAATGGTGGACTGTGTATTGTTAATTGTTTTGCTACATAAAGCTTCCAAACATCACCACTTTCAGGATACACTCTCTCTCTCTCTCTCTCTCTCTCTATCTATCTCTCTCTCTCTCTCTCTCTCTCTCTCTCTCTCTCTCTCTCTCTCTCTCTCTCTCTCTCTCTCTCTCTCTTTCTTTCTCTTTCTCTCTCTCTTTCTCTCTCCCTCTCCCCCCCCTCTCTCTCTCTCTCTCTCTCTCTCTCTCTCTCTCTCTCTCTCTCTCTCTCTCTCTCTCTCTCTCTCTCTCTCTCTCTCTCTCTCTCTCTCTCTCTCTCTCTCTCAACATTCAAGATTTACCTGATAAGATTGAAAGTTCAGAAGGAAAGTGAAGCTAGCGTTCCTCTGAAGACAGCACACGCCAGCACTCCTCTGAAGACAGCACACGCCAGCACACACAAGCACACGCACATACACCCACACACATAAACATGAACGCGCACGTGCACGCAACGCACAGAGCGAGAGAGAGAGAGCGAGAGAGAGAGAGAGAGAGAGAGAGAGAGAGAGAGAGAGAGAGAGAGAGAGAGAGAGAGAGAGAGAGAGAGAGAGAGAGAGAGAGAGAGAGAGAGAGAGATCTGCTCATTGGCCCAAAGCCCTCTCACCTGTGTCCCTGATGGTTTCGTTCTCTCCCTTTATCGATCCTTCGAAGTAGTCTTCTCTTCCCCCCCCCATACCCCTACCCCCCACCCCCCGCCATCCTCGATCTGGGGGTCCCTCAAGATATCCTGCAAATCCTCAAATTCTCAATGATGAAATTTGCAACTCTCCACGGTAATTCGTATGAAATGGATTTGATCTTTACGTAAAGTATCGTCCTTTGAGCGAGGAAGGAGGAGGAGGATGCGACGGAAGAGAAAGGAGGAAAAAGAGGAGGAGGAAGAAGAGGAAGGGAATGAGAGGAAGGGCAGGAAGGACGAGAATTGTTGAAATGAGGAAGATAGGATGAGAAGAGAGAAGATAAGGAGGAGGAAGAGAAGTAAGAGGATGAGAAGAGGAAAAGGAAGAAGGAGAGAGAGAGAGAGGGAGAGAGAGAGAGAGAGAGAGAGAGAGAGAGAGAGAGAGGGTGGGCGAGAAAAAGAGAAGGAGGGGAAGACAGAAGAGAGAGCGAAAGAGAGAGAGAGAGATGGGAGAGAAGATAGTAAAAGAGAGAAGAGATAACATGAGAGAGAGAAAGCAATAGAGAAAGAGAGGAGAAAGAAAACGATAACGAGAGAGAGAGAGAGTAAAAGAGAGAGGGAGAGAGAGAGGGAGATTGACAGCCATTCGTGCGAGAACCGCCCCTCGACGTGAAGTACGCAATCGACCTCGGGTGTCTTGGTTGTCAACACCGGAGACCTCGGAGCCATCTCCCCAAGAACCTGCCGTTCGTCTCCTGAGACCTCACGTCTCCTCGTCGAACTGAGATCGAGTGCAAAGTCGAAGAAACCCGTACCAGTTCATCACTCCACGCCCTTAGGCCATATTCACACTAGCGGTTTGGACCGCGCGGAAACCGTGGAGGTACCGCTTAGTCAAGGAAAAGGTGCGCAGTTGTGTGTGAATGTCTCCATTGACTTCCGTTATTCAAACCAATAAGTGTGAAACGCTAGTGTGAATACTGTGTTTTTGTTGGTGTGTCAAGGGGGATAAATTGTTAAAAAGACCATGCATTCCTAATCTGAAATCTAACACATTATCTCCACTCACACGCAGTGGGAAGTGAAAAAACCCTGCTTGAGCAAAGTCCTGTCAGCTGCGACACGCATCCGTTTTTTTCTTTTCTTTTTTTTTTTTTGGAGGGGGCGATTTTGGGTCGCCTCCCCGCCTGGCCAGAGCTGTCGAGAACCAACGCGACATAGCCGCAGCGAGCCCCGGGAATCGAACTCACGACTTCCTGCTCATGAGTTCGACACGGTATCCACTGGGCCGAAATCTAACTTCATGCTACTTGCTTTTGCTACTTCGTTTGAGTAGAAACAACTTCGGTTACAATTTTTTTTTTTTTTTCAATTTGAATAACGAACTATGTGAAGTTAAACCTATACAAGTGTTAGACACCTTACTGAGATGTTCTTACAAAACTCTAGAATATTATAACCGAAGTCGTTTCTACTCAAACGAGATAGCAAAAGCAAGTAGCATATTAGCCTAGTGTGCCGCCATCTGACTCAGCTGGTCTTCGGGCCACTTGGTAATCGATAACTCCTTTTGAAACGTCTCGCCATGTTTGTCGATCCTGTTCTTCCTCCTTACATTCTCTTGGTTCCATTACACACATCATCATCAACACATCATATGATCTCTGAGCTCTCTTCCGGGAGGGAAATAGCTGTCGATCACGAGTCCAATATGTGATCCAAGACCATGGTGAATCATATCTCCTCCGTAGATTTTATGTTTCACAAATCTAATATCTTCAATTGCGGCCATATCCTCTGTTTCTGCATATTAATGTTTACGCAATTTGATATTTCTCCTCTCGCGGTCCTAATATGGAGTCTAACCTTTGATCTTAACAGGCTAATAAGAGCTGAAATTGATCAGACAAGTTTCACACGCATCGACTTTCCGCCGTGCGCCGTCCACGACACGATGTCGTGCTCTCAAGTAACCATGGGTGTCTATGGACGCTCTCACACGTGGTCGAGGTTATAACGTCTGAAAGCGTCCATAGACACCATTGTTTATTTGAGAGCACGACGTCGTGTCGTGGACGGCGCACGGCGAAAAGACGATGCGTGTGAAACAAGCCTGAGAAAGAAAGACTGCAAATAGTGTCATCTGTTTCGTAAATGTGCATTGCGGGAACACCACTCAAGCAGAGGATATGGTGACGTACAGTAGTACACAAGACTGGGGAAGACTGCAAGAGACCATGAGGCCTACACTAGGCACTTCCATGTCCTTTACCACCTATCATCCCCATCCATAGTTATCTGATCTATTCTTAAAACAACCAATAGTTTCAGCGCTCACTACATGGTTGCTAAGTCTATTCCCTTCGTTAACCACTCTGTTGGTAAAGAAGGTCTTGGCTATTTCCTTCTTAAACCTAAATTTACCCAATTAGTGTCAATTTGCTTTTACTGATCTTATTGTATTGCTCATTGCTCTCCGGCGGAGCGGGTTAGAGCGTCGCTATTTTGCGGCAGAGGCTGAGATGAGGGCAGTTCTATTTCTGCCGCCAGCGAGTTGGACCAAGGGCATGTTTCATTCAGTTCCACGCTACAAAGTCCTCTGTAAGGGGCACCGTCCTTGCCACCTGATAGGGGGAGTTCGCGACGTTAAACCGAATCAAATCATTGTGTTGTTGGTTAACAGTGAAGCAAAATGGATGAAACCATATCCCCAAGTGTCTCACAGAGTTGTTCATAGCTGACCTTGATTGAGTAGTGGGGACATTGTCAAGCGGCCACGATTTAGTGGAGAATTGTCCGCCAGGGGTTAGGGGGTGGGGAGTGTCCGCCAGGGTGGGAGGGATGCCCCTAGGGTAGCGTTCCCTAACCTAGGGTGCTAGCAACTCCTAGGGTTGCTGAAATAAATTTTAGGGGGTGATGGGACGTGCTGAATACAGGGCAATACCTCACTTTCCTTTATCCTACTAGCAATCAGATATTAACCAGAGTTAGAGGGTGTAGGGGGTACCGTATAGTCAAGGAAAGACTGCGCGGTTGTGTATGAACACCTCCATTGACTTACAATGTAATTGAACCGCTACATTTGAAACCGCTAGTGTGAACAAGGCCATAAACTACAGGGGTGCTAGGGGTTACGGTCTATTGTGACCCAGTTCAGTGGAGTCCGCGAAGAGAGAGAAGAGAGAAAGAGAGGAAGGAAAAGAGAATGTATGTGGAGATTAGATGCCGGAAAACAAACAGGGAGGGGAGGGAAGAGGAGAGAGAGAGAGAGAGAGAGAGAGAGAGAGAGAGAGAGAGAGAGAGAGAGAGAGAGAGAGTGTTTCTTCTTCCTCCTCATCATCCTCTTCATCATCTTCATCCTACTTCCCCTCCTCCTCCTCCTCCTCCTCCTCTTCCTTTACTCCCCTCCTCTTCATCCTCCTCCCCCTCTTCAACCTCCTCCTTCTCCTCGTCCTTTTTCTTCTCATCCTTTACCTCCTTCTCCTCCTCCTTCTCCTCCCTTCCCCTCCCCTCCCCTCCTTCTCCTCCCCTCCCCTCCTTCTCCTCTCCTCCTCCCTCCCCTCTTCCTCCCTCCTCCTTCCCCTCTTCCTCCCCTCCTCCTTCCCCTCTTCCTCCCCTCCTCCTACCCTTCCTCCTCCTCCTCCTTCTCCCCTCCTCCTCCTCCACCTCCTTCTCCTCTCCTCCTCCCCTTCCTCCTCCTCCCCTCCTCCTCCCCTCCTCTTCCCCCTCCTCTTCCTCACCTCCTCCCCTCCTCCTTCTCCCCTCCTTCTTCTCCTCCCATTCTCCTCTTCCTCTTCCCCTCCTCCCCTTCCTCTTCCCCTCCTCCTCTCCTCCTCCTTCTCCCCCCCCCTTCTCCTCTTCCCCTCCTCCTCCTTCTCCTCCCCCTCCTCCTCCCCTCCTCCTCCACCCCTCCTCCTTCTCCTCCTCCTCTTTCCATCCTCATCCTCATCCCTCGCCTCCCCCTCCTCCTCCTTCGCCTCCCCTCCTCCTCCACCCCTCTTCCCTTCCTCCTCCCCTCCTCCTTCTCCCCTCCTTCTTCTCCTCCCATTCTCCTCTTCCTCTTCCCCTCCTCCCCTCCTCCTCCTTCTCCTCCCCTTCTCCTCTTCCCCTCCTCCTCCTTCTCCTCCCTCCTCCTTCTCCTCCCCCTCCTCCCCCTCCTCCTCCACCCCTCCTCCTTCCCTCCTCATCCTCATCCTCATCCCTCGCCTCCCCCTCCTCCTCCTTCGCCTCCCCTCCTCCTCCTCCTCTCTTCCCTTCCTCCTCCCCTCCTCCTCCCTCCTCCTCCTCTCCCTTTTCCTCCCCCATTCTCCTTTCTCCTCCACCCCTCCTCCTACTCCTGCTTTCTCGCTTAGTTCCCTGCGGGCGATACACGATCCAAGCGAGGATACGGAGGCCTTTTCAATCACGACTAAAGAAAAGGAAAAAAAAATAAAAATAAAAGAAAAAAGAGAGGTGAGATCAGCTGAGGACGCCAGCCGTGAGAGAGCACCTCCAAGACGACGTCTCCGGGGGCTTCGGCGGCGCCAGAAGAACCAAAGAGTCTCAGCATGAGGGCGACGGACTCTTGGCATCCCCGCCGTGGTTTGGTGGTACCATGCGCGTCTGGTAACCGCGTAGCGACTTCGGGTGTGCTCGAATCCTGACCTCGGCGCAGTGGTTAGGAAGGGCTTCATTCACTCTGAATAATGGCCCCCTACAGCTGTTTACCTCGAACCTGAGGTGACCTGAGTATCACTACGTCAGCTTCCTTCGTGTATCGTCACTGATGTGGCTATAGCGTGGACACCGTCTGTCCTGCGTTCATTTACGAACTGTTCCGGGCCACCTGGAAGGTTGAGGTCCGGGTGGGTGCGAGTCCCACAAACCACGAGTAAAAAAATAAAATCGTCTCACTTCATCAGTAGTCTCTGGGCCGTGTCCAACAAGTGTCCGAGGGCACTCCTGAGGAGCAACAGGTGGAATCCAGTTGGAAGACCTTCTGGATGACTCGAGCCATCTGGAGGACAGACCGAAGGAGGGGGACACGCCACGGCAGGTGGTCCTCGAGGTGGACGTGCTCAAGGGTGATCCTTCAGCGAAGGGTCGATAGAGTTTGGGTTGACGCATTAAGATCGGCGTCGATATACAGGTTGTTGTCTTATTTCCGTCTTGATTTGATTCACAAATAGCTATTTTTTATCCACTTATTTATTTATTAACTCATTTATCTATTCGTTTATTTATTCATTTGTTTGTTTAATTATTTATTTATCTATTTGTTTATTTGTTTTAAGAGCACGCGCCTTCCTAAACATATTCTAGAATTAGTACAATATCACCTGAACGAACTCTACAGTACCAATAAAGTCGTGTACATTTATCCATAATTAATCGCACGATTTGGAATGAAACAATTGTATAATTCATGTGCTATCTTTGACCATTAAATACTGAAACAGATAAAATATTCAAACTAGTGAGATTTATTTTTCATTTTTATGCACCACATTTCTAAAAGAACTGGACAAAAAATACATTCTTAACTCTAAGAAAGAAATACTTTATCGCACTGGCGAAACGCGTGTACCATTTTCTGACCGTTGCAAAATGAAATAGTGTCGATAACGCTGAATGAGTGTACGTGATTGAACTCAAAATTCGTAATTTTTGCACAAAGTTTCGTACAAAACTGAGAGCGGAGTTCCTTCTTCGAGAGTGCAAGCCAAAGATGCTCATTCTTGTTGTTGTTGTTTTGTGTTGTTCCTGTTCTTGTTCGTGTTGTTCTTTTTGTCCTTGTTTTTATTCTTGTTGCTTTTATTCTGGCTGTTCTTGTTCTTGTTGTCCTTGTTCGTTTTTTCTTTTTGTCCACCATGTTCTTTTTATTCTTCTTTTTTGTTATTCTTGTCCTTGTTCTATTTGTTTTCATTATTTATGTTGTCCTTGTTCTTTTTGTTTTTTGTTCTTTTTGTTCTTATCCTCCTTGTTCTTTTTGTTCTCCTTGTCCTAGCTCCTCTTGTCTTGCTTATTCTTGTTCTTTTTGTTCTTATCCTCCTTTTTCTTCTTATCCTCCTTGTTCGTCTTGTTCTCCTTATCCTAATTCTTCTTGTTTTCCTTATTCTTCTTATTATTCATATCCTCCTTGTTCTTCTTGTTCCAGTTCATCCTGTTCTTCTTGTTCTTGTCCTCCATGTTCTTCTTCTTTTTATTCTCCTTGTAGTATTTGTCCATTTTGTCCTCCTTGTTCTTCTTGCCCCCTTGTTATTCTTGTTCTCATTGTCCTTGTTCTTCATGTTTTTATCCTTATTCTTTTTGTTCTTCTTATCATCCTTGTTCTTCTTATTCTTGTTGTTCTTTTTGTTTTGATCATCCTTCTTATTCTGTTTGTCCTTCTTATCATCCTTGTTCTTATTCTTTTTGCTCTTCTTGTTCTTCTTGTCATTGGAGATGAAATCGAGCACACCCTGGGAATCATGCTAGATGCCCCTCACTCTAGATATGCTGTTTTTATGCTGTTTGAGCACATCCTGAAATCATGCTTGCATCACCCTTGAGTGTAGTGAGTTCTGAAACAAATGGTTGCTTTAAGAGAAGATGAGATAAATTTATGGATTGGGATGACAGGTGGTAAGAGACATGGAACTGCCTAGTGTGGGCCTTATGGTCTCTTGCATTCTCCTCCGTTCTTATGTTCATATAATCTTATGTCCTATCGCCATCGAATGGGGTGCCACAGTGTGTGTGTGTGTGTGTGTGTGTGTGTGTGTGTGTGTGTGTGTGTGTGTGTGTGTGTGTGTGAGTGAGAGAGTGAGAGAGAGAGAGAGAGAGAGAGAGAGAGAGAGAGAGAGAGAGAGAGAGAGAGAGAGAGAGAGAGAGAGAGAGAGTGAAATCATGCGAGATTTGCAGATCGATGAATCGAGATGAGGAGAAAAGTTGGAATGGAAGAATTAGAAAACGAGAAGAGTTACGGCTGGAGGAGTAGAAAGAAGAGGAGGAGGAGGAGGAGGAGGAGGAGGAGGAGGAAGTGAGGGTGAAAGAGGAATTGAGTAGAGTAGAGTAGAGTAGAGCTATGTATTTAAGCTGGCGAGTTGGTCTTCATCCTTCCACTCCTCACATGTATCTTTGTTAAAATGCGGTCAGGGGGGAAAGCAAAAATTGGAAAAGAGCAAACAAACTGTAGTCTTTGTGATAAAAATAGATCAATTGTTGTGTTATTTCATAATTTTTTTACACGCAAAGGGCATCGAAGAGTTTGTTCTTTCAACTGTACTTCGGAAAGACAGTGAGGACGTTTTCTGAAAAGTGCCAGAGAAAAGAATCTTCGGCCATCTACTACTCCATTTAGGACAGAAGTTCTCAATCTTTGCCATCCCAGTGCTCTCCGGGCACAAGTCATCCAGACCCTTGTGGCCGGAACCACAAGTAACACGCCCCCGGAACTCAAGTCAGTAGAAGTCCTGGAACCTAGAACCCTGGAATCTTGGGCACCAGAGCCTTCCAGACCCCATAACCGCACGACTTTTTTTTTTTTTTTTTTTTTTTTTGGGGGGGGGAGCTTCCAGAAGACCTCTTGTCCCCAACCTCCCAGTTCCCCTCAAGGTGTCATCTACAGTCTAAGTCTCTTCCGGAAGGCTGCTGAAGGAAAATCATCTTGACAAAACCTCCACCATAGCAAGACACCGTATAAGGACGATTTTATTCTATTCTATTTATTCATTTATTTATGGTTTATATATTTTTTTATTGTATTTATTTCATGAGATAAGATCCAGTTTGATAACGCTCTCAATCGACCTAGATTGCCCCTACAGGATAAAATCCACCTCCTCCCCCTCCGTAAGCAAAATAAAATCGCCCGTTATGGTCAGACTAAAATCCATTAAAACCGTTAATAACGGTTACATCTTGGCTTGCAAATTCAAATTGGAAGATTTGATTGGCTCACGACTCACCGGGAGCGACCAATCACGAGGAAGTGAACTGATGGCGAATTTGGCAATGGGGGAAATGGGATTAGGACCCATTTGTCGTCGAAAAGTAGTTTTCACAACTTTGTGAGTTATGGGAGTGCTTGTAGGTGTCCGACCATGATTGTTTGATTTTACGAGAAATGTATGAGTTTTGCACGTGCGACGCGTAATCATAAGTGTGTAAATGTAGTTTCCGCAAATGTGATCGTATATCCAGCTGCGTTTCTTTACTTTTGTAGTTTCCTGCACGTGTGTAGTTTGATCTAATTGATTTAATCATTGATAATCAATCAACCATTCCAGATCCACTGATAAACAAGTCTCTTCCATCCTCTTCCGTGATTCACACAACTGCGCCAAGCTCTGCCATGCTACTCCTACAGACTTCTCTCTCTTTTCCCTACACATACACACACCCACACCTCTCTACCTTCCGCCTTGTTCCCGCTTTCATCGTTTCCCATCTCGCGGCATCCAGTCAGTGATGATTATTCAGATTCTTCTTATTCCCGCGAGGCAACAGAGAAATTAAATTCTTTACTATGTAATTACTTTATACCAGGAATAAAGATATATTCATACTGATGTAATTCTTCGCCCCTGCGTCATACATAAACATGATTACAAGAATCATTAGTAGGTTTTTCAATCACGGTAATAACATACGGCTTACTTACAAAAAACAAGCATTCTTTCATCAACCACAACCACGTTCTTGTAATCAGTGTTCTGTTTCCTTATGGAAGATCCAATCAACTCCAATAAATTCTTTAGTTTTCATTTGTTATTCGAATGACAGAATTTTTCTAGATGATTCACGATATTATAGGAAGTGAGAAATCCCTAGCCGCATTTTTTCTTTTTTTCTTTTTTCTTTTTTTTTTTTTAGGCCGATGTTTAGGTCACTTCCCCGCCTGGCCAGGGCATGCAATGAGTCCCGGGAATCAAAGGATTACAAAGGATTACAAAGGTGGAGCATGCCGACAGGAGACCTTTTGATCCATATCTAGGTCGGATGCGAAAAAAAAAATCATATTAATAATAAGATAGTAAATAAAAACTATAATAATGTAAATAACAAAATACATAAATAAATGCATAGGTATAGTAAAATAATAAACAAACAGGTAAATAATAATAAATTGACATATAGCTAATAATAAATGAAAATCAGACAAATGATAACAAAACAAAAACAAATAATATAAGATGAATTATAATCATTACAGCATCTTAGGTATTTATCTAAATGATTCTTAAAGCTTCGAACTGAACTACATTGCACTACCTGTGGAAGTTTATTCCATTCATTAACTACACGGTTGGCAAAGTTGTTTCTACCTACTTCCAAATTGAATCTATTTCCGAACAGTTTGAGACCATTGTTTCTTGTCTGATTCTCATTCAATGTGAAAATTTTGTCACTTTTGATGTTGTCAATTCCCTCATGATGCCCTGCTTATGAATTCGCCAAAGAAATACTGAATAGCCATATCCTCACCCCTACAAGGAGACTATCCACTATTCCACCCATACTATCCACTTACAGAGAAGCCAGATCCACCAGCCAGCGAGATGAATCCACCATCTGCTGTGATTACGATCTGCGTCGATGTCATTTTGAACGGGAATCCGTTACCGTAACGGAAAAAAAACGAAAACGAACTCAATCTCGCTCCACATCGTCGACGCTATTATGAATCGACCTGCTCAGGCAGTAACCTGCTCGCTGCTCTCACTTCGAACCGACCAATCAGGTGCGCCGACGACTGTCGCGGCCAACCGTCCAATATCACCGATATTTTGAATCGACCATTGAGGTGCATGGAACTTGTAAACACCTTTACTTCGGTGGTGCTACTTGTAGATTTTATTCTGGTCAGTTTTAGGCGGTTTAAGTAAGCTGATGAGGACGTTACTGTGATGAAAAAAAGTTAAGATTATTTCTTTGGACAGTGCCACATAAGAAGGGGTGTTTCTTGGTGGAGTCGGATGATTTTCTTCATGTGAGAGAAAGTCGCCGAACTGAAGGGGTAGGTCGTTTCCGGGAGACGCGACTCGGCTGCACACCTCTTCTGACACCTTCCCTGACCCGAACTCATCTCCGTCGTACATGTCACCGTCGTCGTCGTCGTCGTCGTCATTGTGACCATCACTGTCATCTTCACGATTTTTGCCAAAATCTCCGTCACGATCATCAGCACCCCTTCGTCCTCCTCCTCCTCCTCCTCCTCCTCCTCCTCCTCCTCCTCCTCTTCCTTCTCTTCTTTTCCCTCTTCGTTTTAGTGCTTTGTGTTCCCTTCTACAGGTATTCTTGTTTTGTCTTATTCTTGTTTTGTTTTCTGCCTCCTTCACACTACAAGTACAATACACCTATACGTCTCCAAAATAATAAGTTTTTCATCATTTATTCTCATATTCCTCTTTTAAACCTTCCCCTATCTTCTTCCGTTTGGTATTTTTTGCTTTCATTTTTTATATGATCTACGTATATATATATATATATATGTGTGTGTGTGTGTGTGTGTGTGTGTGTGTGTGTGTGTGTGTGTGTGTGTGTGTGTGTGTGTGTGTGTGTGTGTGTGTGTGTGTGTGTGTTCTTTTATGGTCCTTGATTCTGTATTTCAACGACAATCCAAACCTAATTTGATTCTGCTTTATATCAGTTACTAATTCTTCCGGTAAAATTCCACAATCACGCAAGCACGGATATCTAACTTACGTTGTCCAATAGCCCCCAACCTGACCTAATCTAACCTAACCTTACCTTACTTCTAACCTAACCTAACCTAACCTAACCTTACCCTTAAAAAGATAAATATATGTTTTCTTGTGGTCCTTAATTCTGTATTTCAACCACAATCCAAACCTAATTTAATTCTGTTCTCACGCTCAGGGGAACCCGGGCCTGATTGTTTGAATTACATCGCTGCTACTTGTGATTTGTTCCATAACTGTCTTAATGTTACTTTCTTTGCCATCCGAGCGTTTTCTCTTTTATTTCATCTTCCCTCCCTAGTCCACCGGTGACGTAATCGGAATCGTTTCATATCCTCCTAGTTATGGGTTCGAATCCCGCACTCCTCTCCGATTCCTAAAGTGCATAAGAGGGCAAAGATGACGGCTTCGGCCGCAGCTGCACAGCGTCTCCTAGTGTAGGCTCCTCTTCTTCTTCTTCCTTTCCTGGCTGTTTTATTATTGTTTAATCATTATTTTACAGGGGTGTCCAAACCTATTCTGCAATGGCGGGTATCAGAGGTGTTCTATACCAGTGTCAGCTGACTGACCACGCTTATTACGTTGGTCATAGACTCCAACCACAACCACATCCATCCCAACTACAACCACAACTAACCCAACACTATCCTTACACTTCCCGTGAACTTCAATCAGGACTAACATATTGTGGTAAAGGTACATCGGTTGTAAGGTTTCTTTTGTGGATAGATGGACAGTCCTTCAGGAAGTTCTCTTTCCTGATAATTATATCTAAAAAACTTCTAAAAAGAAAAAAAAAATCCTTGTTCGATTGGGTGACGCCATCCCCCAGAAGTCTCTCTTGATCTTTTGATTTCTCTCCCAAAGATCCCCCATCTCTCCTTAGCGGTTCCCCGCCCTAGCATCTCCCAAGCAGGTCCCGTTTTAAGCTTATTTCACTGACTTGATCAAGTTGGACGCCAAGCAGGAATGTTTGAGTCCAGGCCTTAACTTGTATTAAGAAATTAAAACTTTCATATTACCTTCCGACATTTAGTATATCAAGCATCTAATATTTTCTGGCTAAGACTGGCATACTACACGAAAATAAAACATCAATTTCGAACTCTTTATAGTAGAAACCTCGTTATCAATTTTCTAATTGAGACCTGCAATTGCTAACATCGGTTCTACCCCCTCCCCCAGGGTCTAGCTATCCACATTACACACGAATATAAAAATCAAGGAGACTGCAAGAGACCATAAGGCCTACACTAGGCAGTTCCATGTCCATTACCACCTGTCATCCCCATCCATAAAGTTGTCTAACCTTTTCGTAAACAAACGATAGTTTCAGCGCTCACTACATCATGGTTACTAAGTCTATTCCATTCGTTGACCACCCTATTAGTAAACCAATTCTTGCCTATTTCCTTCTTAAATCTAAATTTGTCGAGTTTAGATCCATTACTGCGAGTCCCTGTTGTCTTAATATGATGACCTTGTTTGCGTCACCCTTGTTAAAGCCTTTGATCCACTTAAATACCTCTATTAGATTACCCCGCACTCTCCATCTTTCCAGAGTGTAAATTAAAGTGCCTAAGCCTCTTTTCGTAAGGTAAATTCCTGAGCCCGTGTATCATTTTGCTCATTCTCCTCTGTACTGATTCTAGTGATTTGATGTCTACTCTGATGTCACATTACCCCTAGGGACTCCCACCGTACCTATCTTGATGGAACCCGCCGTCTCCCCTGGGGGAGGGATCGGATCCTCCGTATCCCCCAGGAGAACTTTTTTTTTCTCTCTCTTTTTTTTTTTTTAAATCCTGAGCTATTCTCTCCGCCAGCCACCGCTTCTTAAAAAACAAGCCCAGAATCCCTTTGAGTTATGGCGATGCAAAACAGGCCACGATCACAGAGACTAAAACGGCTACAGCCTTCCAACACTTGTCCTCTCCTGGTGCTCCGCGGTGCAGACGGTGACAACAACAGCAGGAACCCTAGGGGTGGGCAACCTTTTTAAGCACGCGTGCCAAAATGAGCCGATCTTCGGTGCAAAAAGTTTCTCACGTGCCAACCGGGACTATATTTTACTAATTTTTAAATATTTGTGGGAGCTTTTCGAAAAAAAAGAGAAAGTAAATCAAAGAATAGTGTAAGGGTGATTTATAAGTCATGCCAAATTGAATAAATGTGAATTTTAGTTTATCTATTTCATTATTTCCTTTCAAGAGCCCGTGCTTCGCGTGCCGAAGAAAAGTCGTTGGCATGACACGATTGGCACGCGTGCCAATCGTTGCCCACCTCTGCCCTAGGACAAGGTTAACAGACAGAGTGTCTGTTGCACTTGGCTTATAAGATACTGTCGGTCTTCGTCTGGTTTGTGAAATGTTAAAGAGCTTGTGACCTCATGTGTATGTGTGAGTGTGTGTGTGCGTGTGTGTGTGTGCGTATTTGTGTGTGTGTGTGTGTGTGTGTGTGTGTGTGTGTGTGTGTGTGTGTGTGTGTGTGTGTGTGTGTGTGTGTGTGTGTGTCCGTAACCACGTGCTCTTGTGTCTGTTTCACTGCAATGGAACACGGAAATGCAACTACACCTGCAGACTCCAGGAAGCTTCTGTAATATTCAACAAAGCTACACTCGAACAAAGCAGATAGGATGAGGTGAGTTGGGCGATGGAAGCCGGGGGATGGTACTCAAATGGGCTATGATCATAAAGAAATGAAAAAAAAATTATATTATCATAATTATTGTGAACAATAAAGAAAAGAAGAGAAAACATAGGTAGAAAGAAATAGAAATGGGAGAGAAATGGGGGTACAGAGAAAAGAACGCTTGGGATATTTTAGATAGAAATAGAAAGATAATAGAAGAAACATCGAACAAATATGGAAAGAAAATGGCGAGAAAGAAAATGGGAAGAGTCACGAAAGGGGAAAAATGTGGAATAAATGAGAGAAGTAAATATTGGTAGACGAACGTAATGGATGAGAAACTGATGAAAAACAAGAAGAAAAGGAAGAAGAAGAAGAAGATGAAAATTGCCAAGCGGAAGAAGAAATCGACTCAAGAAAGAAGAAAAAGAAAATGGAGAAAAAAGAAGGAGAAAGAAAATGAAGAAAGGGGAAGATGTTGTTTAGGTAAAGAAGGAAAGGATAAGACTATAGCAAACTAAGTAAATAAATAGATAAATAAATTAATAGGAAAAATATATAGTAAGATAGAGTAAAATAAAATAAAAACTACAATGAACAAAACAAAAAATAAACTGCTCGCGGGAAACCATTTTATTCAACATGGAAGGACCTCTTGTCCACAAAGGATAAACTCAACACCGTCAATTTCTGCGCCATTTTCTCGCGCCATTGCACTGCATCATAAAACGACACCGTAGAACACACACAGATAGAGAGAGAGAGAGAGAGAGAGGAAGGAGGGGAGAGGCAGAGGGGAAGAAGCACAGGGAGAGAGGGGAAGAGGCAGAGGGGGAAAAGAAGAGTGAGAGGGAGGGAGGGGAGAGGCAGAGGGGGAGAGAGAGAGAGGGGGCTGCGGGAAAGAGGGGAAGAGGCAGAGAGGGAGAAGCAGAGGTAGAGAGACAGGGAGGAGAGAGAGAGAGAGCGGGAGGGAGGGGAGAGGCAGAGGGAGAGAGAGAAAGAGAGCGAGAAGGGGCGGAGGGAGAGAGGGGAAAAGGTAGAGGGAGGGAGGGAGGGAGGAAGGAGAGAGGCAGAGGGGGCTGGAGGAGTGAGTGAGGGGAAGAGGCAGAGGGTGAGAAGCAGAATTAAAGAGACAGGGAGGAGAGAGGGAGAGAGCGGGAGGGAGGGGAGAGGCAGAGGGAGAGAGAGAAAGAGAGAGGGGGGACGACAGGACAGAGGGAGAGAGAGAGAGAGAGACGGAGGGAGAGAGGGGAAGAAGTAGATATAGAGATACAGAGGGAGGAGAGAGAGAGAGAGAGCAGGATGGGGAGGGGAGAGGTAGAGGGGAAGAAAAGGAGGGAGGAAAGGCAGGGTGGGTGGGAGGAGAAGAGTGTGGGAGGGGAGGGAGAGTTGGGAGGGGGGGGTTAAGCTCCCTCTGTGGAGTTCATATGAGCTCGGGAATAATGCTCACATTCATCTGGAGTCTCGTTGTAGGCATTAGCTTGATTTTGCGAATTGGGGGCAATAACCATGCTGGTCCCCCCCCCCACTATACCCCCTATCCCCCCGAGACGCCTTCATACCCCCCCGCGCATGCGCTGATATATATATATATATTTTTTTTTTGCTTAACAGTTATCACTATCACCATGTACTACTACACCACATCCAGCATCACCACCATCATCACCGCAGTCGTTCCCGACACATCATATCTTTCAGTCTGTCACCACCAGAGTCGATCCTTTTTTTCATTACCATGGTCATCACCGTCTTCGTCATCACATCACCATTACTAAAAATCAATGGCATATCAATCACATGTCATCACCAGCAAAAACAACAACAACAACAACAACAACAAGCCCGACAAAAACAGCAAGAACGACACCGACACTAACAACAACAGCAACGACAGTGACAACAAAAACAAAACAAAAACATTGACAACGCCAGCAACAACAACAACAACAACGAAAACAACTTTGCTACAACACCACTACCACCACCTCCACCACCTCTTCCCCCACCTCCACCTCCACCAAGTAGGCAAATCGGATCAAGGACAAGAGCCGAAAAGAACTCAAAGCAGGTGGAGGAGGAGGAAGTGGAGGGGAGGAGGAGGTGGAGGGGGAAGTAAGGAAGTAGGAAGTGATAGTGAAAGAGAATGAGGTAAAGGAGGTGAGGGAAAAGGTGGAGGAGGAAGTGTAGGGAGAGGAGGTGGAGAAGGAGGTGGAGGGGTAAGGAAGTAGGAACTGAGAATGAGGGAGGAGGAGGAGATAAAGGAGGTGAGGGAAGAGGAGGAGGTGAGGAGGTGGAGGAAAAGGTGAAGACGGAGGTAAAGTGGTCGAGCAAAGAAGAAGTATTAAAGAAGGAGGTGAGAGAGGAGGAAATGGAGGAAGGGTTAATGGAGGTGAGGGAGGAGGAGGAGAGGGAATT
This sequence comes from Oratosquilla oratoria, assembly GCF_046742065.1. Classification (NCBI taxonomy): domain Eukaryota; kingdom Metazoa; phylum Arthropoda; class Malacostraca; order Stomatopoda; family Squillidae; genus Oratosquilla; species Oratosquilla oratoria. The sequence continues at coordinate 66,381,263 of NC_134786.1, forward strand.
AAGAGTGAAGGAGGAGGTAAAGTGGGTGAGGAGGAGGAAGGAGGAGGTTGAGGTATTTGTTGTTAATCCAGCGTTTCTCTTCTTGTGGTCAACATCGCATCATAGGAAAATAAAGGAAAATATATATTTCATATTATTTAGTTAATACTTCATACGAGGTGGGAAGAGGAGGAAGAAGAGGAAGAGGAGGAGGAAGAGGAGGAGAAGGTGGTAGTAATTGGAGAGAACACAGCTACTCTGTGTGTGTGTGTGTGTGTGTGTGTGTGTGTGTGTGTGTGTGTGTGTGTGTGTGTGTGTGTGTGTGTGTGTGTGTGTGTGTGTGTGTGTGTGTGTGTGTGTGTGTGTGTGTGTTGGGGATGCCTTGAGGTGCTCACCAAGCACTATTGATGAGTATTTGACTAATAATTTGTGTTTATGTTTATTTAGTTAACTGTTCTATTTTTAATGTGTGAGTATTTTTAATGATTTTTTCTCATGCTTCAGGCAGCCGAACGAAATGGTTTATATATCCATTTATATAAACGAGCAACGGCCTCCGCCCAACCTCGCTATGCGGGGGCTCGGCCCTTTGGTCGAGCTCGCTTCGCTTGCAGGCGCCTTCGGCGCCCAGCCCTACAGGCTGTTTGCATTTCATGTCGAAATAATAGGATCTGAAATCCTCGTTAGCGCTAAACCACCCACTTTTGGTTATAAATAATTTGTATCCGGCCCAGTAATGAAACACAAATCGCTTCTCTTCTTCAGGTTCTATATCTCCATCGTAATCTGTAAGATCCTCAAGAGTGGGTAAGTATTTGTACAACACTGAATGGGTCCCAGTGATTAGAGATGCATTTTTATCGACCACAATGCATTGTGGTTGATAAAAATGTATCTCCAATCATTGAGACCCATTTAGTGTTGTACAAATACTTTCCCGCGTTCGTATACTTACCAATGTACTATCATAGTGGAGATGGGTTGAACGCAAACTTTCGTGTATGTGTATGTAACTCGAGCATACAAATATATAAGAAAAGTTGCGCTCAACTTATATCTCTCTTGATGGTGTATTGGTCTAATAGTCAATACGGCACTGGTAACGTTCTCGCCGCATGAGTTCGAGTCCTCGGGCGTACCACGTTTCAATTTCTGCATGCACCTAGATGGCTTAGAATTAAAGTGCATTGTGGTTGATAAAAATGTGTATATATATATATATATATATATATATATATATATATATATATATATATATTACAAAGGCGGAGCATGCCGACAGGAGACCTTTTGGTCCATATCTAGATCTGTCGGCATGCTCCGCCTATATGTATATATATATATATTTGAATAATGGAGAACATAAACAAATAATTTGTCTAAAATACTTATCAATATATATATATATATATATATATATATATATATATATACATATATATAATTAAGAAAAGGAGTCTGGCATCAAATACACAGGATTGATCGGAGTATGTGTGTGGGAGGGAGAGGGGAGGGGGGAGATGGAAGGGGTGAGTGGTTCGGTGCCAAAATGTCTGGGGGGGGGGAGAAGGAGGGGAGGACAGGGTCATATATGACCCGTCCATTTTGACATGGCGCAGATTAATCAGATACCAAACATTGCAACGGCCGATGGGGTAACAGCGTTGGCGAAATTCATGCATCACAGTGAATAGAAATAATAAACAAATAAATAGATCAATTATGAAATAAGTCAATGTTTAATATACGAATATATATTATAAGTTAATGTAAATTAATGAATAAAATTAATAGACAAATAAATAAGAAAATTATTCAGAAATAAATCAATTAGATAAACAAATAAAAAGGAAAATAACTGCATAAGGAAACAAATTAATAGATAGATTAACAAATAAATCACAAACAAATAAGTGAATATATATCTAAATAGATAAATAGAATAGAAAGCAGAAGTTTTTGAGATACTGAAGTTAGATTAAAGAGGATCCGATAGGTTGACGGTAAAAATCCATGAATTTCACTTGTTTTGTTCATATATATTAATTACCCAAACCAGACAATACCACTTGTAAAAAAAATATTAATTCGTATTTTGTTACGAAGCGTCAAGAAAAATGTCTTGACAGCGCGCCCCTACGGTCGTTCTAGGATTGACGTCATCAGCCAACTTTAACATGGCGCGAAATTAGAAATGCGTTTCTCAAAGTTCTGTCATTTATAATGGGACTTCGTGATAAGGGCAGGGTTGAAAAGAAAATAGGCATTGAATTTATGTATTTATTATCATTATTAAATGTTTCCAGCCCAGTTTATGAACAAACTGAACCCGTCAGTTCCTCTTTAGATATAAGAATCACAAGCCAATTGGTCACAGATACTAGTAAAAGCAAATCATTCGCCAATCTAAAAAGAATAGTGCAGTTGTAATAGTTAGGACTGGGTAGTAATGTGGGGATAGTTATAACACTGGATAGTGCTTAGAACCAAGGGAGAGGATAGGTTAGACCACAGATGAAGAAGAGAGGGACCCAGAGGGATAGAGAGGGAAGAAAATAGTTACTGTGGATAGGAATCGATAGTAGATAAGGGAACAGGAAAGGAGAGAAAGAGGAAGGGATGATGGAAAGGAAGGAAAGGCAGAGGAGGAAAGGAAGGAATGGAGGGAAAGAAGGAGGGGAAGAGAAGGAATGATCAAGGATTTTGTAGGATAGGAAGAAAAAAGAGGAGGAAGACGAAGGAGGAAGGGGAAGAGGAGGAATGATAAAGGATTGTGGGGGATAATATGACGAAGGAGGAGGAGGAGGAAGGAGGAAGAGGAGGAGGACGAAGGAGGAGGAGGAGGAGGAGGAAGAGTATTAGGATGAGGAGGAGGAGGAGGAAGAAGAGTATTAGGAGGAGAAGGAAGAAGAGTATTAAGAGGAGGAGGAGGAAGAGTATTAGGAGGAGGAGGAGGAGGAAGATGGCGGTGTGGCCGTCAGCATTACTTTAATCGGAAGAAGCTTTTATCCGCTGACATCGGCTGAAGAGGAGGAGAGGAAGAGGAGGAGGAGGAGGAGGAGGAAGAGAAGATCTATGTACATCATCCTGACACCATACGATTTTGTTAAGCTCAAAGGAAGCCCAATACTGAAATCAACGAAGATAAAATTACTTCTTTAATACCGGATGCTCGCTGGCTGAGCGGGTTAGAGCGTCGCTACTTGCGGCGGAGGTCGAGGTGACGGCAGTTCAAGCCCTACCGCCAGCGAGTTGGACCAAGGGCATGGTTCATTGAATTCCACGCTATGAGGTCTTCTGTAAAGGGCACCGTGCTAGTCTCCTGATAGGGGGAGTTCGCGACATTAAACCGAATCAATACCGAGTACATTCAGATCCAAGGTGAGCAGGTAATACGATGTTTAGGGGTCTTTGGTAAGGAGTCTACGCCAGGAGGCGCTGAGTAGCTGCAGCCGAAGCCATCACCCCCCCCCTCCCCCCTATTGTGCGCTTTAGGGACTGTTGGGGGACAAGTAACGAACAGTTGCTACTAGTAATCGGAGAGAAGTGCGAGATTCGAACCCACAACTAAGCGAATGTGAGAAAAGCAGTTTTCCGATTAGGCCGTCGGCGTGTTTCAGTGTCTGTGTATATTCTATTCTCAATCATATTCTTTGTGTCAGTAAACGGTATGAATATATTTTATAAATACATTATATATATTTCCGTGTGTGTGTGTGTGTGTGTGTGTGTGTGTGTGTGTGTGTGTGTGTGTGTGTGTGTGTGTGTGTGTGTGTGTGTGTGTGTGTGTGTGTGTGTGATCACGTGTTGGAGTCGTAATAGACAGCTATTTCCCTCCCAGAAGAGAGCTCAGAGCTTATATATGACCGATCTATGGGTAATGCTGTGACCTTACACGCACACACACCCACGAGAGTTGGAGTAACAACTCGCAGCGCAGCGATACTGAAAGTATTTCAGCCCTGGTCGGGATTCGAACCCGGACCGCCATAGTGGCGGCCGGGATCTCTACCAACTACGCCACCGAGTCGTGTGTGTGTGTTTGTGTGTCTGTGTGTGTATGTATGTGTGTGTGTGTGTGTGTGTGTGTGTGTGTGTGTGTGTGTGTGTGTGTGTGTGTGTGTGTGTGTGTGTGTGTGTGTGTGTGTGTGTGTGTTTAAATACAGCTACAGAACTAATATTCCTACTCTTTTATATATTTCTTAAAACAAAACAAAAATACCTACAAGTATATGTATAACAATGGTGTTAATTCGTTCTTACTCAGACTCTTCTGTTTAGGTAATTTATTACAGCGACATCTTCCCCAGTTTTCTAATATGCAACCCATTTCTATCTTCAGTCACATTCTAGATATTTTTTGAGTTGCAATTGCGTTCTCAGCATATTGCAAATGATAATGATCTGTTTAACGTCGCGAATCCTCCAATCAGGAAGGTAGGATGGTGTCCCTTACAGAGGACTTTGAAGCCTGGAATTTAATTAACCATGCCATTGGTCCAACTCGCTGGCGGATAATATAGACTTCTGTTTTTTCATTTTCATTCCACAACACATTTTCGTTGACTAAATCGATCAAAGTACAGTCATTGGACTAAATGTGTTTGTGTGTGTGTGTGTGTGTGTGTGTGTGTGTGTGTGTGTGTGTGTGTGTGTGTGTGTGTGTGTGTGTGTGTGTGTGCGCGTGCGAGCGATCAAATACTCTTACGTGTATACGTGCGTACGTGGGTACATACACATTTCAATGACATTGATCAATCAAACACTCACCCGTCTTCATTTTTCCCCTGGTGTGCCCTATAACGAAGTCAACACATGATCTCTTTGCCTCGAAATCCTCTTGAACATAATCTCCTTATATGGTGATTCAATCAGCTATATTTCGCTGAAACCAGGCAGTCGATTCAGCACACTTCCGAATTGATGGCGTTCACGCCTTGACAGACAAGGGACGAGAACTTGTTTATCAACATAGATTCCTCCATCAGAGGAGAGACTTAATCTTCGTTCTTTATCGATCTCGAACTATCGTTCTGGATTCACTCGTGTGCTCGATAAAGTGGTGGTACATAAACGGTTTCCATGGTTACGCCAGTCAACGATCAAATTCGTTGATGAGAACTCTTGAGAATTGTTGATGGATGGAGGACGAGATGAAGCGGGTTTCGTAAACATGGTTTCTGTCTCTGTCTCTAATTCTGTCTCTTTCATTGCCTCTATCTCTGTCTTTACCTCTGCTTCTTCATCTGTCTCTGTCGCTGCCTCTGTTTCTATATGTATCTCTCTCTCTCTCTCTCTCTCTCTCTCTCTCTCTCTCTCTCTCTCTCTCTCTCTCTCTCTCTCTCTCTCTCTCTCTCTCTCTCTCTCTCTCTGCCTATGCCTATGCCTCTTCCTCTATTTCTGTCTTTTTCTTTGGCTTGGACTATGTCTCTTCCTTTGCCTCTGTCTGTGCCTCTGCCTCTTCTTTGTCTCTGCCCACTTCTCTACCTTTGTCTCTGGGGCAGACAAACGTTGTTCCTGTTTTCAAAAAGGGAGATAAATCGTCTATATGCAACTACAGGCCAATCAGTTTGACCAAAGTAATAGGTAAAATGTTTGAATCAGTAATACGTAATAGAATCAGAGATCACATCGAAAGACATCATTTGATTCGTGTCTCACAGCATGGGTTCTCCAATGGTAAGTCATGTGTGACTAATCTTCTTTCTTACACAAAAGTATACAAGGCGTCAGATAACAATGATAGTTACGATGTTTTTTACCCTGACTTAAGCAAAGCGTTTGACAAAGTGCCCCACCAGAGACTACTAAATTAAGTCAAAGTCTATGGCATAGGAGGGTGTTTAAATGGGTTAGAGCTTGCATTATGGTAGGTAGTAGCACGAGTGGGTGTGAGGCTGACAAAAACACTGATTGTGTTGGATCTACTTTATTGTGTAAACTGCGAGTATGTTTTCGGAAGCAGACTACGGGAGGACAAGTGGTAGTTGGTACTTACTCTTTGTGGAGCAACGCCTTACTCTTTGTGGAGCAAAGCATGCCGTGACTGGCCTCGTTACCTGCATAGACCTAAGTGACCCTCTCCCGGGCCACGCTACCTCCGGGTGCCAACGGCTCTCTGCCTATGGGCACTGTCCAATCACCACCTAGGGCCGCAATCACATGACTTCGTCTGGGGCGGAGTTAACCCTTGAGGACGCCGGGAAAACCCGCGAAAAGGAAGGCCGCGAAGGCATGGTGCCTGGACAATGGCAGCCCCATGGACAGTGGCAGCCCGGGAGTAGGAGCCAAAACCAACTTGCAACAGTATCAGTGACAGAAAACAGCGGGTCGCCATAAACGGTGTAAAACCCCAACGGGGGGAATGTTTCTAGTGGAGTTCCCCAGGGATCGGCTTTGGGTCCCTTATTGTTCAGTATGTATATAAACGACTTGGACAATGGGGTTAATAGTGATGTTAGTAAGTTTACGGACGACACTAAAAGAGGACACCTAATTAGATCAGGAGAAGACGCCGAGATTCAGCAGGAAGATCTTAACGAATTGTCCACATGGTCGGTGAAATGGCAAATGGACTTCAATATCTCAATATGCAGCATGTTAAACGTAGGACTACACAACCCCGAAAACAGGTATATCTTAGACAACACGTTTCTAGAGAAAACTGAGTGCGAGAGAGACTTGGGAGTTCTAGTGAGTCCTGACCTTAAATCCAGGAGACAGTGCATTAGCGCCAGGAATAAAGTTAACAGAGCATTAGGTTTCATTTCTAGGACGGTTACGAATAGAAATGAAGAGGTAATTATCAAATTCTATCTGGCGTTAGACCCGTCCTTGACTATACGGTACAGTTTTGGTCTCCGCCCTATAGAATGGACATCAATTCACTAAAATCAGTACAGAGCGGAGGAGAATGACCAAACTGATAAATGGGCTCAGAAATTTACCTTACGAGGAGAGGCTTAGGCACCTTAATTTACACTCTCTGGAAAGATGCAGAGTGTGGGGTGATCTACTAGGGGTGTTCAAGTGGATCAAAGACTTTAACTACCTCTTCTTCTTCCTCTATCTCTTGGTCTTCCTCTGCCTCTCCCTTTGCCTCTGCCTCTGCCTCTGCCTCTACCTCTCCCTCTCGCCATCATGGCTCTGAATGACAAGCGAGTCCTCAATTTGATTTGCATTTTTGGGTCACGTTAAGGAGACCCGTCATTGACAGGGTCGCTCTTCGTTTCCCCCGGTGACCTAAGGTCGCCGAACGCCTTCGGGTACCGATGTTTATATAAAACAAGACCTCTTTATGGCGTCTCCATGACACCATTTTGTACCTGTTTATTCATTAATTCATTTATTTGTTTATTTATTTATTTGTTTGTTTTTATTTTCATTTGTTTATCCATTTATTTATTTGTTTTTATTTATAATTTTATTTGTTTATTCATTTATTTATTCATTTATATATGCATCTACTTATTTGTTTGTTTATTAATTTATTCATTTATTTATCTATGATTTGTTTATTTATTTTCTATTTATTTTCAATTTTCAATTTTTCTGTTTATTTATTTATTTGTTTATTCATTTAATAAAGATGTATTCGAGTGACGTCATTATCGTACTTAGAGAAGAGTGACGTCACGGAAAACTGTAAAATTATCTTGTCGAGATGTGAACGATCTCGGGATTTGATTTGATTTGATTTGATTTTTATTATAATTTATCTTATGTTATTCATTTATTCTTAATCTAATCTAATTCTTATTTCATTTTATTTTATAAAATGGGAATAACTGACCATCTTTGATCACGGTGTCAAAAATCCTCAAGTTCCCTTTTCCAAACTGGGGACCGTGACCACAGATGGGGGTCGCCATGTTCTCAAAATAGCATCTAAAGTCTTATCAAAGTTCTTCCAATACTCTTATAACTTTGAAGACTCATAGAATACTTTTCTCCCCAACTGTACCACGATGGCTTGTACGTACTATCACCAGCATCTTATAAATGCTACTGTACTAGTTCTAAGTGCTGGCGATATGACTGTTCTCGACTTCCCGCTCAGGCGTGAACACTGTGACGTAAAGGGGCATTTTACATGACCAAATGGTTTGTCAAACCCGATTTGTCAAACACGTTTGTCAAACGTGTTTGACAAACAAATATCTCATTCACACGGTCAAACATCACTTCAAACACTTGTTTGACAAATAGGGTTTGACAAACTATTTGACCGTATAAATGGCCCTCAAATCAACATCCAAGCCGAGTGGTACTTTTCCTTCTATTCTGGCAGCCTCTAGGCGATTTCATTCACCTCCGCGGCACCATCCACCTGTGAACTATGCCTCGCTGTACAGTGGTCCTAAACACGTGTCAGTGCTTTCTCACCATCCCCTGATGACATCTTAATGTCTGTCTTCAAACTTCTAAAGAAGATGGGCCTAATCTTTCTACCCTAGATTGTTAAGCATATGCTCTGTTTTAAACCAGAAGTTAGATGATAACCGACATTTGGCAGTAATCTAGAACTTTGATAATTCAGTGTTTGTTGAGTTATATTTAATGAGAGATTGGCATGGAAAGTGCGTCATCAGCCAGTCAGTCAGTCAGTCAGCATAAGCCGCATCGCCAAGTGTTCATATGCTGTTTGCCAATGCTGTATGCCATTCCCAGGCAGGAAGTTTCTCGCCTCCTTGGAGGATATCCCCTCCCCCTCCTCCAGCCCTCCCCCCCCCTCTCTCTCTCTTCTCTCTCCACCAATTGTTTTCGGCCTCTTCGCTTGCTAATGAACCTCTTAATTACACAGGGCACAGGTAGTCGAGGCAACTTCAGATGGGGCGCTTTCGGATAGTGGGGGTGGGAGGAGTGGGGGGGTGTTGTTTGGAGCAAGGAGGACCAATGAGAGAAACAAATATCAGGTTGTTGCTAGGTCCGCCTGTTTTGTCTGGATGTACGGTGTGACTGACCCTGTTTGTGTGCGTCTTATTTGCTTAATCGTTATGTAACAAGAATGGAACCACGACAGCATGACCTTGTCTCTTTTTCCATTGATCAAAAGTAGTGTTTGTGTGTGTGTGATTCACCATGGTCTTGGATTACGTGTTGGACTCGTGATCGACAGCTATTCCCCTCCCGAAAGAGAGCTCAGAGCTCAGATATGACCGATCTATAGATAATGCTGTGACCTTACACGCACACACACACCCAATCCCCCGCCCACAAGAGTTGGAGTAATACCCTCGTGAAAGCCCATCTTTACCTCCATTTATCAAACTTTGCCTTGGATTTTCTTTCCTTTTTCCTCTGCCAGATGGGAGATATTTTCTTCTCGTTTTCCTTTGCAGATGGGTATTTTTAATTATATATATATATATATGTATATATATATACATACATATATATATATATATATATATATATATATATATATATGTGTGTGTACATGTATATACAGTATGTATATATATGTATATATATAATATATATATATATATGTATATATATATATATATATATATATATATATATATATATGTATATATATATATATATATATATATATATTAACATTTCAGGGTACGAGAAAGGTTTGAAAATGTGAGAGTTTTAAGGAGAATCTTTGAATGTGTGGAGAAAGAAATCTAGATAGATTTAAGTAACAAGAAAAGTAAAATGATGATCCAGTTAATGTAGTTTAATATCACGAACTCCCGCCCCCCACCCATTTCCCCCTCATTACCCCACCACCACACGCCCCCACCCCCACCCCCTCTCCTGGACTGTTAGTGTAATATAAAGCCCGAGCGGATTAGAGCGTCGCTACTTGCGGCGGAGATCAAGATGGCGACAGTTTTAACCCTGCCGCGAGCGAGTTGGACCAAGGACATGGTTCATTATATTCCACGCGACGAAGTCCTCTGTAAGGGGCACCGTCCTAGCCCACTGATAATGGGGAATTCGCGACATTAAACCGAATTATCGTAACGCCCTTACTATGAACTCGTTTTCAAGAGTTCGTTTGAGTAAAATCGACTTCGATTGCAATCTTATGTTTTTCGAATCTCCAAATGTCAAATCACCTTTTGGTCTTATACTGAGAAGCTGAACGATGAACTAAGAGAAGTTAAACCTACACGAATATTAGACGTAAAGTTGAATTGTCCGTAGAGAAGTCTAGAATATTATAAGCGAGGACGTCCTGCAGCTTTTCAAATTCACAAGATTTAACGAGAATTTTGAATGTGTAACGGGGGCTGAAGTCGGTTAGCGAGCATGAAGCAAAGGTTCATGAGGAACATTTTGCCAAGTTTATCGAACCTACAAAACGGACAAGAAGGTGAACTGACAACATTGAGAGTGGAAGAAGGAAAAAATGTGAAAAGAATAATGAAAATGCTGATAGTCAAGAGTTCAAGGATTAGGCATGGTAATGACTGAAATGCTAAAGAAAGAGAAGGGACAAAACATGACAGACTAAATTACAAAGGATATTGAAGTGATGTAAAATAGAAAGAAGTTTCAAAAGTCTGGAAAAAATCGTGGGGAATACATATATCATACATACATATACCAACTACTTTTTTCCCTTTACAAGGGAGTTAGTCAAAGGCATAAATCCACTCCCACCCATTTCATCCCCACATACTCCACTCCCATTCACCACCCCTCCCTCCCTCTTTTCTTGGCTCCTTCTGGATGACAGGTCATCCCTGCATCTCAGAAGCAATGTAGCAAGACACAGCACATCCACAGCAAGGCTGCTTCATTTAATCGGCGATTCCCCTCTCCGTCCCCTCATGCAGAAATGGAGAAGACAGGGAGAAATTCCTTCGGGCTGCGTCAAAATATCATTCACATATACTCCCTCACACCCCATCCTCCCATGCATCACAGCATCATCCATACACAACCATTCTCCACTCGCTCCTATCTTCTGTCTTTTCCCTTCCTTCCTCAACAGACATTACCCATTTTCCCAATACCCCTTTTACCCCATCCATCCATCTCAACCTTGGTCGCCCTCTCATGTTCACTCCTTCCACCTCTGCCTTCTACACCTCTTTTACCAATCTTCACCCATTCTTTCCATGTGTCCAATACTCTTTCATCAACCCTATCTCCCAACTCCCTTTCCACCCCCGTTCTCCTCCTCACCTCCTCATTTCTCACTCTATCCAGCCTAGTAACTCCTACCATACTTCTCAGGCATTTCATCTCAAACACATTTAAACTCTTCCTCTCTTATGTTCCATGTTTCTGCCCCATACAGTGCTGTCGGCACAGTCACCTTCATACAATCTCCTCTTAGCATCCATTCCCAAATGTCTATTTCTCAAAACATATGAGATTTTGGTTCATTTAGCAACATTTGAGTATTTCAACTATTAAATATGTCGCCGGAAGAGGAAATGGACAAATATATAAAATAGTGTACATGTACGCGGGTGGCTTAGAAAAGTATATTACAAAGGAAAACACTGTATTAAATTTACAATTTAAAGCACTACAGCAAAAACGTACACACACCCTGAAGGCGTAATAGAAACTGACACCACTTTGGGTAGGCGGGAAAAACACACACGACCACACGGAAATGCAATTAATATAATAATTTTAATAAATTAATATAAATAAATTTCATGGTATTTATATACAAAAGGGACAAAGCATGTATTTCCCAATCTACTTGCAAGTACAATGCATGACAATCGTATAATGCCCCTATACTCCTGGAGCCAGGGGTCATTTGCATGCATAAGAGTGCCACTCAGTTTCTCTCTTGATCTGGTTAGAGGGTCACCTCAGACATCTGAAAAATCAAGGTGGACGCTCAGATGACTGGCAGCAAGGTAGATATTTGAGGATTTATGATGGGCGTCGGATTTCGGAATAATGACCAAAATCTGGGGTAGGGGAAAGTCAATTTGACCTGGAACGATCAGTTTTGAGTGAAATTTAATGAATGACCACTCATTTGAATTCCCTAAGTATCAGCTTTATAATGATGGGTAGATCATTGCGATTGGTCAGGATCAGAGGTCACCAGAGGTCAAAGTATGACGTAAAACGTCACCTGCTTAAAATCTGGGCCTCCAAACACAAAATGATACCATAGTATAGGAAAAAATCATAGTTTATTCTTCAATTTTCTCTTATTTCTACCTCAGATCATGGGTAAGTTTTTAAATCAACAGTGGAGAAAATATGGTAATAATTAAACGCTTGGTGGCTAACTCAAAATTGACCAAAATTTGGAAAAATCAATATTTTGGCCAAAAACGCTGAAAATGATAAAGTCAGTCTAGTGAAACAAATAAGTGACAAAGTTGACAAATCAAACAATAATTAAATTGTTAAAATGAACTTTCATGTTTTCCATGCTTTGTATCCTATTTTAGAGAACTTTGAAATGCCAATTTTGACTTAAACACTAATATATGTATGTTGTTTTTTTTACTGTTTCGTTTCATCCACAGGTCTTGTTCAGATACCTAGATACAGATCCTCTAACATATCTACAATGGGTTCTTACAGCCATTGTTTATGACACAGTTACAGTATTTACAGCATTGCAACCCCAATTTTCTACAGGGGCATCTCTTCCTGGCGCATGATTGGCATTTACATGGGTGCGGAAAATCCTCTGGCAGAAGAACCACCATCTTGTCTGGCACCAACATGTTACCTTCTCTGAGGTAACCAAATTTGGTTGGGTCTATAGACACCTGGGAATGATCAAGACAATGCATTTGAAGATAAGAACCATACAATGACCTCATGATATGACCATGCAATGCTCGGCTGGTAGGAGGAAGGTCCAAAATGGTTGTCTTACTGTGATGGTACAAGTGATATCGGAGTTCATCCATTGACTTATAAGTCTCTGACTTAATGTATACCTTCACAAGATACTGTTCAGTGAGCGCCAGATCTACTTCCAAATCCTTGCCAAAATCAATCAAGTATTGCACAGGATTTGCCTTCACCCCAGCAGATTTTGTGCCGAATTTACTGGTTGAATCACACCCAGTTAAAAAGTGCATGGCTATGATAACATCACAGAAATTCTCCCCCAACCTCTCCGCCATTGTGTGGAGAGGAAGATACCTTGTTGTATTCCCTACACCAACGCGTATCCAGAACTCGATCAGCCCGTGTTCTTTGAACAATTTCCAGTAAAACAGCCCCAGAACTACAACATCAGTGTCATTCGAGAGGAGCACAATCCTCTTTGATCCAGATTTGACAGCATCAAGTGTGTGCGGAATCAAACGAACATCAGCTTCTTCAATATAGACATCAAGATTTGGCAAAACGCGGAAATTACCATTCAATACAGCTTTGCAAGGTTCCATATTCTCTCCACCCATTGCACTAACAACCAGTTCAGTATTTTCATTTTATTCCTCTAAGATGTGACACCTAAGCACCTTCTGCAACTTGGCTTTATTTGACGATGATGCCCAAAATGCATCTTTTGACACCGGCAATCTTGTTTTTTTACCAAGTTCATTTATGTCAATTGGGTTTGTGGTGCACCGTCTGATACGTTCACTGTCTTTAACTGACCCGTCAATGTATGTGTCAAAGACAAAGTCAATTCGCTTTGAATTGATACTCATGCTGTAGATCATTTTCAAACATTTGGTACAGAGATCACTGCACGTCTTAATAGACCCAAGCTGCATTCGGCGCACCCAACCCATCACATCTACAATGGTAGCAGTCTGTTCTGGTGACCATGTTTTTGGTGAACCATAGTCATCATCTGAGAGAACTTTTTCCAGTTCAGCACAAAGGTCACTCTTTTGTGACTTGATCCTAAGCCCTTTGCCATCAAAAAGATAGCAGGCCTCAACCAGGTCATACTTCAACAAATCTTCTATGTCATATCCTCGTATGCGTGCTATGTCAAATAGCTTCTGTTCTTCAGCTAACTGCTTTAGACCTTTATCCTTTTGTTCACTTGCTACAGCTGACTTCCCAGGTTCAGGACCCTTGAATGTTTTCAGATTGTTCTTATGAATTGTGTCAAAGACAGATCTCTTTTTCGTTACAAATGTCTCTGTCCGATATGTTTCATAGAGCTCAGTGGACTTTGATGTGAAATTAAGCAAACTTTTGCTTACATCATCAGAGACAATTTCCTGGGTGATGATATTGTGGAGTTTTCCACCATCACTACCAACATCGGTTGGGACCAACACAGGATTCTCATGCTGGTGGATGTAATGAATGTCACCCCGAATGTCAGTTTCACTGGCCAAAGTAGCTGGTTTAGTAAACTCATGATTCACCAGTAGCTCTGTGTTGGCTAATTCAATGCCACTCAACTTTCGCTGTTTATGCAACACAGTTAGCATTTCATGATGAATCATTTGCCATTGAGCCACGTACGCTTTCCTCTTGGTATTGCCAATAATACCACTGGCACTTTTTGCAGATTTGTTTATTGTCTGCTCCAGACACATGTCTGCACCCACTGCAACAAAACGCCCTTGTGTTCTCTTGACTGAAAACCGTCCTGCCATGAAATTCTCATGGATATGAGGTGCCGTTTCAGGCAGTCGCCTCATGTCTTCGAGGTAAACCGACCCCCAACGAAGATAGTTCGTACGATCACAACCAGCAAACAGTGACAAGACTAGCTGTACACTATGCAAGTGTAATTCCCAATTGCCCTCTCTATCTGCTCGCACTAGATCCCTCAGACTGTTTACCATTTGGACAAATTGATCCCAAAATGCAAATGTCTGCGATTCAAGGCACCGCTGGGATCGAAATCTCTTAAAATCATCTACCATTTGAGACGAACTGTCCAAGAATGTCTGCAACAGCCGTTTGCTCTCATCCCGATGCTTTTCAGCCACAGCCGATTTCATCATGGACAGAAGCTGAAGCTCAGCCATATACATTTCAATTCCCTTACTCTAAAGAATTCAGTCCACTGCAACCGCTCTACACATTCTGCTAACATCATGAGCCCCTTTAAAGATCTCACATAATGTGACCCTTCAAAGACATTTCACTACATTTTGACCAAACACTTCAGCCTCCACTAAGGCTGTCTCAGCACCACTACCTTTCATGTACTTGCCAATTGCACCCATGACAGCTTTTATCATATGGAATGAACCCAGTAGTAAGATCAAGTTGCTGAATTCATCAGGCCTATGCATCATAATTTCCCTGGCAATATGATACACACCTTCATCACAAGTTACAGGCAAATGCGATTGTTTCAGCTGGCCCAGGACACTCTGAAAATTCTTCATAGCCGTGTATACTGTGTCATGCAAAGTGACGGGATACGGTAAAACAGGAAGAAAGCCGACTATTTTCAGAGGAATACATTCATCTGTAACAAAGTAGTTGAAAGCACTCCATGAAGGCATTGTTTGTTCATCACATGTCTCGACCACACCTTCATTCACATTGGACAGATCTAGTCTACTTATTACCCATGCTGTGTCTGTCTTCTGAACCAGACCAATCTCTGCCTCACCCATTTTGTACAGCCCCTCGCACACCTTATACCTTTGAGAAAGAGCTGGTCGCTTTGCAGGCCTGACGTACGCCTTCAGTGCCTGACAGCCTAATTCATCTTTAAGCTGCCGCTCTCTGCTATTAACATCGGTCTCAGATATATTAGGTTTCCTACCCCTTGCCTCTAGTTTGTCTTGCATCAACACTGACACCGTATCATGAGTGCCCCCTATCCCTGAAAGCGTTCCCTCTTCATGATCAAAGTTATCAAATGCACCAATGGTAAACATTACAGGGTTGAAAGTACTGGGCAATGGAACCAGGTGAGAATCATTTGTCGTCACCAAGGATGCCATATTTGTGTGATACCACAATATTTCATCGTAGCTTATTGCTAAACCAAAACGATTGAGGCTTGCTAGTAGGGTTTTACTGTGGCAAGTATTGTAGATTGCCTCTGAATTCAACATATGCAATGGAGTGCGTTTCCGGCCATTATGAAGGACAAAGTGAATGATTTGGTAGATGGCCAGAACCCTTCTCCCTAATTTGGAACTAGACGACTCATCAGAGGAGTCTTGACATGCTTGACATACACTTACAACATTAGAAATGTTACAATCAAATAAACCAGAAAAGAAATACAATACTGTGTCAGGAATTATAGTGCTTAGAAAAGACGCTTCTAGTTCATTAGCATCACAGAACTTATCATTTAGGTCAAAGTCTTGCATCGATAAGATCTTTCTAATAGCGGCACCACAGTTTTTCAAGTCCTCAGAGCTTGCATCGCCATCAGTATCACAGGGAACTTTGTTAACAGCACTTCACATGAAGAATATTGTGGAGGACTTAGATACAGGCGGAATATAGAATGCAACATCATGTTTGAGTGTCTTGATAAGATATGCCTTCACATCCCGATTCGTAAATGAACCACAGTTGATCTGTTGCTCAGCAGAAGCCTTGTTGCAACACTCAGTCATGTAAGACAGGCTAAAGCATCTACCCTGTTTCAACTCTGGTAGAATATGTTGAAGGACACATTGAAAGACATTCCACTCCTCTGAGCTAGTCACTGGGTCCATGTTACTGGTCTGTCTTTCAGCCTTTCGCAAATAATTACGTAGACACTGATTATGGCAGTACAGATCTGCGGCAAAAACATCAGCAGCATTGTTCAGGTCACATGTCCGAGTGAAAACGTCGTCCAGGAGTACCGAAGTAGCCCTCAGGAATGATTCAGCTCTGGCCACCTCTGATATTCTGAATTTATTGTATTCTCCATTGTGTTTTGCTGCAGAACATATCACACACTTTTTAGAATACTTATCAACGTTGTCTGGTTTGCAAGGTTGGTCACGAGAGAGGGACATAGATCTACGCATTTTTTTTAGGTTCATTTGGGCTTACTTGGTCTTTTTGACCAGTTTCATGTTCCTCTGATTGTCTTTTCAGGCCATCTAATGTCTTTTTATGAGTGTACTGTTTATAACACTTGAAACTGTCAGTTACATGATACACGAAGTTGCAGTTCTCAACTTGTCACAACCTTTCAAACACTATGTCCTTTCGTAGTGATGCTGCATCAACGACCTTCTGCCTTCCTTTCTCTGACGAAGTTGGCCCCGTACAGGATCATTCTCTTGGCATATGATGCAAAGTTCAGAATTGAAGGAGATTGTAGATTGTGGACCTGGCTTCACAACTGTTGATTGTTCTCTCTGTGGAGATGCCATTGGTAATCTGAAGAAAAAAAAAATTGATTAGAAATTCAATCCAGACTTCCACACATGCTGCGGTTGATGTAACCTCCACTAGGATATTGCATAAAGTACAGTTTGTATCTGTCTTGTTCATCAAAGGATCAAATTAATGTGATATCCACTGTATATGATGTAGAATAGTGTACATTACTACCTAGGCCTTACTGTGCATCTAGCTCTGCTGACCCTGCCGTACCATAGGGATCAATCTAAAATAAGAGTATAGGCATGGTCTCCTAGCTAATATAGGGCTTTAAATAATTAAAATGCACTGTATGCAGTCTTCACATTTCAGAAAGCGAACTGGTGATATTCAACAAAAAAGTGAAAAAAAAACGGGAAACCATTCCTCCAGCAAAGGCATGTACTATCAAGAGATTCACTGAATCTAGGTCAAATGATGTAACAAGAGATTTGATTTGTATTTGTGTTTATTTGGTTAATGATCTGGAAAAAGAAGTTGAATAAAGCAAGTTTGTAATTGATCTGTCATTTGCTGCATTTTCTGGCCAAAATATTGATTTTTCCAAATTTTGGTCAATTTTGAGTTGGCCAACAAAGGGTTAATTATTACCATATTTTCTCCACTGTTGATTTAAAAACTTACCCATGATCTGAGGTAGAAATATGAGAAAATTGAAGAATAAACTATAATTTTTTCCTATACTATGGTATCATTTTGTGTTTGGAGGCCCAGATTTTAAGCAGGTGACGTTTTACGTCATACTTTGACCTCTGGTGACCTCTGGTCCTGACCAATCGCAATGATCTACCCATCATTATAAAGCTGATACTTAGGGAATTCAAATGAGTGGTCATTCATTAAATTTCACTCAAAACTGATCGTTCCAGGTCAAATTGACTTTCCCCTACCCGAGATTTTGGTCATTATTCCGAAATCCGACGCCCATCATAAATCCTCAAATATATACCTTGCTGCCTGTCATCTGAGCGTCCACCTTGATTTTTCAGATGTCTGAGGTGACCCTCTAACCAGATCAAGAGAGAAACTGAGTGGCACTCTTATGCATGCAAAT
The DNA here is from genome assembly GCF_046742065.1 of Oratosquilla oratoria. Taxonomy (NCBI): domain Eukaryota; kingdom Metazoa; phylum Arthropoda; class Malacostraca; order Stomatopoda; family Squillidae; genus Oratosquilla; species Oratosquilla oratoria. The sequence goes on from NC_134786.1 coordinate 66,399,528, forward strand.
GACCCCTGGCTCCTGGAGTACTAGCACGTAGGTACACCACAACATGCAGCAAAGATACGGATCAGAGCAAAGGGGTGCGTGATGTCACCATGATTCTTCAATTCATATATATATATATATATATATATATATATATATATATATATATATATATATATATATATATATGTAACGTACTGAGAGAAATGAAATAGAAAACTGAACAAAATAAAGTGTTCTTAGGGAAGTTGAATCCAAGGTTGAATAGCTAATTACAGGGAGTTGAAAATAGAGGAGACAGTGGGTCGCTAAGCATAATTACGGTAATTTTCTACCACAGTCATGGTGGTTTGCGTGTTAATGCCAGTGGTGTGCTAAACAATGTGACGTAATTGCCCTAACACGCGTCCTCCATAGTGCTAATTATTCATGATAGTGTCTCTGTTTCACGATCACTGTGTAATAATGTTGCTGTCATAACCGTGCGATTGGTATATACCATATGGAATTCGATTCTGATTGTTTACGGAAGTTTGTTTGTTGGAGGGTATTGCAACTCGACCCCTTCCAACCAACAAATAACCCCCAACCTGCGAATACCCCCAAGCCGTGAATACCCCCCAATCCGCGAATACCCTCCAACCCAGAACTACCCCGCTACCCGTGAATACCCTGAAACCCGGGAATATACCCCCGAACCTGCGAATATTCCCCCCGAACCCGCAAATACCCCTAACCCGCGAATTACTCGATCCTGCAAATACCTCCCACCCCTCCATTAGTATACCTTTGAACAGGGTCACAATGGAACCTGACCCATCCTGTTTGTGTGTGTATATATATATATACATATATATGTGTATATATATATATATATATATATATATACTGTATATATATATAAACTATATATATATGTATATACATATATATGTATGAATGTATGTATACATGTTTGTATATATGCATGTATGTAATAATGTATGTATGTATGTATGTATGTACAGTATGTATGCATTAATGTACATGATATATTTATGCATGGAAAATTGTTATATACCATACATAAAAAAAATCGTTCTAAGTGTGAAAGCGCAATTGCTCCATCACGCCGTTGTATTCTGATGTCAATATAAGACACAAATCTTACCTCAAAAAATTCAATATCTAATATATCTTTTCTTTAATATGTCCTTGTTAACCCATATAAAGACAATTCTCAGAGCGACTATGCTTGAGGTAAAACATCGAAACGCGTGTCGTACGTAAACAACTGTTGTATCTGCAAATATGGCGATTATCCTTTCTTCGTGTTTATTTTTCAAACTAACGAATGTGCTCTGTGTTGTGATAGTCAGCAATGAGAGTTGAGGTTATTAAATGATTAGAAATATTAAAGAAAAATTGCGAGAGAGTTATTACTTAATTTCCTGATGTATTTTATTTTTCTCTATTTTTACTCCATGTCTGTCGACGCAGTGATGGGAATGTCATTGAACTCCGGTACTCCCTGTCGCGCGACGTAAAATAAAATGTCGTGACTTACAACATTCCCACTCAGTAGAGAATTTCCAAAGGTAGATTATTAAATGGTATATCTTACTCTTCTTCTGTATGATATAATGATAATAACAATCAAGGATCTTATATGGGATAAGAAAGAAAAAACACAAGAACTGTAGAAACAACAGCGGAAGAAATTAAAGCTGAAGTAATTATATAAAATATGCCTTCCTAAAGAGTTGCGTAATGTAACAGTGTTTTGAAATTGTAAGAAATATTAGTGCAACTCCTACAAATAATATGCCATATTTTGTTAAATATCATGAGCACGGAACATACATGCGCAACGGTGCTTTGTTCTTTGTTAGCGAGAAGAAAATGTCTGACGAGAAGCTCCTCCTACCTCATTTTTATTATAATTTATTGACTTAATCGTGGAATATTTCAGAAGATATTTATGATTTTTTATTTAAAAGATTTGAACTATTTTGTTCAATGTTTTAAAAGCATCATATTCACTACGGATTAATATGTAACCCCTCAAGAAAACACAATCGCCATCCACTATCCTCAGTTGTTTACATGTCGACGACAAGCCAAATTGTTGAGTTGGGCTAAGAGAGGGAAAATATTGGAGGGAAGTTCCTTGATGAGTAATTAAAATTAAATACGGCCTTGACTCTCTGTCATATCATCTGAGGTAATGATTATAAAAGTTCTTTTGAAGGAAGATTAACCAATATTTGTGGATATCTTAACAATATCTTAGTATTTATGGTTATTTATTTACACAAATGTTTTGCGTATTTTGTATAATTCTTGTACTTGCTGTTGTTATGACCGTCTTATGATTATTATGAATATGTGTAATCATGTGCAAAATTAATCATCTGCTTTGTAATTCTTAATATGATATTAATTCTTAATATTTGATATTAATCAGATCCATCTTTGCTAATTACACAATAAGTCAATATATAATATTTGTGTAATAATCCATTAAAACTGTAGAGTAGGGATAAGTAGCACAAGAAATAAGAATGAACATACTGAGATTACACTGAAAACTATGTTACAATTAAGAAAGTATATATTATATTAAAGTGACAATTTTCACTCTTGACTGGTGACTAGTAGTACATTCATTGGCTTATGGTATGTATTCCAAATCATTGAAATGACCATGTTTTGGTGGAAGATAGGCCAGTTACTATTTTTGCTGATTATGTTGGGTTCAGGGTAAGTTAGGTTACATTATATCCAATTTTGTGTGGGACCTACTAAGGATGCTTTTTTGTGTTATCCTCGGCATTTGTAATTGTTATTTTGAACTATGTGTTCTTTGCATTATCTGCACTTCATGTATATTGATTCAATGCCAAATGAACTAATTATTAAACTTATTATTGTAAACAATGTCCATTAGCTTTCATATTAATAAAAACAGCATCCAGTGAAAGGAAGTAGCATCCAGAAAAAAAAAAAAAAGACTACTGTGTATAAAAAACAAAGCAAATTGTAAGAGATTTTTGGGTTTGCATAATTTTGCCCACTAGTGTATTTTTACCTGTAAATATTTACAATATACACTGATTATGTCGCAGTACATTTATGTTTGTTTACAATTTGGTTCCTAATAATAAATCATAATTTCTTTTTAGGGTGCTGTAAATCCAACAACCAAATTTTATGTGAACATATAATCAAATATTTAAATTTTTACAATTACAACAAGTCAATTAAGCATCAACTAAATGACGCTTCTTCTGTATAATACAAAAAGTAGAAAAATTGAACAACTTAATTCTAAATTATTTGTTAAAATATAAATATTTACCATATGTCATTAACTGTAAGCTTTTTTAACCACTTCAGTACGGGACTTAAATCTCGCGGGCAGCAGCCAATGCCAGCCGTATGACGTAACGTAATAATATTCGCATCATAAAATATAGTCACCGCTTATATAGATCGTTCTCTCTTTCACCCGCGAATTTTGAAAACCACAGAGAATGGGATTCAGGGCGCATTTGGGAGAATGTAAAAACACAGGGGCGACTACAATAAATATAATCAAGACGCCGATATGGCAGTGTCGCGAATCCACTTGCTCCTCATGACGCCTACGTGTGCGGCACCGTATGGAAGGGGTTAATTACTGGAAGCCGTTTTTCATTACTTGGATGCTGCTAGATCTGTCGCACTTCCCTTTTTATGTTCTAAGTTGGTGTGGTAGCTTGCTGTAAGTAAAGTCATGAACTTTTAGCTTATCTCAAGAAAGGTGGTATTGAATCAGAACGTCTCTCCTTTTATGATTTTTAGGTAAATTTTTAGAAATGCACACCTATGCGATATAGTAATGGAAAAGTAATATGTGATTTTCTTGGCAGAAATCAATAACAAAAAGTTGCTAAAACTGATTTATTAACAAAAGAAGTTGTAGCGGTTGAACAATATGCCATGTTTGTTTTGATAGATGCTGAGGTCAAAGAAATGAAAGGATGATAAATTAATCTATTCTAACCTAATGTAACTAACCTATGTAACCTAACCTATATTTAGTAATTCAGTACCTCAAATTCTAAAGATCGTATGGGTCGTCATCATCATCGTCATGGATGCTGACAGCCTGATTATTATTGTACCTCAGACAATTAACAGATGACGGAAGAACCCTGTGTTCTCTCAAAAAGTCCAAGGAAACCCTATTGTCTTTGTAACAGTGCTTATTAATGTCACCTGGTACACAATGTGAAAGCCATCATCTAATTGACAGTGACTGGACTGGACAGATAACAACATGGCATCTGGACTGTATCCTAGTGGCTTTGCTTGTTAGTAGATTTGCTTGTAGCAAGGTTTTTTGTGATTTATTTATGGTGTGTGTAGGGGATGAAATGGGTGGGAGTGATTTCTGTGTCTTTGTCTTTTGGCTACATCATGTGTAAGAGGGAAAGGAGCCTTTGGTATATGTATGTATGTATTTCTGCCAAGAAAATCACATTATGTTCATGTTTTATAATTTACACAATTAATATTTAATTTTCTAATGCTATATTGTGTATGTGTGCACAACTAAAATTATATAGATTTTTATTTATGTTTTTGCTGTAATTGGCACTTTACGAATTTTAGTAGTGTTATTGTATGGGGTGTAGGAGATTGGACTTAGATTTTTAGATACCAACGTTATGTATGGTGGTTTGGGGCTGCCATCTTAACTTAGACTGATAGGCACAACTTGCCCACCAGACTCAGACTGACTTAGAGAACTCTAAACTCAGATTTAGACTTAGACTGGCTTCTCTTTGCTTTTTAGGTTAAAACAAAACTTCTGAAAGAGGTAAAAGCTCCTTGAGGGTGGACCTAGTCATGCTCAGCATCTATGATTGGCTAAGTTCATTTCTGTATACAATATGCTGACCAATAACATAAAGACTCAGACACGCCCCTTTGGGGACATCTGGCCCTCACTGAGTAGACTTGTTCCTTTGAGGGTCAGCAAGGTTACTTCATACATTAGTTTCCAGATAAGAAAAGCCTAACCCCAACAAAATTTAATGATGTTATGATTTCACCCCTCTTGAGTAGAGGTCCATGAGTGCAATGCGAGTGCGATGCTAGTATCTAGTATCATTCTTCTAATATCATCACCAAAGTGATGACAATATTGTGTATACTTATGGCTAAAATTTATCCATGAAATCTTATTCTAACTCACCCAAACATTTCTAGAAAAGGAAGGTGATGTCTAGTCACAATTGGGAAGTGGTATTACCTAAGATGTGACATGTTGCATAATTATAGTAGGGTGAAAATAGTGATATATTCTAACATTGTTATACAGTAAAAATAGCACTGTCAATATCTTGTAATGGATTTCTTGTCTTGACCGTTTTGCTTTGAAGTCTGTCTCACAGGAAAATAAAATGTATTTCTCCAGAAGTGCACACCAAAGTGATATATCAATGAAAAAGTAGATATTAATTTTGTAAATTAAAATACATCAACATAATATCTGTTTTTCGTGGTGGAAATGAATAGAATAAAAAACACTTGCTAAAAGCGATATTCTAACTACAACACGGACATTGACGAGCTTCAAGATGTCTTGTTTGTTTTTGTTTCTTGTGGAAGATGAACTAACGGAAGTCTAATAAATTGGTCTAGTCTAGTTTGATGACCTCTAGGGATGCTAGGAGGATAGGTTAGGTTAGACTAGACTTCCGTTACTTCGTTTTCAGCAACAAACAAAAACAAACATATCTTGAAATTCACTCACCTCTAAGTTGTAACTAGTGTATAGCAACTTTTTATTATTAATTTCTGCCACTGAAAATGTGTGTCAAGTCAAGATATAGAAACAGTCACACATCCATACAATACATACAGTCCAACACTTTATTACAGTGACCTGTGTAAGGCCTCAAGGACCATTGCCAGCTGCTGTGGGGCTGCAAGTTTTACACTCAGTGAAACTCTAGGCAACAATTATTATTATTATTCTAAAACTCATTGAAAGGGTCACCTTAATCCTCTAAGCTTTTCAGGATATAAGAGAAGAATTTTCACATACAGTACACTGAAGTCCATGGGTTAATTTGTCCCTTTCAGTTTCAGCCATGGGTGATGGTAGCGCTGGTTGTCGAGGATTTGACACCCCAACACTGGGCACTGACTTGTGGCCCATGAACTTTGACATGGACCTCACTTTAGAATCCCCAAGTGCTCGGAAAGGGGCCACGAGTGGCCTGGGCACAGGACCCCTAGGTACAGCTGCTCTTGGCCCTCCTGGAGGTACTTCTGGTAGTGCCGTCAGTAACACTTACGGAGACATGCAACAGATTTCCAGCAGTATCTCATCTATTCTTCAGCGAATTGATGACTTGCACCCAGGAGACATTTCTCAGATGACAGACCTGACCAACTCGTTACCCAAAAGTGACAGTGATGCAGCACAGAACATCCTGGCTAAATTGACGTGTCACGATCTTGGGGCAGAACTTGCTTCAGGGCCAGACACTGGGCACAAAGGATTAGATTCTACTCTCTTTGGGCCTGCGACCAGTGCCGATGTACCTCAAGTGTCAGGAGCATCGGGGGAGTCTGTCATGGAAACTCATAAATCCCCCATGGAACCCACTGATGTATATGGCAGAGTGTCATGCTATGAGGGTAAACTTGTGTTGCAGCTTCGTCATGTAAACCTGCATACGAACTACTCTCTCAATGTCACTGAGTGTTGGCTGTGTGGAGAGAAAGTGGGTAAAGCATCTCAAATCTTTTGCCATAAGCATTTTCTTAATGGCTCCTTCCAGGTTAATGATGGTTACGTCCAAATGGAGATTGACAACTACATAATGCCTGACCAAGTCTTAGATCCTCCTGAGAGTTCTGATCTAGGAGGGAATGGAGGTATAGCACCTAATGTAATGACCCATTCAGCCCCAAGCCTCCCACAGGACCTTGCCAACTCAAGGGACTTGGCACTTACTGGCAACCTAGGTAGTGGTACTGATGCCCTTGGCATGGGAGCTGCTACAGCTAACATCCAATATCCACAAACATCTGCCACCGCTGTGGGATCAGCAGCCAACCTAGGAGTACCCATGTCATCACATCAACAGCACTGTCTCACCACCACCTTCAATCCCATACAAATACCAGGAATGCCACTCTCCACCAGTGACTTGTCCCTGACATCCTCAAGTGTCTCATCGTGCACAACCAGTGGTAATGCCTGTCCAACAGGCATGTTGGTTGGTTCTACAGCCAATTGTCTTCCAGCACCCTCTGTATCACAATCTCTGTCCACACACAGAGCTAAGGACCTCACTAACAAAAATTCTTGTGCTTTACCATCATATTCCATGGTGAATCCCCGCAGCTCTATGTGCAGCAATGGATCAACCTCCATGCAGCCAACATATGAATGCAGCAGCTCAACCCCCACCCACCAGAGACACCTGATGCAGCACTTAGCTTTCAGTAACACTGACCAGGTGTCCACAACTCAAGATAGTATCAGTGAAGCAAAAGTCTCGAGTATCACGTCCCTCGACTCCATCCCTCGCACATCTCTCTCAGACTCGGTCCAGAAACTGCCAGATCCTCCACGAAGAGCAGAGACGGGAGCCAGGAAGCGAAAGAGCAGAGCTCAGAAGAAGCCAAGTGTTATTCAGATGAAAGAAGAGGTTGTTACGATGGTGAAGGAAGAAGTTCTTTCTATGGAGGATGTGAAAGCTTTCCAGTCAAGTTCTGACCAGCGACACTTCAATCGGCCTGATGCTGCCTTTGACGACTGGATTAGGCAAAACCTCCCAGAAGAGGAACTTGATGTACCTGATGGACAGTTCAAACTACCCAAGAGAGACATGGAAAAACTCACAAAAGTTCAGGAAAACCACGGTAATTCAGAATCTTTGGTGCCTTTTCCAAAGAAGATACCAGAAAACCAAAGACCCAAGGAACCAGATCAAACATCACGTTTGGCAGCTGTTATGCTCTCCAAAGGTATTGATGCAATCTGCCGGTTTTGTCAAAAAGAATTTGGCAAAAACATAAGAAAATACAAAACGCACATGAAAGATAAACATGGGACGGCAGAGGAAGACATGTTCCCATGTACGTTTTGTTCAAAGAAATTTTCCAAAGGAAAGCACTACTTGCAACATCTGCATACCCATGTAACCACTAGGAGGTTTACATGTAGATTGTGTGGGACAAGCTACAGCCGGGAAGACAAACTGAGACGACACATGACGAACCACTCACAGGAGAAGCCCTTTAGCTGTTCTGGATGTCCAAAGACTTTCAAGAGGAAGGACTATCTAGAGGCGCACCAGCGGGTACACTCTGGGAAAAAGTGTAAGTGTGATATATGTGGATACATGTGTTCCTCACAGTTCAACCTTGAGTACCATATCAAATTGCATAATAATGATAAATCTTTTAAGTGCGATTTGTGTGAAAAGGCCTTTATTAGACGTGACCAACTTGAAAAACACATTGAAAACATTCACCAGAATAAGAAATTAAAGTGTGATGTTTGCGGCAAGTTGTTTACACGTAAAGATGTGTTGAAAAGACATGCTGAAGTGCACAGCAATCAAACATACAAATGTGATATGTGTGATAAAAAGTTCTCTCGCAAAGATAAACTTACATCCCATCTCAAAGTTCACAAGGACAAAGCAGCACATAAGTGTTCTATTTGTCCAGCAAGGTTTGTGCGCAAAGATGTTTTAACTAAACATGAAAAATTGCATACAACCAAAGAACAGTGTCATGTATGCAGCAAGTTCCTACCCACAAAGGAGAGATTGGAAGGACACCTCAAATGGCATGAGAAACAGCTTCTTGTAGCCAAAGACAAGATAGAGGATAGGAAATTTGTATGTGAGGATTGCAGCAAATCATTCACAACCAAGGATTGTTTGCGTCGCCATATGAGAAAAGTTCACGGAAAGATTCTCGACCTTCCAAAACGAGGAGACAGTTCGGAACACGACAAACGCTTCTTCTGTGACATTTGTTCTAAAGGTTTCACTCGGAGCTGCAACTTGAGAACGCACTTGGTCAAGGCACACAGCAAGGACTTGGAAGAGGAAGATTTTGATTTGCCATCAGTCTTGCAGTCCACCAAGCTTAATCTTCCTCTCGGTAACCTGACAGGCACAGTTGTGTCTAGCGCAGCTTCCCATAACATCCCTTCATATGGTGCAAGTGGCTGGGGAGGGGCAGGGATGGGGGGAGGAGGTGTAGGCAGCATGGTGCCTTCGTCCTCTGCCTTAGCCTTCTCTGCCAGTCACCATCAGCTTCCGCCACCACTTTCCCTCGGTCCCCCCTCACAGTTCACCCCTTCTTCATCCCCAGACTCCCCCATCAACCTCACAACGGACACCATAACTGCAGCAGCCTATCTCCTGGCGTACCCATCTTATCAGGGTCCGTACCAGTAGTTTAGAGGCATTTTTGACTAATGAAATGATCGTGTGATCTTGAAGTATTTGATTTGATTTATGCTTTGACAAGAAATTATGTACCCATGTGTATCTTGGTCTTTAACGTGCAGTTGTCATCTAGCAGGTACTTAAGCTATTGGATTTAGGTTTCTGAAGTTTAAGCATTTCAAACTTATATGCAAGAAAGTGTTTTGAAAGAAACATTCTGCAGCTTACAAGAAGAGCAATTGTTCTATTGTTTCACATTCCAGTTTTTTGCAGTATGATTAAAGATTGCAGCAATTTGGTTAAGGTATTTATGGCTCATATAATTATACCTTGCCATGCCAAAGTTTGTTATTGATTTTATTGTAAAATTGAAGTCTGTGTACATAGTAATTTTTTGTAACAGATCATTTCTATATGTGTGACTAATTAACCTATTTTCAGCACATGATATATTGTTGAGATTTTATTATATTTTATTATGTTTTAATTTTCCATGATAGTAGACCTGCAGACACATTCAAAAGTTGCTCAATGAACTGTAGGTATATCTTTTGTGCTTTACAAAGACGTGGCATAGAGGTGTTCACGGGTTATCAGATTCTCCTCAAAACTGACCCTGAAGATATTCTTTGACTTAGTGAAAATTCCCTAGCAGCAGCCAGAATAAGACTTGAATAACATTAAAAGGGTTAGCTGAAATAGGGCTTAACTTTGGCTGTGAAAGGATTCCCTCAATTGATTAGAATAGCCTTGTAGCAGCCAAAAATTAGATACATTAAAACAAAATGTCATGAAATGACACAGGACTCGGGTAGCACTCTCACTTCACACATAAATGACCTGAATTCACACCCCTAAGGTGGACACAAAGATAGGTGCTGGTAGTAAGGCTTGCAGCATGCTGTATTTAAACAATGCACACACAACATACAAAGCCAATCTATCATCTTCCTACCACAGGCACTGCATATACACGAAAACCTTCCATGTATCCACCCAGACATGCCCCAGAATGTTGGGGTGAAGACAGATCATGTCTGTTTGATTGAAGAGGACACTTTAGGCCTAAAGTTCCCCAAGGTGAGGACTGCCCAAAGGATGATGTGACAGGTTGCCATTAACTATTTTATTGAGGGGGCCACATCAAGAGAGGTATTGACTGCTCAAGTTTTATGCCATCAGTACTTAAAAGACTTGACATACCATACAACCCAGTCACAGAGCATTCTCATAAAGATTGCTGACTAGTCTCTACTATTTAACTATCCCACTTCACTACCACCTACCTTCATTTTCCTATACCATCCCCACAATTCCTCAAATCCTCTTTCAAGTCCTGTAATGAGCACTAGTGATAACAGGCAGAGGAAGGTAATCCTTGGTAGCTACCAGTCACAAACGACCCACAGGCACTGTGGGACAAAACATCACTCCATACTGAGATTGAGGCAGCAACAGAGTAGCAGCTACCCACATGAAGGAGCAGCTCTTCATGTGGGAAGAGACCAGAAAAGGAGCCCTAAAAATAACCTTTCTCGTTTCTCCCTGATCGGGAAACTACCCTCAGTAGGGTCACCCCTTTTGCAGTCAAGACAATCAAGAATTTCTTGTACATCTTGCTGATAACCACAGGATAGTTCCAAGACTAACAGGCTTACTTCTTATCTTTGTATTCTGACACTATGAATGACACAAAATCGCTCTATCTTGATTTAGCACCATACTGGCTACTTCCTTCCACTTCCCCAAGAGCTTGATTCATTTCTTCCTCTTACCCCAAACCTGCAACTCCCTCCCCGTACAAAATCTTCATCTTCAGCCCACAAAAATGAACAAAAAAAATTATTATCCCAGTCAGTGTCTTTCTTGCTAACTTTCAGTTTCATCTTTACCTACACAAACTGGTAGGCACAGATGTAACATGTAGAACTCATCCTGATGGTACTGAACTGATTACAGTTGAGACAAAAAAAGAATCATGCTTGACCTAGAGAATATTACTGGATGGCAGTGGTATGCCAACCTCAGTATCCAAACACATGTGGTAAACCCTCGATATATCGAACTAATTGGTGTTAAGGTTTGGTCATTATGGCCAAAAGTATGTACTATAAGGATATACATATTTAAACTTTCCTGCCATCCATACTGAACCTAGCATCACAGATACCAACTATATTTGTTATATCAGATAAATGGTAGGTATCACTAGGGTCGATGTAGCCAATATTCAGTGTAATGAGGTTTGGTATAACAAGGGTTTAATCAAACATTTTACATCCCTCCACAACCTAACAATTTCTACCATATACCAAGGGTTTTTTCCCCCTTACAAGAGAGGTAGCCAAAGTCAAAGGCATGAAACCACTCCCACCCATTTCATCCCCACATACTCCATTCCCATTCACCACCCTTCCCTCCCTCTTTTCTTGGCTCCTCCTGGATGACTGGTCATACCTGCATCTCACCCACTGCCCTGGGTCAGAAGGAATTCAGCAAGACAGCACATCCACAGCTCTTGCTATTACACTTTTATACTTAGTGCTGCATGGTCTTCAGTACCTGGCATTAGGATAAGATTTCATTTAACCATCTTATTGAATGAGCATTATAAAGATAAAAACAATGGCAATAACCATGATATAAAGATGAAAACTACTTGCTATGTCAATCAAAATAATGTTAACTCATTTTGTAGGGGTATGACGCATGAATAAAGTAGTGTATCATAAGATAAAAGGATAAGTACCACTTGATGTGAAAAGAATTGAGAGATGTAAATGACAGGGTGCGCGGGTGGTGCAATACTGGAAGCTTAGTGACCTGAAATTAATACTGTACATACGTACCTTTTCTTCACCCAGTCCCCACCACATGCTTACACAAAAGGAAGATATGTATTGGCAAGCTTCAATCTTATTTAACTTTCAAGGCATATGACATTATTTAATAATTGATAGTTAAACCATTAAGACATAATACACAACAGGATACTTTTGACATACCAGTAAACATGGGGTTGTGTGGGTGAATTTTGGCAACCAAGTTAGATTGATTATAATCTCTAATTAGAGATTAATATTTAGGTGTCCACAGTAGTCCCAAAATATACTAGGGTCTGTTGTGGTTTCTCTTGTTATGGTCTACAGTCTAATCCATATGACAGTTACCTTGACGTTTTGCAATCATGGGGATACGTGGTTATAAAGAAATATCCATGATCTCGGTAAAATAATATATACAATTATTCTAGATTTACTTAAAACTAATTTTTAATTTTGTGTGGGTTAAATTAGACAAATGAACTTGTAAAAGATACTTTTGGTTGTCACATATTTTGAATGTATTTGTAAGTTGTGTAATGTGATAGAATACTTAAAAATTGTACCATCAGAACATTGGTTCTTGAATTGTCATCCATTTACACAACCACAAACTGATATACTTACACTCTTGAAACTTTTCGTGGACACATTTATGCTTAGCTTAATTAAACAAAACTGATTTATGATTTAGTTTTGTAAAAAGTGCAAAAATGTTGATATACAGTATATATATGTATATATATATATATATGCATATATATGTATATATATACATATATATATATAATATATATATAAAGTGAATGTTATGAAATAAGCATATGGCTGTGGCATTTGTGATTATTAGCCAGTGTAGTCTGCTGTATATAGTCTTTATATTTTTGTCTAGTAATTGATAAATAGGTGTTACAATAATGAGAAATGTAGGAGTGAGGCACAGAACAGGGATGGAAAGGGAGCACTCAGAAACTAGCTCAGTACTGAAGCAGTTCGGTCATATAGGGTGAATGAATGAGGAAAGCCTAGCTGAGTACTGAAAGTTGTGTGTGTAGTGAACTTAGAGGAAGATTGAGAATGAGATGGATAGATGACGAGAAGGGGGCTTTAGATGCACATGGAATGTCAGTTGAGCAAGGATAGAGGTAAGAAATTGAGAGATTGTTAAGGATTGAAGTGGTGATGCTGCCTAAAGAGATGTCCTTATCTATTTTGTGAATTAAGAATGATTAAAGAAAAATATGAAAAATGGAGGGAACTTTAGAAGACCAAGAATGAGGTGAATGGATGGGGGCCTTGGATGCATGAGGAATGTCTGTAGAGCAGGGTAGAGAGAATGCAAGATTATGAATGGCTGAAAGGATGATGGCCTGAAGGACTTTTCTTCTTGTCTTCTCTATAAAATTACGAGGGGAGAGGGAATATTCACCCTGTAATGAAACAGTTGGGATAAACCAGCTCCTGCTGTTGAGTCCTGTAGGTCAGGATGCATTACCTTTGACCAGAGCATTGACTCTTCATCTACAAGGTGCTGAGACAGGAGCTGATTCAAATGGGCACTAACATGTATGTAGTGGGTGCATGTCTTGACATGGCTTTTAGTATGTATATATATATTCAATTTTTAAAGCAAGCACAAGATATGAGGTTGCAAGGAATAGACATGAATAAGTTTAATATATTTATTGAGTTAGGCAACTTAAAAAACATATGGAACATTAGTTTCCTGCTGTACAACATATTCAGCGAAGATATTTGCCAACCAAAGAATAGGAATAGAGAAGGTATCAATGTACATATTCAGGTACTGCACCTCCACTTGAAGGAGGGGACTTGTAAGTTGCTCTAAGAGTTGCTAGGGCAACCAGTTCCCCTAAAGTGGTGCTGTACTTTTAAGAGTTTAAAGGTACAGCTTGACATTTTCCAGGCAGCATCACAAAAACTTTTGACCAAGTAACATGGACAGAGTTGGTGCCCACAATCTATTTCCTGAGGAGCCACAAGTCTCTTGCAAGAAAGAATTAGGGCAACAGATTGATTAATGGAATAAATATATATCCCATGCAGAAATGACAAGTTCTAGTGGTGTAAAATAAGAAATGTGTACAGTATAAGAAACCTAAAACATCCCTACAGGCATAGTTATCCCAAACAGTAATGCCACTATGCATCTTGGTTATATTCTGGTACACAGATGAAAGATGCACTTTAGTGGATACAAAAATTGTGTTCCTCAGTAATAAATATCCCTATTCTCACTCGTTACAATTCAGTTACTGACAATACATTTTGTCAACTTTATGCCAATTCTTAGTTAATAAAATTATATATTTTTAAAAAAAATGTATCAATAACCTTGGTCCAAGTAATAAAACAATGGTAAGAACAAAATGAGGGGACAGAGATGGGGGTTGCCACTTAATGGATTATGTAGTATCCAGGAAATGAGTAGGAAGAGTTCTGGATCTCCATCTTAGAGAAGAGAGTGGAGGGAATATCGGATAATTTTTTGGTAGAAGGTAAAAGGAAAAGGGCAAAATGTAGAGAGGTGCTAAGAGTAATTGTTTTAATGAGAAGTAAAAGGACCAGAAGCTGAAAGTGTGGGAGATGGTGAAGAACTGAGAAGAGGAATGGGCGTTTCAAGGAAGGAGTGACAAGGTATGTGGAACAAGGGGGATGGGTAGCGAGTGGTGGGATGATAAAGTGAAGACAGTAGTAGAAGAGAAGTAGCAAGCATTCAGGGACTGGTTGCAGAGTAGGACGAGAGAAACCTATGAGAGGTATAAAGAAGGAAGAAAAGCATAACAAAATATAAAGAAAGCTAAAAGGAGAGATGTAAAATAGAGGGAGAAGCATGACAATAAAAACATGTTTTGGAAGGAATTTAAGAGAGGAATGGGAGGAGAGTCAAGTAGAGAAGAAAAAGTAAAAGGCACAGATAGACAGATGTGGCGGTAAGGGGAAAGATTAGTAACAGGTGTGGAAGGCAGATGTGTAGGGGATGACCGAGGATGAGATGGATGCATGGGGTAAAGGGGCACTGGGAAAGCGGGGAATGTCTATCAAGGAATGAAGAGAAGGTAGGGGTGCATGGAGAATGGCTGTGTATGGATGATGCTGTGATGCATGGAAGGGAGTGGGTGGGGGATTGGTGGTGTGAGGGAGTGTGTGAATGATATTTTGATGCAGCCCAAAGGGATTTCTCCGTCTACTCTTTTTCTGGATGAAGGGACGGATGGGGGAGGGGTCACTGATTAAGTGAAATGGCCTTGCTGTGGATGTGTTGTGTCTTGATGCATTGCTTCTGACCCAGGGCAGTGGGCAGGATACAGGAATGACGCATCATCCATGAGGAGGTAAGAAAGGGTGGAGGAGTGTGTACTTGCTTTTTGACTTAGCTACCTCCTTTGGAAGGGGAAAAAAGCCCTTGGTATATAGATAGACTGGCTAGTGAGATTATCTAATATATGCCTAAGGGAGATGAATGTCCCAGGGGAATAGAGTGCATCCCTGTCCCTGACCACACTTGCTTAGGGCAGAGGCGAAACAGCAAGACACAGCACCTTCACAGCAGAGCCTGGCAACCAAAACTGGTTTACCCCCAACCACTTCACTATCACATGGCACATCCCCTCATCCACTCGAGAAATATACAGAGTAAACAAGTAGAAATCCCTATCAAGTGT
Source organism: Oratosquilla oratoria (assembly GCF_046742065.1). Taxonomy (NCBI): domain Eukaryota; kingdom Metazoa; phylum Arthropoda; class Malacostraca; order Stomatopoda; family Squillidae; genus Oratosquilla; species Oratosquilla oratoria. Next base: position 66,415,470 of record NC_134786.1, read on the forward strand.
GCCATTTTCTCGCCCATTTAGTTACTTCATTTATAACAATCTTTTGACCTCTCACTTCCTTTCTCAGCAGACATTCCTCTCACTATTCATGATTTCCAGGTCTTATGAGAACCCTGAAGAATGCTCATAGTAATATCTGAGAGCTGTGGAGATTGTGGTAATTCACTTAAAGTACTAATGTGAGAGCCTGCCCATTTACTTCTGCCCAAGGTTCTGTTTTTATCCCCATTACACTGGTCTGAATAAGGCAAAGGTTCTTCTGTATGACAATCTACCCCAATGCTTTGAACTTCATTCTCATGTGCTACTGGCAAGTTTTCATTTTGTTCTGTGCATGACCTGTCTTGGGAGACTTCTTTTTGTAGTCTTTTTGTTTTAATATTATACAGATCTCTACATGGGACTGAGGATGGTTTGTTGTTGTAAGAATTGGTCAAAGATAATATGTTTAATGTAACATCACTTAGTTCAGGGGACTCTGGGCGTTCAATTACATTCTTCTTTTCAGATCCATTAATTTCATCAGGTATCTGGTTTTGAGCCAGTCTTGTAGGATCTACAGATCTCACATATTGAGAGGACATGACAGGTTCTTCTGGAGTTACATTTTCTATTACCCTGCTGCCTGATTGAGAAAGAATTGGCTCCTCTGGGGTTCTGTTGCTTTCGTGATCTACATGACACTGTGTCACACTTCTGTGATAACCCAATACAGGTTCTTCAGGTGTGTTCTTGGACATCTGTGCAATATGGGATTTTACCACACTCTGAGCCACTGCTGATACTAATGCAGGTTCCTCTGGTGTTTTACTAGCTTCAATTGTATTCTTTTCCTTACCTACATCACTCTGATATTTCAATACAGGCCCTTCAGGAGTGTTTTCATGGTCACGTCCAATGCGGAGCCTCCCCATATCCCTCGCAGCTGTCAGAATTGGTTCTTCTGGAGTCTGAGAAGAGAATGGATTTGAGTTTTCTTTACCTGTATACATATTGGCAGTAACCTCAGATGTAGAATCTGTAGAATCTTGAACCTGGGTGTCAGATTCTGTATATGTGATTGTTCTGGCCTGAAGATATGGCCTAGACTTAGGCCCTCTCTGACAAACAACTTCTGGAGTGATGCAAAGGCTGGATTCTGAGTCTTTTATTTCATATAAACTTGACTGTCCTGTCGATGAACTATCGTCAGCGAGACTGGGAGTGGCAAATTCCTGCATTTTGTTCATATTCTCTGCTAACTGGTGCCTCTTTGCAGTAATCTCAAATGGTGTGCCTCCAGGATTTATCTATATGGTATGAGCAGTTTAATAAAAAGGATTAGCAATGTGCCATGAAAGTCAAGTAATTATGGAATCAACTATACAACGCAGCCATAGTCAAATTGTCGAAACTGAGACTAAAGAATTACTCAACCTTGCCCACAAACTGACTCCTTCAATATCTTACCTGGGACTTGTATACAGGAAGCCCTTTCCCCATCAGAATGTCACGTGTGATGTCACTAAGCACAGGTGAGGCTTTTTTCCAAAGTGGAGTGGGTGGTTTGCTGTACAGAAATACATACATTAGTCTATATTCTTTTCTAAGGTCTTCCTCAAGCACCTACCCCACCTTACATTTACTTTCCTCTTGATCTCCCACACCACATGCATTACTTCCTCTTTTGCATCTCTTGTATGTTTCCTCAGGTCTACTTTGTACCATTCCCTGCCTTTCCGTCTGTATCCTCACATCTTCTTCATCCCATAAACCATGTTTGCACACTTTAGCACATACCTCTCTTCAGTTTCCACTGCAGCATCTGTACTAGTATCTTGTTCCTCTGATTGTTTCTTCACTTCCTCTGATTGTTTCTCCACTTGCATGGGTTTGTAGCCATACCTACATTTATCAGTAAAATTATTAGCTTCAGTGTTATCTATGCAATCTGTTTAAAATATGACTGATTAGGGCAAGAAATTGGAAATATGATCAATATATTCAGTCAACAAATGCACAAGGCACAATCACATTACAGCACTGATATGCATGCAGTGATGCTACCATTATGATTATGAAAATTGACTAATCCAATCAGTTTTAAAATTAATCCACAGCTCACAAAAGTAGATAATGAAATAATATATACAAATACACATACCAAAGGCTCTTTCCCCCTTACAAGGGAGGTAGCCAAAAAACAAAGGCATAAAAACCACTCCCACCCATTCCATCCCCAACATACTCCACTCCCCTCCACCCTCTTATCTTGGCACCTCCTGGATGACGGGTCATCCCTGCATCTTGCCCACTGCCCTGGGTCAGAAGCAGTGTCGCAAGACACAGCACATCCACAGCAAGGCCGCTTCATTAGCAATGAAATAATAAATATGGTTAATTTATAGTAAGAATTGCATGAATGTAGTCACTTTTGTGCCATGACATCCTATTGAGTAAAACTGAAGATAGCCTAGGTATGATAAAGTGCATTTGTACTCAAGAAAAATATAAAAAAAAAATTCTTATGTGTTCTGTATATTTCTCTGGTGGAAGGGTGGTAATCCAGCTTTGGCTGTTATGCCCTGTTGTGGACGTGCAGTGTCTTGCTGCATTGCCCTAACCCAAATAGTGTGGCAGGAGATGGGATAATCCATCATCCATGAGGAGCTAAAGGTGGCAGCACACTAGGCTAGCATGCTATTTCCTTTTGCTACTTCAGGTGGGGTCGCCGATTTAATGAAGCGGCCTTGCTGTGGATGTGCTGTGTCCTGCGACACTGCTTCTGACCCAGGGCAGTGGACAGGGTGCAGGGATGACCCGTTACCTAGGAGGTGCTAAGATGGGAGGGAGGGTGGAGGGGTGTGGAGTGTTTTCGGGGATGGAATGGGGGGGAATGATTTTATGCCTTGTCCTTTTTGGTTACCTCCCTGGTAAGGGGGAAAAAGCCTTGGTATACAGTATGTATGTACTTCATTTGATCAGAGATGACTTCAGTTACAATATTCTAGACTTCTGTCAGAGCATTTCAGCAAGGTGTCCAATATTTGTATAGGTTTAACTTCTCTTAATTCATCAATCAGCTTCTCGCTATACGATGCAAGAGTAATTTGACATTTGGAAATTTGAAAAATGAAAGATCACAACCAAAGTCATTTCTACTCAACTGATGTAGTAAAATCAAGTAGCATGCTAATGAGAAATGCCAAGTGTGTTGCCATCTTATGGTGGGAAGTACAAAGAATGGGTTTTTGAATGGGCATGGGATGGGTGAATACTTTGATTCAGCCACTCCTTTACAAGGGGAAGGGGTCCTTTTGGTGTATGTACATGTATTGAATATATGTCAGTGGTGGGCATGCCTTTCAACTACCCTTTTTACCATACCCCTCTAAGTTTCTATTCATTTACCATACACTTACTTCTGTAGATAAGTTTCCATCTTCTTCAGGTCTTCTGCTTGCTGATCAACCATCTCCTTTGTTGTTTCAATGAAGGAGGCAAATGTTGATACTTCTTTCAGCTGAGTCTGTACCTGAGTCATCTCTTCCTATAGGAGAAGAGGAGTGTTTATACAGCTATATACATGCCATACTTGGGGTGTAATTGCATATTTGTATGCCATCAATACTTCTGGGACTTTAAAGGGAGTTAGTGGGGGACAGGGGTGAGGGAGTATGTGTGAATGATATTTTGATGCAGCCCAAAGGGATTTCTCCCCATCTTCTCTTTTTCTGCATGAGGGGATAGAGAGGGGAGGTTACCAATTAAATAAACTGGCCTTGCTGTGGACATGCTGAGTCTTGCTGCATTGCTTCTAACCTAGGGCAGTGGACAAGATGCAGGTATGATCCGTCATCCATGAGGAGCCAAGGAAAGAGGGAGGGAGGGGTGGTGAATGAGAGTGGAGTATGTGGGGATGAAATGGGTGGGAGTGGATTTATGCCTTTGACTTTGGCTACCTTCCTTGTAATGGGGAAAAAACCCTTGGTATATGTATGTACATACATACACCAAGGGTTTTTTTCCATCCCTCTCTCCATCCCCTCATACAAAAAAAAGAGAAGGCAGGGAGAAATCCCTTCAGGCTGCATCAAAATATCATTCATACATACTATGTACTTTTCTAATATGTTAACATAATGGTGACCAATCCTAAATAAAAAATTCTTCCTCATCTTAAAGACAGCCAAAAACACATCTCACATCCTCAACTCCAACTTCATCTTGGTTTATGTACAAGCTGCTACAAGTATAGTGCCAATAGAAGTGTAACATGGTGCAGTTGCACTAAGACCTATGGTGCCAGGAGCTTACCTTCAATGCTTTGGTTTCATTTTCAAGCTCCTTGATGCCTCGGTCATAATTCTGTGGACGTTGCCTGCAAATAATATATGACATTGTGGCACAATACAAAGAAAAGAAACTGGATTAAAAACTTTGTAGGCCAACACATGTTGTTAAAGTAAATAGTATCATTGTTATTTATCTGCAGCAATTTTGTTTTCAGCATAAATCTCATGGAAAAAATAATCTTTCAAAAGCAAAAAATGTGAAAACGTGTTTGCGTACTAGGATAATTTTTCCCAAGATTTCATGCTACAGAAATGCATTTATCAGCCACATAGCTACACGAGATGCAAGCTAAAATCTATAGAATAAAGTAAAAGAAAAAATTCAACCAATTTTCTTACCTTGGGGGTACACTAAAATCATCCTTCAGCTTTGAAATTTCTTGATCCAGTGTTCTTCCAAATTCCAAGAAACGGACAAGGAAAGGCACTCTGGGCTTAGACTTCTCCATCATCTGACAGGTAAACATTAAAGATTTGTAAAATGTGAGAAGGAGAGAAGGAGTTTGAATGTGTTTGAGATGAGGTGTCTGAGAAGTATGGTGGGGGATACTAGGCTGGATAGAGTGAGAAATGAGGAGGTGAGAAGGAGAACAGGGGTGAAAAAGGATTTGGGAGATAGGGTTGATGAAAGAATATTAGGATGGTTTGGACACATGGAAAGAATGAGTGAAGAAAGACTAGTAAAAGAGGTATGGAAGGCAGATGTGGAGGGAGTGAACATGAGGGGACGTCCTAGGATGAGGTGGATGGATGGGGTGAAGGGGGCTTTGGGGAAGAGGGGAATGTCTGTTGAGGAAGGAAGGGAGAGGACGGAAGACAGAGGTGAGTGGAGAATGGTTGTATATGGATGATGTTGTGATTGCATGAGGAGGAATGGGCGGGGGGTGGGGGGTGGGGTAGTATGTGTGAGTAAATTTTGACGCAGCCCAAAGGGATTTCTCCCCGTCCTCTCCTTATATGCAAGGGGGGACGGAGAGGGGGGGGTCGCCGATTAAATGAAGCGGCCTTGCTGTGGATGTGCTGTGTCTTGCGACACTGCTTCTGACCCAGGGCGGTGGGCAGGGTGCAGGGATGACCCGTCATCCAGGAGGTGCTCAGATGAGAGGGAGGGTGGGAGGGGTGTGGAGTGTATTTAGGGATGAAATGGGTGGGAGTGTTTTTATGCCTTTCCCTTTTTGGCTACCTCCCTTGGAAGGGGGAAAAAGCCTTGGTATATGTATGTATGTAAAATGTGTTGGTACATATAACAGCCCACCAATAACTTTATCAATTTTTTCACTAAGGAATTATGACAAAAACCTGATACTTAAGACCCCCACTAATTGCCCCTCCCCCCCCCCAAAAAAAAATAGATATCCAAAGTAAGGTATACTGTACATGAACTAGTTAATAAATCAATCTGTTGTTCTAGCACTATCCTACACTACACCTGTGGACCCCAAGGACTGGCCACTACCACTGATTCAGCCTATAAATCACTCAAATAGGAGGTTTTGTTTTGCTGTCTACAAAGACTGAGTATAGGAAAGTAAAGTATCAGGTACTCTGTGGTAGTCACATCTGGGACAATTGTGTGTTGGTTGTGAGCCCAATGCATTAATACTGTTAAGTCCAGCATAATGATCTAAACAATATCATACAGGTGCAATTCTTGTTTGTGTTTGGAGTGCTTTCTCTGCTGGACCATTGTCTAACACCAATCTATTGTGTAACACTTGTCATTTAATTGTGCTTTTCTTTTATAGACATACTGAGGTACTGGGGGTATAGTGTAACAGACATTTGAGTAAAATCCTACTGGGACTTTTTGTGTTCCATTAGGTGAGATTTACTTATATGTGAGGACTTTAGAATAGGACTTACCTTAGCTCAGTGAAAGTAAAGGAGGCAAGAAAGCTTAACCCCTTCCATACAGTGATGCCTATGTAGGCATCATGAGGCACCAGTGAGTATATGAGAATGTCAGTGCCAGTGTCTCAATTATATTTATTTTGTGGTTGTAGCTGAGTGACCCCCTATATTCTGTGAACTGGCTTGATCATATTTTCTGTGGTTATTAATATTCAGAGTGAAAGAGAATGAGTAATACAGCTGTGATTTTATATTTTATAATGCGAATATTGTGATGTACCATTGAATCATCGTACATCAGGCAGATAATGCTGCATGCGAGAATTTGACTCACTGAAAAGCTTAAAGTGATATAAGGGGTTCCTCTTCTCAACTGTCTTACAGTCTCAAAATGATCATACATTTTTAAATATATTTGCACTTGTGCTTGTAATCTCATATTCAGTGGGGCTGTTCCATGTATTCACTATCATTGAATTAAAAAACTTATTCCTTTATACTGTTCAGTGATGCAGTTTCATTAGCTCAAGGCTACAACCTCTTGTTTCTGGGTGGCAGTCTCTTAATCAACTGTAAATATTCTTTAGCCCCAACTTTGTCCATACCTTTCAAAATTTTGAAAGTTTCTATCATATTTCCTTGAGCTCTTTATTCTTCAATTGTGGCGAGTCTCAGTCTAGCTACTCTCTCCTCATATAAACAGGTTTTCATTTCCCAGGGCTAGTTTAGTAGCCCTTCTTTGTACCTGTTCCAGCTTCTTTATGTCACTTCCCATATATGGGGACCATGCTTGTAGACAATACTTGAGACACGGCCTTACCATTGCCATAATATGGACATCATCATTTTGTGTATGTTTAAGACATTATCATATCCACATCAAGCCATATCAGTCTTTTTTTTTTAAGCCCCAGCATTGAATTGGCCTTTACTGCTGCCTTAGCTACCTAACTCAAGGGCTTGAGATCACTAGTAATGATGACTCCAAGATATTTTTCCTTTTGTATTTCCACCAATGATTTGTTCCAAATAGTATTCACAGCCTCCAATAAGCAAAACTGCACACCTCTATTCATTAAACTGGAGCAACCATTTCTAGCTCCATTCCTTCAATACATTCAAATCTTGTAGGGTCATATCATCTGGCATTTTTATCCCATAATAAATTTTTGCATTATCAGCAAAATTTTCCATTTGACTGGACATTGTCTAACATGTCATTTATGAATACTAGGAAGAGTACTGAACCCAGTACTGAACCCTGTGCCTGTGGGACGCCACTTCATACCTGCCACAAACCCTTAGCTATTTGAATATTTCCAAGAAAACCCTGTATCCACCTACATATTATATTTCTCCTCTCACTCCTAGAGCTTCCAATTTAGCTAAAAGTCTGCTGTGGGGGACAATATCAAATGCCTTTCAGCAATCAAGATAAACATCATCTGCACTATGATTATCCCCATCATCGACCATATTTTCTAACTTCTAGATATATTCTATCTAACAATTGGGTCAGGCAAGAGACTGTACCAATCATTTTCATGTGTTGCTTTACTGGAAGAATTGGTTTCCTAGTGATGCTCTATTTATATTCATTATGTAAACCAGTATTTATATTTAATACTTTTAGTGTCGTTTGTTAGAATCTCTTAAATTTCATGAACCCTGGACGAAAACTACCTGTTTGGTAGCAAGGATGTTTCTTTGTTTATGGTAACATTACATTTGGATTTGTAGCAGTTACGTATTTGTTGGATGCACCAGTCAGTTGGATTCACATTCCCACTTTTGCAATAGAATACAAGATAATCGGAAATGAGATACTATTTCAATTGGTCAACCCATTTAGTTGCAGTATTACAGACGGAGTGCTAAAACTTAATTTCACATCCAACTGTTGAAGGGAATATAAACCTAGAATTAAATATATTTTATCCATAAATGTATACTCACTATATGTATCATTTACTGCACAGTGAAATGTGTCGACATTTCTTATAACATTTACAAACGTGCGTTTAACTTACGAGTTTCCTGAGTATTTCAAAGTATGTAAACAACTTGTGTTAACCGCCAGTAGTCAACATGAATATACTCGCTGTCCAGACGTACAATTAAAGACTATAGACATATAAGTTTGTATGTACAGTATACCTAAGTAATTATACTCTTCTATTTAATAAAAGAAATATATTAGATTTTGATATTTTTCTTTCTAGATTTTATGAATAAAACAATTGTTTAGTTGAAAACTGTAGATGAGCAACATGAAGTATGAACATAGCGTACAGCATTCATAATCATATGTTTCTTGGTACGTAGCTAATAACGTAAGTTTTAGCATTATATTGTCACAAATACAACCAGTAAATAATCTTTAAGCTTAGCTTTCTATCGTGAAGACCAAATTGCTGTGTCATATAGATAAAGATATTTAGGATAGAAAATTATGCCAGTAGTAAATGTATTGTTTTTAAACATTGTCTTTAGAGAAGAATAATCTACAATATTTTGTCTTGTTGAGATTCGTACAGTTAATTATGTGGGTCAATTTCCTTCACATAAATAACCCTTTAATTCACTGACTGATTGTCACAAATACAACCAGTAAATAATATCTAAAGCTTAGCTTTCTATCGTGAAGACCAAATTGTTGTGTCATATAATTATTATATGACATATAGATAAAGATATTCAAAGGATAGAAAATTATGCTAGGAGTAGTAAATGTATTGTTTTAAACATTGTTTTAGAGAAGAATAATCTACAATATTTTGTCTTGAGATTCGTACAGTTAATTATGTGGGTCAATTTCCTTCACATAAATAACCCTTTGACTGACTGATTGATAGATTTATTTCAGTATACAATAATATTACAATCAGTTCAAGCCAGTAACTAGTACAATTGAATTAATCAACAAATGTCACATTTAAGAATATAAAAATATACTAGGGATAACTCAAGGAAGCCAAATAAGATATATTATTCCAGATCACATTATGAACGTTAGGTATTTACTCAGACGCAAATAGCTTCGACTCGAATTTGGTCTTATCCAAACAACTTGTGAAATCGATTACAACACTGGTTAACAGGGATATATAAAAATATACATATATACGAAAGTTATCCCTTGCAATAACTGTCTCTAAGTTGAATATTCAAAGAATTACTTTAAGTAGCTATAACTTTAATTTTTGTTTACTTTCTGAGAGAATGGGTAGGTCAATGATGTGTGATATTAATTAAAGCGTGGACGAGGGAGATTTGTAGCCTTATACATCTTAAACTCTCCACTTCCTGTATCATGTCATACTTCACAGTGATATTCTATCTATCTGTCGCCGTCTCTATTTTTGTGTAGCCTATATAATATTTTCTACCAAACAACTGAAACTAAATGAAAATATGACTGCGTAATTGTTGGAAAACAACATGATATCATGAGACTGAACATTCCTCATTTGACAATTAATGATACTGTATTGGAAGTAAAAGATGTCGTGAAGGACCTAGGAGTGATGGTGGATTGCAACTTAAGTTTTAAGTGTCAAATAAATCAGATGGTGAGAGCAGCAGGCTATCACTTACGAAAGTAAGAAAGTATCTTGACGAGAATATTACCAAAATGCTCGTTCATAACTATGTAATTAGTAAACTCGACTATTGTAATTGTTTGTACTGTGGCCTCCCTAACTATCTACTGAGAAAGCTGCAACTTGTCATGAATAGAGCCGCAAGATTAATTAAAGGGTTATCTTCACGTGAGAGAATAACACCAACTTTAATTGCCCTGCACTGGTTACCAATTAAGGCCAGACTTGTGTATAAAATATGCATTAAATTCTGGTAGACCTAAATATATACGTGATCTCCTTGAGGACTTTTATATAGACTCAGATATGTTGTTAAGACAGTGTGATGCCACATAGATTACATGAGCCACGGTATAATCTGGAAATTGGATTTAGAGCTTTTGAAAATTGTGCTCCAAGACTCTATAACAAATTACCTTTAAATCTTAAGATGGCCGAAAATGTTGAAATATTCAAGAAAAGATTGAAGGCATACTTGTTTAGTGAGTGTTATGATCTGGATGACATGACTGAAGCAAGAATACAAGTGTTAGTTTGTATACGGGCGGCTGTATTGAGCGCCGTGTAAGCGGCGGAATACGGCCGAGAAACTCCAACTATGTAAGAACGTAAAAGGTAACAACGTATAGCCCAAGTACAACTTTGCATTTTCTTTTTCTAATGTTATCTATTTTCACGAGAACCATATTTAAAGCAAATATCTTACCTCAATAGATAACTGAGGGACTTCTTACGAAAATATTTGTCGCCTGCCAATCTGCATTCTAAAACAACATACAGCGTCATCTCTTGATACTAGTTTCGATGCCGTTATGAGTTGTGTATCAATTACCCAGGCGCCCGGTAGCAAAACACGCTAGTCAGCGATAATGAGAACTTTTCATTGTCTTTTGAGAGTAGTCTTGTCTCCCTAAATATTTCTGACAACAGGTAAGATGTGTTCATAGACGGCATGGTTATGGGTTATCATTTGAACCGTAATATCTCTCTGAAGAAGTTTTCATATTGGTGCTCACCCGTATGCATGTTTGTTCTGCAATGCTGTCTGTGAGCACTCAAAAAAGCAAGGGTAGTATACGTGACATTCAATATTTTTGCAGTGTGCTCCTACACAACCCTGCATCATTAAGAAGACACATAACATAGGGTACAACTAAAGAAAAGTACCAGAAAACAAAGGATAGATAGAAAAAAGTGTTTAGACAACTTTGATATAACTTAGATACTTTCCACAGATAAAGCAACAGAAAAACCCGCAAATATTATATGAGAAGCCTATCACCAGAGGTAAAAAAAATCACATCCGAGAAAAATAAAGAGGGAGGTGACCATATTGTTTATGTTGACGACACTACAGATTTAAGGGAGGAGTTTGGAAAAGTATGCGATAGGAGAAAGTTGAAGGTAAACGCGGGTAAAATCAAAGTGATGAGACGTACAAGTGTAGAGGATAGCAGTGAATTGAAAGTCTAAAAGAAGATAGGCTGGAGGAAGTGGATAGCTTTAGGTATTTGGCAGGAAAGGGAGGGATGGAGGTGGAAGTAAATTGTAGATTGAGAGAAACAAGTAAATGACTTTGGGGATTAAACGCGTCATGAAAAATAAACAACTGGGAATGGATGCAAAGAGCTTGAAGCGGTGATTGTGCCGATGGCATTGTATGGGACAGATACTTAGAATTTAAGAGAAACGGAGAGGAAAAGTATGGTGGGAGTTACTAGGTTGGATGGATTAAGAAACGAGGAGGAGGGCGAGAGTGGAAAAGGGGATGGTAGATAAGGCTGATGAAAGATTGTTAGGATGGTTTCGACACCTGGGAAGAATGAATGATGAAATGTTAGTAAGAGAGGTGTGGAAAACAGAGTTAGAGGGAGTGAACTTCGGGGACCGAACGAGGATGAAATGGATGGATGGGGTGAAGGGGGCGCTGAGCAAGAAGGGAATGTCATTTGAGCAAGGAAGGAAGAAGATAGGAGGTAGGGATGAGTGGAAAATTACTGTGTATGGTTGATACTGTTAAGCAAAGAAAGGAGGAATTGGGGGGGTAGGGGGTGCATATGTGTGAATGATATTTTGACGCACCACGAAGGAATTTTTCCCCCTCTTCTCTTTTTCTGCATGAGGTGACGGAGATGGGTGTGTGGGGGGGGGGGGGTCGCCGATTGAGTGAAGTGGCCTTGTTGATGTACTGTGTCTTTCTGCATTGTGTTTGCCCCAGGGCAGTTGGCAGATGAAGGAATGACCCGTCATCCACGAGGAGCTGATATGGGAAGGGGTGGAAAGGGTGGCGGTGAGTGAAATGTGTGGGAATAGTTACGTGGCTCTGACTTTGCTACCTCCCTTATAAGGGAAAAAAGCTCTTAGCACATAAATAGGTAGAGAACATACCATTATTGATATCAAATTATTATCGATAGTAGTAGTAGTAGTAGTAGTAGTAAGATTAGTAAAAGGAGATTGGAAGGCAGAGGTGGATGGAGTGAACATAAGGGGGCGACCTAAGATGAGATGGATAGAATAAAAGGGGCATTGGGAAAGAAGGTAGGGAGCAGACAGAAGATAGGGGTGAGTGGAGAATGGTTGTGTATGGGTGACACTGTGACGCATGGAAGGGAATGGGGGGGTAAGGGAGTATGCTTCCAATCTAGAGCAGTGAGCAAGATGCAGGGATGACCCGTCATCCGGGAGGAGCAAAGAAAAGAGGGAGGGAGGGGTGGTGAATGGGAGTGGAATACGTGGGGATGAAATGGGTGGGAGTGGATTTATGCCTTTGACTTTGGCTACTTCCCTTGTAAGGGGTGGGGGAAGCCCTTGGTATATGTATATATATATATATATATATATATATTATATATATATATATATATATATATATATATATATATATATGAAAGGCAGATGTGGAGGGAGTGAACATGAGGGGACGTCCGAGGATGAGATGGATGGATGGGGTGAAAGGGGCTTTGGGGAAGAGGGGAATGTCTGTTGAGGAAGGACGGGAGAGGACAGAAGACAGGGGTGAATGGAGAATGGTTGTATATGGATGATGTTGTGATGCATGAGATGGAATGGGTGGGGGGATGGGGGTGAGGTAGTATGTGTGAGCAAAATTTGACGCAGCCCGAAGGGATGTCTCCCCGTCTTCACCTTTTATGCATGGGAGGACAGAGAGGGGGGTCGCCGATTTAATGAAGCAGCCTTGCTGTGGATGTGCTGTGCCTTGCGACACTGCCTCTGACCCAGGGCAGTGGACAGGGTGCAGGGATGACCCGTCATCCAGGAGGTGCTAAGATAAGAGGGAGGGTGGAGGGGAGTGGAGTGTATTGAGGGATGGAATGGGTGGGAATGATTTTATGCCTTTTTCTTTTTGGCTACCTCCCTTGTAAGGGAGGAAAAGCCTTGGTATATGTATGTATCATCATCATCATCATCATCATCATCATCATCATCATCATCATCATCATTATAACTATTATTATTATTATTATCATTATTATTATCATTATTATTATCATTATTATTAGTATTACTATTATTATTATCATTATTATTATTATTATCATTATTATTATTATTATCATTATTATTATTATTATTATTATTATTATTATTATTATTATTATTATTATTATTATTATTATTCTCCTGTGAGGGGCACCGTCCTAGCCTCCCGATAGGGGGGAGTGTGTGACGTTAAGCCATATCATCATCATCATCATCATCATCATCATCATCATTATATTATCATTATTATTGTTATTATTATTATTATTATAATTATTATTATTATTGTTATTATTATCATTATTATTATTACTATTGTTATTATTTATTAGGGTGGTTGAGGCAAAATCTGATAGAGAGAATTTGTATATTTAGAAATGAATGTTGGGCGCCAATGATGATAACTCGCTTTAAGTGCGAGGAAAAGGGGGAGGGACCGTGAGGAAGGTAACGACTGTGAATTTCAAGTCGTGTCCCAACTTGGTCTGCTTGCTGGGGAGATGTGTGTGTGTGGGGGGGGGGTGAGAAAGCAAGGAGTAGCGAGCCAGGCTCACGTATGATGCTCCGAGGCGATCTGCATCTTCGGCGCTCATCCAGTCTTTATGTACACAGGCCTTTTGGCGTGAAGTCAAATGTGATGCGAGGGAAGTCGGAAGCAGAACGTTCTTACGCCGGTAACTCGAAGACAGAGTATAGTTTGCGTTCCTCAATGGATCCAGTATTCATCATCATGTAACTGGCCGAGGTGCAAGTCAGTCATCGCCGTTCGATGTTGGTACTGCACGTGTTTCCTCAAGGAGGCTTTGTCCCACCCGTGGGCCTCAAGAAAAGTCTGGGTCGAGTCACGCGGCTGGGTGATTGCGAGCGTGTCCCATAGGACCACTTGCGGGTCAGTAAGGTCATGGGACTACTCCCATAACATTATTATTTTCATTATTATTATTATTATTATTATTATTATTATTATTATTATTATTATTATTATTATTATTATTATTATTATTATTATTATTATTATTATTATTATTATTATTATTATTATTATTATTATTATTATTATTATTATTATCATTATTATTATCATTATTATTATCATTTTATCTATTTTTTCATTTGTCAGTAACGTCTGTGAAGATCTTTTAGGAAATACTCGGAGGGAAATAGCCGAGTGAAAGTAAACACAAATGTAAAAAAAAAAAAAAAAAAAAAAAAAAAAAATGAACAAGGTCCGAGGAAATTGCTCATTGGCCGTATCATCGTGGGAAGTTTGTTGAAGTTTGGGCTGACGGGTTGGTTTTGGAGTGTGTTCCCCCCCTCAGTCCGCTTGTCTCCATTTAAAATGTAATTCTGATTCGGTTTAACGTTGCGAACTCCCCTTATCAGGAGGTTAGGACGATGCCCCTTTACAGACTTTGTAGCGTGGAATTTCATGAACCATGCCCTTGGTCCAACTCGCTGGCGGCAAGGTTAGAACTGCCGTCACCTCGACCTCCACCACAAGTAGCGACGCTCTAACCTGCTCGGCCAGCGATCATCCTCCACTAAGAAAGTAGTTTATTAAATCATTAAGCGATTGTGGTTGGGGTGCGTATCCTTGGTATATTGATGTGGTAGGTAAAAACAATCTAGACCAGTGGTTCTCAAACTGGGGTCCCCGGACCCCTGGGGGTCCCTGAGAAGGTCCTAGGGGGTCTGCGACACAATGAAAAAAAAATCCAGAAAAAATATATATAATTATAAAAATATACAAAACTGATTCTGTCATTATAGTGTCGGTGATATCGATATTTTGTTGTGCAATCAGCCAGCACTTCTCTATTACATTTTATATGTCATAATATTTCATTTGTTTCTTTCTAATTAATATTTATATTCATTCAAGCTTTATTCTATGCTTACAGAAAGTGTGAACTGAAGATGGAAATGTTTTTAAACCGAAAGGCGACAAAATTTTGAAAATATTTTAAATGCTTATTTTTATACTTTCTTTGTGTAGGAATATGCAAATAGTAAATTTACTGCATTATAATCATGTAATGGGTATCTTGGTATGGTAATAATAACTTTTGATTGGCTGGGGGTCCTCGGATGGGACTTAAATATCTGGGGGGGTCCTCGGATGGGACTTAAATATCTGGGGGGGGGGGGGGTCCTTGGCATGGTAAAGTTTGAGAACCACTGATCTAGACAACCACGTAGTATCTTCCCCGTAAAATATCGAAAATTTAGTATTACGTTTTTAAATTATTTCTTTTATTTCAATTTACGGCTTATGCGCACCAAGACATGTCTCAACTTTTTTAGCAAAGCCAACAAATATATTTGTAATTTGTTTATAATTTATCTATTTTTTCATTTATTATGTATATATATATATATATATATATATATATATATATATATATATATATACATATACTGTATATACATATATATATAAATATATATATATATATATATATATATATACATACATACATACATACATACATATACCAAGGCTTTTTTCCCCTTACAAGGGGGGTAGCCAAAAAGAAAAAGGCATAAAATCCCCGTCTGGAGTATTGGCTGCTTGTTATTGTGGCAAAGTAGCATGCAGTTGATACTTTAGGGTCTATATGGGGCGCCCCTACGGACCAGAGCCACACATCATTTTGTCTATGATAGAGGAAAACTCTGTTCATAGAGAAATGATGACAATTTTATACTACGACTGTCCCTCCGTTATGCTGTCCTCCAACCCCTTGTTGTTGTCCTGTACCATTTCTCTGAGTATTCCTTTTCTGTGATGGGGGAATTCCCTGTGGTGGGGGAAAAGAATACTGCCACCAAGTATTCCCACTTGGATCGTAAGAGGCGAGAAGAAAGGGACGGGGATTGGGACTAGGCATCCTTCTCTTTGTAGCCCCACAGGGGAAATTCCTAAAAGAATAAGATATATATATATAGTGATAATTTATTTTTATTTATCTATTTTTCTGTTTATCTATTTATCCATTTGTATATCTATTCATCTATTTGCTTATTCATCTATCTATTGCAATAGATAATTTTAGCATTAGTTCTGACCCAGAGCAGTGGGCAGGATACAGGGATGACCCGTCATCCATGAGGTGCTAAGATGAGAGGGAAGGAAGGGTGGTGGATGGGAGTGGAATGGGTGGGTGTGAAATGGGGGGGTGAGTGGGTACTTGCCTTTTGACTTGGGTACCTCTCTTGTAAAGGGGAAAAGGCCCTTGGTATATAGATATATCTATTTATTAGTTACCAAATGCTACCTTCAGGAAAAAGACTGAGATCACTGAAAAGCAGAACAACTAGGTTTTCTAAATCCTTTGTACCAGCTAGTATAAGAATCCTACATGAGGAAAAAATTAAACATATCATAGGGTAGACTGTTAAGGCTTGAAACTCCGATGGTAACTTTTTGTATTTCTCTAGCTTTTGTGTAAATGAGATTTTGATAACCATTGTAAGATTGTAGTAGCTCATCTATGTGTGATTGCCCTCGATTTCTTATTAAAACACACCAGACAAATTTCATGTAATTTACGTGACCATTAAAGAATTTCATTTATTTATTTATTTATTTTATTTATCGGTTACTTATTACTTATTTGTCTATTTGTTTATCTATTTACTTATTTATTCATGTATTTGTTTATTACTTCATTTGTTCATTATAATGGGAGGTTCTGAAATTCTCTACTTACTACTTGGACTCTTTGAAAGGGAAGTTCAAGACGCTATCCCCCACACCAATGGGCGTGAGATTGCCTCACTGTTCTTCTCAGAATGGTGTTCTTCATGTTCTCCTCGGAATGGTGTTTTGCAGTCCTCTTTATTTTTGTGTTATTCAAATGTTCTTGGGAACAGAGAGCGTTCTTCGTAACAGAAATACATTTTTAATATTAGAAAGTATTTTTTGCTATTTGAGATTTGTAGATTTCGGCAATTTTCGTCCCCAAT
This sequence comes from Oratosquilla oratoria, assembly GCF_046742065.1. Classification (NCBI taxonomy): domain Eukaryota; kingdom Metazoa; phylum Arthropoda; class Malacostraca; order Stomatopoda; family Squillidae; genus Oratosquilla; species Oratosquilla oratoria. The sequence continues at coordinate 66,432,730 of NC_134786.1, forward strand.
GTTGAGATTTTTAGGGGAGAAATCCTAAGAGAGAACTGTCTGTAAAGAAGAAATTATCCACCACATTTTCTCACACTCACAACCCTTCTCTCCACTCCCTTCTCTCACCCCTCACCCCAACCTCGAGCGTGAGTACAACAGCTTGTTGTGAGTTGCAGTTCACAGAGAGGAAGTCTACGACCACTTTATTATAAAGAGATCCTTCACACCAAAAGCCTCTTCAATTGCTCATTTGCATAGCATAGTCGTCATTGCTTTATACCGTCCTTGAGTCCAGACTTTCAGTCACGATTTATTTCACAATCACACAAGAATTTTTTTAAGTTCTTGCCAATAAGTCACGTTCTTCGTGTAGATAAAAAATCTAAATGAAAATACGAAGGCAAGAGACAGTGCACGATGTAAAATAAGGGTAGATATTGGGTAAATATGGGTGTTATAAGACAGTTTCGTTTGAACTTACGATAGTAGGTTTTCATTGTGCGTGTCAACAACATTCGGATGGCGGGGAACTTTCCTAAACAATCAAGACAAACAATAATATAGAAATCTATTGTGTATTGCCTAGCGCAACTTTAATTATTACCTGCATATATCAAACTCTCATAGACCAAGGTAATTCAACATTCTTGCATAATTGCAGACTCATTTCCACTTCAAGAAGAATTAGAATGCTTATCATTTTCAACTTCTTCCATTCTTCCTTTCTGCTGCTCTCCCTTGAGGGGTTTTCATATTGGGTTATTTTCCTTCAACCTCCGATTCACCGACCTCCAGAACTCTTTCCGCCTGAAAATCACCATGGCAAACTGTTTTGTTTTCTTAGAAAAAAAAATACATAGAATGTCATTAGATACGCAGAGCCCTTACATGCCTAAGTGCCGCCCCGTGGCAAAGTTCTAAGTGACGCCCCCCCCCTTCCCCCATCCATCCCCACTTCCCATCTCCACAATCCCTTACTGCCTATCATATTTATTGGCTTGAGAAATAATTAATCAAAATTTAGAATTTTTATTCAATGCCCCTAGTGCAGAAAGGATAAGGGAAAAATATTTCATATTCTGCTGATTCTAACGCAAAATTCGTATATTACGGTAAAATATTCAGGGCTCCTCTGAGTCTGACCATTATTCTATTATAATAATTGTGTCAGCCTTGTGGGCTGCATGTCCAGAGTCTCCAGACTATAATTGGCGTCCCCTAAATGTGCCACCCCAGGGCATATGCACCCCCGCCCCCCATGTGAGGGCCCTGTAGGTATGCTGAAGTATTTTCCCTCCAGCATATCAGACACCTTCCCGAGAGCTGCGGGCTTCAAATCTGCTCCAACAATCGGAGGAAAAAAATAGCCCAGTGTGATAACGCCTTTAAATTGTTCTTACTTCAGCTTCGCCTCTACCCAAGGATAGAAGGCGACGAAATACAAAAGAACATAAGAATGGAGGAGACTGCAAGAGACCATAAGGCCTACACTAGGCAGTTCCATGACCGTTACCACCTGTCATCCCCATCCATAAAGTTATAGGAACATATAAGATTATAAGAATGTATATAAAGTTTGTGTAATCGGAAGCGTGTTGGTCTCCCATTCGTTTCATTGTGAGTTCGAATCCTACACTCCTCTCCGATTCCCAGTTAGAGTGGCTGTTAGTTACCTGCCCCCCCCCTCAACATTCCCATCATAGGGCAAAGGTGACGGCTCCGGCAGCAGCTACTCAGCGCCTCTTGGCGTAGTAGTCTCAGTTTACGGTGTACGTTGTCACCACTGTATGACTAAATGTCAGTCGGAAAGGTGAATAAATGAATAGAAATTATTTGTTTAGAAATATAGATTTAAACAAAGATAGATTGATAAAGAAACTGTATATTGGTAGTCTGACTTAACGACATAACTCCAATGAAACGCAAATTTTCGTACACACATTCGTCGCTATTGGTGCTACAGCGGTCCGAGTTCAATTCCCGCCCAGGGCTGAAATGATTTCAGTGTCGCTGCGCTGCGAGCCGTTACTCCAATTCTCGTGGGCGGGGAGTTTTGTGTGTGTGTGTCAGGTCACAGCATTACCCATAGATCGGTCATACATGAGCTCTGAGCTCTCATCCAGGAGGATAGTAGCTGTCGATCACGAGTTCAACACGTGATCCAAGACCATGGTGGTGAATTACGCACGCACAGGTTGGAATATGCAGCAGTGTAATAAAAACATATAGAAATAATTAAGTAAATAAATGAGTAGAAAAATAAATAGATAAATAAATAAATAAACAAATAGAGAAGTAAACAAAAGTAGAGGATACTAAGGGTGAAAATGAAAATTATCCATTATCAAACATACAAAACAGAAATCACAATTGTTACCTCGAGTTTCACCGAATAGCCTGTGCGCTCCAAGAAGTCCGTTTAGGGTGTGACATACGTCGTGATTTACTGCTAGCCATCCTGCCAAATAAACATTAGTACATCTCTCTCTCTCTCTCTCTCTCCATTTATGCGTTATTATTATTATTTGTTCTGTATATGCTAAAGGAGGCTGCATATCAGAATGAGTATAATTTTTCAGGGTTAAAACAATGATTTGAATCAATTATATGAGATGTGGCAGAAGCGCTTTTCTCCCTCCTATTGCCACGCCGAGATGTCACAGGTAAGACATGTGGGATGGGGTATAGGTAATCGTTGTTATAATCCTAAAAAGTGATACTAATCAAACTACACAGCTTCCTTTACCATATACAGAAAAAATGAAGCGCACATACCAGTGATTCTCAATTTTTTTTTTTTTTTTTTTTGCCATGCCCCACTTAATCACCTTTAAAGTCCTGATATACCCCCAAAATTTATTTGTAGCTTTGGAGAATTTGTTTTCTCTAATACTTTTTGGACTTCGTACTTTCTCTGCCGATTCCCTAATGATATTCACTAAATTCAAATTCATATCTTCGACGGTGTCCTCGTTAGTTTTGAGAGCTTCGAATCTATTTTTAATTTCTAATTAAAATTTCTTATTATTATCCTTAACCTTCGCAAGGCTTATTTTCTTTTTTTAAACTAGTTTATTTTTCTCGGGTCTGAAATTGAATTTAGCTGTGCAGCCTACCATTCTTTGGTCACTACCTATGTTGACTTTATTTATGACCGTAACATT